>NC_090779.1:14142500-14486250 GCF_040054535.1 Antennarius striatus
TCTTTTGAGGCTCTTGTTCTAAAACCATCGCCTACAGCTGTAAACAGCAGGCTTTATCTTGTAGTAGTCTATAGACCGCCTGGTCCCTATTCTTTATTCTTAGAAGAATTTGGTGAATTCATTTCGGATCTAATTACTCAATCTGATGAGGTTATGGTGACAGGTGATTTTAACATTCATTTAAATAACCCTAGTGATCCGTTGTGTAAAGCTTTCCTAACCCTCCTGGACATGTTAGGTTTCACTCAGTGGGTTCATGAAGCAACTCATTCCAATGGTAATACCCTAGATCTGATTCTATCGCGTGGTATAAATGTTACTGCTGTGACTGTCTCTCCTCTTACGTCAGTGATATCTGACCATTTTCTTATTACTTTTAAAGCAGCCTTTACTTGTCAAAATAGCATTACTCCTGATTTAGTCACTACTCGCCATATCGGCTTGTCAACGGTATCTAAACTTAGTGAGCTTCTACCTGAGGTATTGACTCCTTTTACTGTAGCAACAGGATCAATCGAAAATTACACTAGTGATCTAAACTCAGCTCTTTCTAGTCTGTTGGACTCAGTTGCACCTCTAAAAACTAAAACCATAGGGGTGCGCAGGTCTACACCATGGTTTAACGAGGAGACACGCGCTCTCAGACGAGCCTGTAGGAGTTTAGAGCGCAGGTGGCGTAAATCTAAATCTAAATCATGCTACATCTCTTGGCACGAATGTGTCTTAAATTACAAATGTGCTCTGTCCACCGCTAAAGCTGCCTATTTCTCCAGATTAATAAGTAAAAATAAACACAACCCTCGATTTCTGTTTAATACTGTAGCCAGATTGACCCAGAAACAGTCAACGGCAAGCAGCTTGTTATTAGCGGCTGATGATTTCCAAGATTTTTTCTGCCGTAAAATTGATAACATTAGACATGAAATAACTTCTTCAGCTTCACCTGGATCAAAATTTGATGTGGTTCCTTCTCTGGGTGTTAAAACCCAACTTTTCTCTTTAACACACTTTGAGAATGTCTCTCTGGTAGAATTAACAAAGTTGGTCTCATTCTCCAAACCTACTACATGCCTCTTAGACCCTCTCCCTGCTAAATTAGTTAAAGAATTATGGCCATTGCTGGGCCCTACTATGTTAAATGTAGTTAATCTTTCTCTTGCAACTGGTGTTGTTCCCACTAGCTTTAAAGCGGCCGTGGTTAAACCTCTGCTTAAAAAGCCACATCTCGACCAAGAGTCTTTAAATAATTATAGACCAGTTTCTAACCTTCCATTCTTATCTAAAATACTAGAAAGGGTAGTATCTCAACAGCTCTTAGATTATTTATCATTAAGCGGTCTTTTCGAACCATTCCAATCAGCTTTTCGGGCCCGCCATTCCACTGAAACAGCACTTACCAAAGTTGTGAATGATCTCCTATTAAATCTGGACTCTGATACCACTTCTGTTCTCCTTCTTTTGGATCTTAGTGCAGCATTTGATACTATAGATCACTGTATACTCCTTGACCGACTGGAGAGACAGTTTGGTGTCTGTGAGTTAGCTCTGGCTTGGTTAAAATCTTATCTATCTGATAGGACACAATGTGTCTCCTACAATAATAAAACTTCTGCCTTCTCCGACGTCAAATATGGCGTACCTCAGGGGTCTGTCCTTGGTCCTCTACTATTCTCCCTGTATGTTGCACCTCTTGGTCAAATTATACGCAGCTTTGGAATAGGTTTCCACTGTTATGCGGATGACACACAACTTTATATGCCTATAAAAGCAGATGATCGATCTGAATTGAGTAAACTAGAGGCCTGTCTTTCTGCTGTGAATAGTTGGATGTCCAGTAATTTCCTGCTCCTAAACCCAGACAAAACTGAAATGTTAATCATTGGCCCTGCACGACATAGTAACCAATTTCAAAACCTAACAATATCTGTAGATAACTGTCTTATAACCCATAGTTCAACAGTCAAGAACCTAGGAGTAACGTTAGATTCGACTCTTGCCTTTGACAAGCATATTAAAGAGGTGACAAAGATCGCCTTCTTTCATCTACGTAATGTTTCCAAAATTAGGTCCTCTTTAGCCATGGCTGATGCTGAAATTTTGATTCATGCCTTTGTGTCCTCTAGACTTGACTATTGTAATGTTCTGTTATCAGGGTTGCCTCGGTCTAGAACTAGGGGCCTTCAGATGGTTCAGAACACAGCAGCAAGAATATTAACTAAAACTAGGAAATTTGACCATATCACCCCAGTTTTGGCTGCATTACACTGGCTCCCGATTCATGTTAGATCCGATTTTAAGGTACTCTTACTAACATACAAAAGCCTTAATGGGCTTGCACCAACCTATCTGTCTGATCTTGTTAAACCTTATACGCCGACTAGGGCTCTCCGCTCTCAGAATACTGGTCTCTTGTGTGTTCCTAGATTTAAAAAGAAGTCAGCTGGCCAGAGGGCCTTCTCCTATCGTGCCCCTTTCTTGTGGAATAACCTCCCTATAAATATTAGACAGTCTGAATCTGTAAATGTCTTTAAATCTAGACTCAAAACATATCTGTTCGACCTAACATATAAGTAATATCGGGGATGGCGGTCTCAATGTTTAGGTTTAGCCTAGTCCTGCCGACGAGTCATAGGATTTCTTAGTTAGGCCCCTGCCTCCCATTAATTCTCTGCTGTTCTGGTCCCTCTAGCACCACTCTCGCCCCTGCTATCTCTGCTATCTCTGTTTCTCTTCCTTCTTCTGCTGTTCTCTCTCACAGGCCTTTGTGTGGTGGATCATCGGCAATCGGCTACCTCTGTCTGCTTCCATGGCTGGCGATAGCACAAGCTGTACAGTGGTCCTGTTTCA
This sequence comes from Antennarius striatus, assembly GCF_040054535.1. Lineage (NCBI taxonomy): Eukaryota > Metazoa > Chordata > Actinopteri > Lophiiformes > Antennariidae > Antennarius > Antennarius striatus. Next base: position 14,145,348 of record NC_090779.1, read on the forward strand.
CCATCCACTAGGGGAGTGCTGGTTCTGCCTCATTTGGTTCTGCTGTGGTTTTGGGGTTTTGCCAGAGTAACCTTGACTTTAACTTTTTTGAGCTGAATGACTTAGGCACTGTTTGGTCTGTCCTCAGAGTGGTGGATCCTCAGCAATCGGTGACCTCTGTGTGCTTCATCGGCTGGTGGTGACTCGCTCTACTGGATGGATCGGCATGCCTTTGTTATACATTTATTGTTACTGTTATTGTTACTGTTATTATTATTGTGTTGTTAATCTGTACATGCGGTATCTATTGCTTCGTCTGTCCACTCCTGGAAGAGGGGTCCCTCCTCTGCAGTCTTCCTGAGGTTTCTCCCATCCATTTTTTCCCCTGTTAAAAGGGTTTTTGGGGGGAGTTGTTCCTTATCCGATGCGAGGGTCGCACTGCTTGCAGTGCACAAAGGTCAGAGGGATATCGTCCATGTGCAGATTGTAAAGCCCTTTGAGACATTGCTTGTGAATCTGGGCTATATAAAAATAAATAAACTTGAAACTTGAAACTTGAAACATTTCAGCAGCAGCCATCCATTTACACACTCAGGCTGTTGGCATGCCAGTCAATTAGTCACAGCGTGGATTACACTCCACGAGGAGCTGGGAGAGAGAATCATGCTGGAAATCCAATTTTGTGGCACATCAAATGTCAGGGTAGATTTTTCAGATGCAATGTGATAACCACAGAGACAGCGGGAGGAGAAGCCGAGGGAGCGTAGGAGTGAAGGTGGAGGAGGGGAGGGGATGGAGTTTAGTGGAGAAGTAATAAGAATAAGGGGAGGAGAGGAAAGGGTGATGAGAGAGTCTCAGAGGTACTACAGGCATCCCTCCTGGCCGGCAGGTCCAGCTTTGTAGCTGATAGGGTTACTGTTACTGTCTATTCTTAATATGGGAAACTCCTGAGCTGCAGAACTGGCTTTCCAAAAGGCTGCAACAATTTCAACAAAGAAATTGCAGATTTTCTGATGATGCAAATTACCTTCAAGGCTTTTTCTAATTATTGACCACTTCTGTTACCCAATTTTGTCATTAGTCGGACCTTAAAATAAAAGATTTCATTCAAACGGGAGAGAAAAATTGATCAAATGTATTATGAAAGAGGTATAAACAAAATCTATGTTTGTGACTTAATGTTAGTTAATGTTATGTTTTCAAACATCCAGCCAGAAAAGAAGAAAAAAAAGAAAAGAAAATTAAGTGTGTGCAACAAACTTTTCTCTGACATCAGGTGTGTGTCGTCTGTGAGGCTAGGTGCTCTGGAGAAACCTGATGTTGGGTGCAGTGATCCAGTCACTGCAGATGCACACCTACATTTGTTTGCTTAACCCCAGCAAGACAACCCCATTTACTCCCGTAAGGGTGGAACATCAAACAGGTACTTTCTGCTATTGTGTACAACCTGTTCCTCTGTGCTGCTGACTACATTGACTAATGTTTGATAAAGGCTCTGTTAGCAGTGAGGGAAATTCAAAGTGAGCCTCACTTGAGCGTTTCACTATCTCAACACTAAAAAGTTTATTTTTATCTGCTTATTTGCTCAGTAAAACATTCTGATGCCACCACCAAGTTCTTCTGAGTCCTCTTTCAGATGTTAGTGTGAATATTTCCCTGTGTAGTTTATCTCACAACCAGTGCTCCCATCTGATGACCTGAATTGGAGTCTATGAGCGAAATGGGTTTGATGTCTTGATTTCTTTGCTTACCCGCAGGGAAAATGTTTTTCTCCTGAACTATACATGTACACATGTTTACAGTTTTCAGTTGATTTCAGATATCACCCCATAGTGGAAATCCATCCTAATCTCTCCTATGCATTCAGGCATTCCCTCCACCATATGTGAGAAAACCTTATCCATCCATCTATTAATCTCTGTCCCAGAGAGCTAAAACCCCACATTCCCAAAAGAGGTGACCTGAGTGGCACCCTCAGCCCGTGTCATTACTGCTGACCAGCGGCTCATCGCTATCTGTCCCTGACCTCTCGACCTCCCTGAGAGGCAGCCAACGGCTCTACAGCAGGGAGGGGAGCAAGGGTGAGGTTGTGGCAAGAGAGGAGATAGAAAGTGAGGAAAACACAAGAGAAGAGTGGATGGAAAGGTGAGAGGGCAAAAGAAGGGATGGAAGAGGAAAATAGAGAATATTGAAGGGGAGAGGAAAAAACTAGGGAAAGTAGAGGCAGGGTGAAAAAAAAAACAGGTGGATGACCGAGATAATAGGTGAGCAAAAAAAAAAAAAAGGAGCGGAAGCAAAAATGAGAAGAGGGAGGTGAGTCACTGAGGAGCAAAAGAAAATGGGGAGCAGGAGAATGAGGGTGGCAGTAGAGGAAAATAGATAGAGGCAAAACAGTAGAGATCAGATGAGACATTTAGGGAGACTCAGAAATGGAGTGAGAGGGAGAGAGATGCTATTTCAAGACCATAATGTCACTCTACTTCAAAGTGCAAAATGTTCCTGTCATGCTCCTGCATGACTGTGCCTCTGGAGCATTTCCTTATAGATCAGATGATAAAAAGGAGCCTGACAGTGGTGTGTGGAGCTGCTATTCAGTCACAGTGTGACACATTTTAAACTGTGACAAATACACTGACATCTCTGCCTTGACTTTGCCTTCATTGACACAGAGCTGCTGATCGTAAGAGCTGCAGGAGATTCATTCAGGAGCAGCAAAACCAAGAACACCAAGAACAGCAGGTAAAACTCAGGTACATGCGACCATAACTGATGAGCCAGCGTAAATCAGCATAACTGATGAGGAAAAAACCAATATGAGGAAATATGACATTAAATGACAAATTGTCAAATATTGATTAATTTATTGTCTTGCTAGTTGAATGTCTCTGAAGTCACGGGTCATACTCCTCACCTAAAATACCTTCATTTTAATGTCACTACGGTGAGTCAAATTATGTCTCTTCTAACTTAATTTTTACATTGATTTTATTTATTATGTTCATATACTTATATTATGTGTTTTGGATAGTGATGGATTGTTTTTGAATTTCAGGACTTATTCCACTCTAAGGTCTTTTCCAGTTTTTTAGATTTTCGACTTATAGTTTAATGAGATGATGACCTTGACCTTTAGAAAACTAGGTCAAGGTCAAATTTCAACTTTTGTACACTCAGGAACTGGATAAGATATAAAGATGAGAGAAAAGACCAGTGTGAGTAAGACCGTAGATCAAAGCTTGTGCATTGATCCATGGTCTGAGATATTTTCTATCATGAGATATTTTTGCACATATCTTAGGAAGATAGAAAGATGAAAGAAAAGGTGTTATTTTCAGGGAGGCAAGGGGATGAAAATTAGATCATGACCTTGACCTTGAAAAACTAGGTCAAGGTCTAATTTTCATTTTAATACCTTTTTAGGTACACATCTCTGACAAATAGAAACCTCATGACAAATAGAATGGACCAGTTACATGTTGGATCATGGGTCTTTTATTAAATGAACCTGACCTATGAAAGTAGGTCAGGGTAAAATTTTGAATTCAGGGGTGTCGCGGGATGTTGCAGTCTGTGACTGTCCAATTTTCTAGTTTTATTTTCAAGTGAGCCCTTCAGACTAAAAATTACAACACCAGGTATTTAACAACATGTCAGATGACAGCTACATAAAGTGTCTCAATGGTTGAGGTAGTTTCAGGTTAACAAATGTTAACCTAATTATTTGCAATAAAGGCACAGAAGGACCTCCAGGACTGCATGAATCAGTACCCTGAAAGATATTGAGTATTTTTTTCAGTTACATAACAGACCCATAAACACAGACATTTAGCTCTTTGTTGGGACTATAATTTAATTAAATTAAAAAAAATTACTCTAATAGCTGACAAATTATCTTATTGTAGAAGTCTCTGCAGTCCTTGAAAATAAATAGACAGCTTTTCATTAATTTGATTTGTATACAAAGGCCACTAGATAATAGAGGAAACAAAAGCAAACTTACTGGTAAATACTAACTGTTCACCAAAAACAAGTATCTTGATTCTTGAGGAAGTCTGCTAAAATTGATATATATAAAATTGAATATCTCTAAATATAACAGATAGCTGACCATGTAACATACATAATAAAAAACAATCACAATCTGATTAATAGTACATGTTAAAATATTCTGTCAGTATATGCAAAGCATTGCAGATGCTTGATCTGAAACTGAGTGAAATTGTGTTCATAATGAACAGAAAACTTTGTTGATGTTTGCTCTTTTTCAAGAAGTCTTAATTTCACAGCTACTAGGATAATCTTTCTTTTTTAAATTTATGACAGAATTTTTTAGCTTCAGTTATTGACAAATTATTTCTTTCTCTCTTCCCTTTCGACTTTTACTCTCTACCCAAATCTATCATCCTCCTAGCTTTCGTTATATCTCTTTTTCTCAGGGCTTCATTCCTCCATACTGTGTGTTTCTACATTTATGCCACTGTGCACTATGGCTTTTTATTCCTATGTGATGATGAAAAGTGTTCGTGTAGGAACAGAAGCCATTTTACACGTGGTGAGAGAGCAACATGACAGAAGCACGACAGAACTGAGCGCTCCTTGCTGCCTGCTCGACGGCATCCCCGGAGATTAACATATGGATGGATAAATGTAACTGTCTCCTGCTCAACGCTACCTTCTAGTAAAGATACATTTATGCTCGTCTGTTATATGAAGAGTGAGCTCAGTGCATTGCTGATCTGAAGGCAAAACAATGTCAGACTTTGTTGTGTATGCACCTGCTTTTGGCTCCAGGCACATGCTTGATGCATGTGATGACAGCTGCAGTCCGCAGGAATGGATGTTGGAACATTTGCAAAACGTGTCACGAACAAAGGAAGAACGGAGCAAGGAGAAACCAATAGAGATCTTTAATAACCAACTATAAAAGAGGCACTTAGTGAACCACTTTACAACTTGCAAGAGGCACTGCATTTCCATTTCTTCTCACTCTGATTTCTTTTGCACATTATTAAAATAAAACTTTGACATGAAGCATTACACCAAACAATGTTCTACCTACAATATAATACAATATAAGATACGTACAATATAAACAAGATAAAGCACCTTTGTTGTCTTAGTAAATAGCATTCATAATTAAACAATTGGAGTTACAGACACAATGATTGAGTTTGTTATCTGTGTGTGTTATTATCAGTGCATGGGAAAAACTCAAAATACAGGTCTTGGGACTGTGTTGTCCTTGTATACTCCAGCGTTCGAATCTTCTATCAGCGTACCAAAGTACGTAGATGAATTACTTTAATAAGCTACAGAGAACAAGTAAAAACAGTTGCATGAATGCACTTTAACTGCTACAGATCTCATGTTCCCTTCTCAGGACATTGGCTTTCACATTACAATAAAACATAATGTAGCACCAGGTAATATTTATACAAAAGGCTAATATGATGAATGTCAATGCAGTACAGTAAAGTTAATAGAAAATTAATAAGTAGGAATTGTCCAAAGGTGCACAGACAACAGTCCACATCAGTTATGATATCATTTGGTCCTTTTGCAGAAAAACTTTAACTGTCAGGATGAATGTAATGAACAGGTATTTCTAAGAGGAAAACATTTTCTGCATTTTCAAGTATTCCTTTTTTTCTTTCCTCTTGCATAATGAAATAAAATCTCTGAGACAGATAATATCCAACAAAGGAAAAGTAGAAGTTTTTTCCCCCAATTAGCATAATTTTTTTGATTCATATCTGCTCTTCGTCCTCACATTTGTGTAATAATAACACATGTACAAAGAAGACATAAAGTGACTAGGTAAGAATTTAAAGATAACATTTCACAGAAAACAGCTGTGCAATCTTATTCACTGTAATAATTTGTCTTAAACATTTATAACTTTGAAATTTACAGTCCCTTATTCACAGATACATCACGCCCTACTCAGTTAATAGATTCTGATGTGTCCTTCCTTAAAGGAATCTTGAAGCTTGTGAGTTTCTGTCCAAACAGCTGGCTTAGGAGGTGGTTCTGTGACTCAGCTGTCCGGTAGGAATGGCTCTCCATTGACCTGACGCCCATCTTTGGCCTTGATTTATTCAAAGAATTGTTCATGGGAACTGAAGAGACTTTAGAAATCGGGGGATGCAGAGGCCGTCCCAGAGGTCCCTTTTTGGCTTTAAAATCAACATTAAAAGGAGTCACAGTCTCAGCTTTCTTTTGTGCACAGCCATCGAGCAAGCTTCTTTTTAATTGCAGACCCATGTTGGAAGTTTTGCTCTTGGAAACGATTTTGTTGCTGACGACGTCATCCCTTACAGAGGACAATACGGGATAGTCATTGGATTCGTCTGACTTTATTTTCAAAGATTGCTTTGCACACTTGTTGGGGCGAAATTTCTTTTTGGCCAGTGACTCAACTCCAAAGTTCTCTTGCGTGGCCGGAGAGGAAAGTCTTTGCAGGCCGGGGGTGGATTTCATGTCTTTTCTCTTCTTCTGTGGTCTTACAGATTCTTTATCCTCACTTGAGGCTGAAGCATTGAGGGAAATCTTTGACTGGAGGACTGTTGTGTGTTCTGTGGTCTTTGTGCTGCATGTACCTGTGCTATTTTTAGCGCTGTCAGCTGTTTTGACTAGGGAAGCTTTTTCTTTCACCTGACTGTCACTTTCCTGCTCAACACCATTACATAAAGTCTGCTGTATGCTGTCATTCTGAGAATCTTTTGACATCTGATGCCACTTCTCATCAACCCTCTGCTGATCCACCGCATCAGTAGCTAATTCATGCTTTGCTGATTCAGGTGTCTTGGATGTGATTGGATCTTCTTCTAAAATGACAAACGCCTCAGAAGGTGGTAGTGAATCTGTGTGTTCTTCAGTCTCAGTGGAGTCACCTTCAACGGAACCTTTCAGCTTTTTATCATCTTTTTCAATGTCCTCCCCCTCACAACTACTCTCTTTAGACACTGACCATACATTTGATTTTGCTCTAATGCAGACTGACTCATTCTCCTTCTTCACATCACACTGTTCAGTAATTGATTTTCCATTACTCTCTTTATCAAAAACAGCTGAAGTGGTTGGATCAATTTCCTCTTCCTTGGGTGTAGCAGACTCTGCGGAGCGCATTTCAATACATTTCTCCAGCTCCACAAGTAGTTCCGAGTAGTCCTCAGTGATATCCTCAGTCTTCACATTTGCGCTGTTTGTGTCACTGTGGCATTCATTTGTAATGGTTTGAGTGGAGTCCTCTGCTGTAGACATGGAGGGTTTTGAATACTGTGTTTCAGAGTTGTGATTTAAGCACAGCGAGCTTACGCTGGCAATGCCACTGTCTGAGCTGTTCTCCTGCTGACTGTCAGACAGAATTCTTCTCTTCTTAGTTGCAGGCAAATCACATTCATCTTCTTTGGACGATGACGCTTTGACAGGTCTGAGAACACCTCGGAATTTGAAAATCTTGTTCCCTTCTGAAAGGTGCTTTTCCATGTGCCGATCAAACTGCTCCTTTTTTGAGAAAGTGTAGTTACAGGTGCTGCAGATGAAGGATTTTTTAATCACATGCATGACATCGGCACACAGCTCGCATGTGTAAAGGGTAGTGTGTTTTGAATCCAGCTCGTCCACCTCCTCATGTGCTCTCTTCAGATGGCCTCTAAGCTCTTGGGCCTCCTGATAAGACACGGGGCATTTGTGGCACAGGAATATCTTCTCTAAATTGTGAACCACTAAATGTCTTTGAAGTTTGAATGGTTTGGGGAACTGCTTTCCACAGTGATGGCAATCTCTTGAGGGGTCTTTACAGTTGGGATGCATCTCCACACTTTTGTGAGTCTCTGTTTTGCGGAGGATCTCAAGTGGTGTTAATGTGGTCTGCTTTCCAGCAGCTCCAACTTTGCTTTTAGTTTTGTGAACTTTTGGTTCTGCCACGTCTGAAGTTGTCTCCTCTCCTATCACGCCGCTAGCAGCAACAGCTTTCTCCTGTTCTTTAGTGACTTTGCCAGATTCTCTGTTGGTTTTGCTCGAGCGGTGCTGCATGATTGAGGTGATGAAATTCTTTACAGCTGTCTCCTGCATGAGGCTGCCTGGAATACCTAGCATGGAGCTTTGTGTCTGACCCTTCCGGGCAAATTGAGTAGCATGTTCTCGTAAATGTTCATTGTACATCCATACATCTGATATTTCTTTCAAACACATTCCACAGGTCCAGATGCCTGTCTTGTTCTTGGTGTGCTTCTCTCTCAGATGGTCTCTCAGTTGCTCCCTGGAGCTAAACTTACGCTGCACACACATATAGCAGGTTGGAGGTGGAGAAGGGTTGTGGGAGAGTTTGTGAAAGTTCAGTTCACCGAGGGTGAGAAACCAAGTGAAGCACACTTTGCACTTGTACTGCTTGTCTTTGACCTTCATTCGACCATCTTGGCGTTTCCTGCCTCGCGGCTCCGTTGTTTTAGACTTTTCATCATCTCTGATCACCTTATCAGCAGTTGCAACAGGACAAGCCAGAGAGACTTCTTTATAAGAGTCAAAGAACTGGATCTCAGGAAGTTGAAATGTGGTGTTGATATTTTGGATATCAATGCTGTGGAAGGTTTGGGCACTCTCAGTGAGACTTGGCTCTGCAGTGTAGGAAACAGAGGGCAGTAGCAAAGGGCAGGGGGTAGACACTTCTGTTTTGCAATGGCTGGGGTCAGAAGTCACTGTTGCATCAGTGTCATCAAAGCTGCTGGATTCACTCTGTTTAACCGTAGATGCATCAGTCGTGCTTTCAAGAGAATTCAAGACACTGCTGCCAAGCTCTGTAATATTCTCATGAACATCCTGCTGATCTCTTTGTTTAACGTCAGCCTTTAACGCGCTATCGTGGCACATATTCAACATGATGGCATCGTCAATAGATATTGTCTTATATTCACAGGGATTTGTCTGATTTCCAGTGAATGTATGCTCTGCCTGGATTTTCACGCTCTCGTCTTTAATTTGCATGAAGCTTTCTGAGGATGGGCAGTCCCCATTTGAATTTGATGATACCTTCTGTCTTTTATTCCTCTTGCTGTATACCCTTGGGCACTTTTTCCTTTTTGCTTCTTCATCTCTGGGGAACAGCTGTGAGAATGTGGTGTCATCGTCAATTAAGGCCTTCAGCTCAGGGCTTAATTCAGGAGGACTGAGAGTTGAAGAGTTTACAGGACGTGCATCATCTGAGGGGTCGTTGTTTTTCTCACATTTTACCTCAACTGCCACCTTTCTGAGAATTTCTTGAGCAAGGCTCTCATCAGACGCTTTCTGTTCACACAGTTCTTCTACAGCACACAGAGTCTTTCTGGAGTCATTACATTCTTTGATAACATCCTTGCATTTGGATATGGTACTTTTTGCATCATGGTTTGTGCATACATCCTCATTTGCCATATCTTTAATGCTTGTACAGTAAGTAACTATGGTATTAGTGGTTTGATTTATGTCTTGTGGTGGAGATTGGGGTATACTGTCAAAGGCAGAAGTAACTTTGTCAGGGAGTAATTCTCCAGCAGCAATTCTATCATTGACTTCCACCTGGTTGTCAGGAGATTTGCTGCACACTTGTTGTCCATTGCTTTTGAATTCAGAAGTTATAGCTTGAAGTAGGTCTGTTTTTAATAAATTCAGAAACTCATCACAAAAAGGGTTAGCTTTTACATTTACATCATTGTTTTTGTTCTTTCCAGCTTTGCTGTATTTCTTTGCTTTTACTGACAGCTGAGAGTTTTGACTTTCTATTTCATTGGCTGCCACTGTACTTGACTCAGCTGCCATTTCCTCCACAACTGATTCAGTGTCCTTGGATGCTAAAGAAATATCTGTGTCAGGGAGCTCTTCCATTCTCGTTGGGTTCGAGGTGTGGAAATCATCTTTGGGTTCTTTATCAGTGGGCTTTGGGGCTTCATAAATAAGCATTTGATTATTTGATGTCCTCTGCAGTTCAATGTGTTTATCAGTTCTGACCAAATGTTTCATGGCCTTATGTCTCTTTAACCCTGGTACAGTCCGGAAACACATGAGACAAATTTCACAGAGCACCTTACCCTGTTGAGCACTGTTTCGTGTCTTTTTTGAGGATATTTCCTCCTGCACCTGGAGTGTTGATGAACACTGGTAAGTCTCTGTTGTTGGATTTTTCTCTGCTGAGATCGGTGAGAGAGTCATTTGTCCATTTTCACAGATGATAAGTGCCTTGTTTTTAAGTGTACCATCCTCACCACCAGCCTTGTAAGAATCTAAAATTTCTGACTGAACATTCTTTAACAGGTCTGAATGGCTGTTTGAATGTTCAGCGGGGCCAAAGGAATCACAGCGTACCTCCACGTCTGATTTTACATTATCAGTGGTGGAAATCTGGCTTTGGTTTTTAAGACTCAATGGAAAACAATTAAATTTCATACTCGGCTGAAGGTCCAATGCTTCATCTGACAAACTCAGCTCAGCTACAGGGTCTGAATTCAGTGTTACCATTCTCTCTGTCTCTGTTTCAGAATTATTAAAAATAAGTCCGGGGTTCACACTCACGTCACATGGTCCACAGCCCTCTCTGGGTTGTTTGAGGTCCACGTTCTCCTCAGGATTACTAGTTGGTACAAGTGGTATGTAGTCATATTGGCTGAGTTGTGGAGGTTCATCTGAGATGCTGTTGTAGTTGAGAGGACTGAGCTTGAAATCAAACATCAGATCTCTTTTTTCAAAAACATCTGATACTTCTGGCGGTTCTGATGACTTGGTCACTGGCAGTGGAGAAGGAATGGTGGTTTCAGAGTTTGACATTTTACATTCAATGATTCCTAAGTCAAGGGGGGGTGGGTTTATCAAAGAATACTCCATTATGGCTGCCGTACTCTGTCCTCCATCAGTGTTTAAAGCTTTGTTGACATTGCCATTTTCTCCTTTGCTTATGGGGCAGTTTTCATTTTGAACTGAGCTTTGGTTAACTAACGGTTTGTTAAATTTACTTTGTGACTGATGTGAATCTTGTATATCCCATTTCTGTATCGGTGTTACAGGAGATGTTGATAAAAGAGGACTTGTTGGTGGGGCAGTGTGCATCACAACAGAATTACTTTCTTCCACCTCTTCTCTGCATGGTGAGTTTTGGTGACTTGCCATAAAATCAACAGGAAGATCCTTAATGTCTTGAACATTCAAAATCTCTTCTTGTTTGTGAATGGTGTCAAAGGTGGTAATTTTACATGAGTCACTGTCAATAATGCCCTCAGACTGTGAAAGAATCAATAGATTACTTCGTCCACTAATGGATTCTGTGTCTTGCATAGGTGAGCAGTGGCTCATACTGTCTGTGTTAGTTTCTTCTAGTATTGGACTGCAGGGTTTGTCTGGGATTTCCACTGACATATCTGTTGTTGGACTGCAGTCTTTTGAGGGAGACACTTGAATTAAAGGTCCTTTCTCTGCCTTTTCAACTACTATTTCTGTTTTTATACCATTTGTATACTCCAATTTCAAATGACCACCATTCGGTGGTGTGGATTGCTCTTCAAGTGCATCTTTAATCACATTCTGAACTTTCCCGCTTGTATCTAGATTGGTATTAACTGGTAGAGTTGGGGATGAAGAACAGCCAACAGATTGACCTGTTATTCCATTCATTATTTCTGATTTCTCATAAACAATGGTGGTCAAATGTTCTGGACAGACACTATGATCATTAAAAACCTGACTCAAATTCCCTGCTGCATTGCAAATCACACTGGATTTCTCAACTCCATCTAGATCATTGATAGCCACACTTGAGAAGTGGGCAGTCTCAATCAAATAACCATTTTCAGTGATATTGTCCTCTGATCTAAGGTTATTCTCAGATTTACAACCATTACTTTCCACGGGCTCACTTGGCAGGGATGAAATTGGATGGTTTCCATCAACTATGTGGTCAATGTCGTTAGACACGTTCAGACTGAATTCCATACTATCGTTCCGCTCATTGATATTTGGAGGTGATAATTTATTCTCTTTCCGAGTAATTGCTTCCTTTTCACTATGATTTTCTCTCTCGACTGCAACTGTTGCCTGACATTCAATTTCTTGATGTCGTTGACTCATGAGAGAAGTGACATTTGGCTCCTTGTGTTCTGGTATAATGGTTTCCTTTTTGTATATTGAGTCTGATATTACCTCTAGGCTTTTCATGAGGCTTTCTGCGTATGTCTTCTGTTCTAATATATCTTCCTTTGTTCCTGCAGGAGACTCTTTTTCACTGCTTCTCTCCTCGGATTTCTGGTCATTGTTGAGCTCTGGGTAGTTTATATGTGAGGCTGTGGTACAATTTGATGAATCATCTTCTTTTTTGGTGAAATGTTCAAGTTCTCTTTGCTCATTTTGAATTGGAGTGCAGGGACTGTGGTTTCCACTCATAAGTTCAAACCGAAATGGACTGGACCAAGGTTCGGTGAAAGACTCAGAGACCAAACCCGTCACTGGTAAAACTATGGTTTGCACGGGGCATTTCATATCCAGACCAGAGTCTCCATTCCCTGAGTCATCACTCAAATGTAAAGGTGAAAATTTTCTCATTTTCAGCTCCTTAGGGACATCCTGAACTACTAAAGGTGGACTTTCCATCTTAGTTGTCTGCAGCTGGTTTTCAAGCTCATTAACTATTCTTTTTATCTCTAGCTCATCTTCTGATGCACAGCTGTCAAGGTTTGCACTATAGTCAATTATTTTTTCTGGTAGAGACAAAGGAATGTGACTGTAATCTGATTTCTTTTCATTAGATTTCTCAGAGTTTCCTTTGTACTGAGAAACTTCCTCCGGTAGCACAGGGCTGACCATGAGGCTCCAGTCTCTTTGCTCTAGATAAGGAGAGAAGGATGATACAAAATCTTCCTTTTTATCAGCTGTATGTTCTATTGAATGGAAACCTTTCTGAATTGACATATCAGCGTAAAGTCCGTTGTCAAATCCTGTGAGGTCCCCAAACATTGATGAGGTGTCAAAAGAAAGTGGGGATTTCATGAGCCCCTGTTCCTGATCCAGGGGGTAGGGCATGAGGTGAAGTGTGTCTTTTTGTATCAATGAGCCTTGGCTTTCAGTTGGGGTAAGGCAAACGTCATCCATCAATGAGGTGCAAAGAGATGCAGGCTTGTGAGGGTCTAGGTCACTGACTAAGGTAATAGGCTCTTTCAACAAGCAGGCACTCTGTTTTTCAAGCACGTTACTCTCTGATAAATCTGGCTGTTTGTCTTGGGGCCCCTCACTTCTCCTGCTCTCTGTGTTTGTGTCAAGAAAGACATCAGGCTCTCGTTTGGTGGTGGAAAAATGTGAATCAAGCTGTAGTGGTTTTTTGTCTTGACTGCTACTTTGTGTTGGCTCTACTTTGGGGCACAGATTGTCTGTTCTCGTTAGGGTGCTTCTGTCCAAATTAACTGTTGGGCCAATAACGTTTCTTGGAGACACTAACTTCTCAATTGATTTTGTTTGAGAAGTCCTGCTTTTTTCAAAATTCTTGTTTGTTTCTTTTACTTTTGGTGAGGATGTCATTGGATCAGTAACTTCTGAATTTGACTTGTTCTTCTTTGCATTATCTGTGGTGTCTTTGTTATCAGAAAGAACGGGTTTGCCATTATTGTATTTTTTGACAGATTTAGTCAGTGTCAGTGCTAGTGTGTTGGACTCTTTACATAGTTTCTGTGGAGAGTACCTTTCACAGGATTTATGTTCTGGAGACGCTTTCTTTTTGATGTCCGTCTTCTTCTCACAGTCTGAGTCAGTGCAGTCAGTGCTTTTTGGGCTGTTGATGCTCTCGCTTGAAACACTCACAGATGTACTGAGTTCACTGCTTGTGGATGACCTGCTACCCCTCCTCCTGAGCCTCTGGTGACAACCATGTTTCTCTGGAGAGAGAGAGACCTCCTCGCTTCTTTTCACCTCAAAACACTCCTTTGACTCATGTCTCCATGCTGCTTGGTCCCTCTCACTCCTTGCTCTCCATTTGCACTCTTTAGTGTAAGTGTATTTACACCTACTGCTTTGATTTAGTCGACCTTGACTTGCTATCTTCACAGGCTCACATTCGTCATCAGAATCTGAGACATAGTCATATTCTCCAAATGCAGGATTTTGTACAGTGGGAGTCAGTCTCTCCATCACTAAGGAAAATTGGAGGTTTTTGGTACCTTTAACATGGAGTTTATGGAGCTTATTTTTCTGTTGCACTATTTTGTGAATAAGTTCTTTGCTCCAGGTGCCCCCTCCAGTGCTCTTTCTCTTGCTCTCTTTCACTGCTGTTCTTGAGGTTGGAGATGTGGAGGTCTGCAAGGCCAAGGAGCCTCGTATGGCTGAGCTGTCCTGAAAGCTTTTAAGACCACAGCGCTCAGAAAACTTGCTGGATAAGAGAAACCTTCGTGTATTTGTGTTTCTATCCTCAGTCTTGCACAGTTTTCTTGGCTCTTTTTCTTTGATGTCTTGTTCCTTTGTCTTTTCTCTTGAGGAAATTTTTGAATTTTTGTGGGTGACTTCCTTTTTTATGCTAATTTTCTCATCTTGCTTTAATTTCAGAGGTATTTTCTCAAGTTTGCTTTCTGCGTACTGTTTATCTGTTTCAGGATTCTCAACATCAGAGTCATAAAAATACTTTCCCTGTGGGAGAGACCCATCATCATCTGCTGATTTTTTACTCTTGGTCTCAAAACCCAGGGGTTCTTTGGTTTTCAGACATTGTTTGTTTGATGTTGCTTTAATGGTAGTGAGATCATCGTCAGCAAATGCATCAATAAAGCTACTGTCAATCTCTGCATTATCTGACTGATATCCATTCAATGCTTCTGTGATTAGGCTATCTAACTTGGCATCCTCCAATTCCAGCTCAGGGAGCGGGACAGGGAGGTTACCAGAAGTAGAGAATAGGTTGAGTTTCATTGGATCATCCTTAGTATCTCCCTTTGTTTCACTGTCAGATATTAAGTCTCCATTTTTATTGAGACCCAGAAGAGATAGGTGGGGATCAGATGGGCATCTTGACATTGAAACATTTGATACAGACGAAACTATTTTTGTTGATTCCATTTGAAACTTTCTGCTGTCCTCCATCTTTGATATGTCTTTGAAGTCATTTTGCTGAAATGTATGCTGAGTACAATATTGCTTATGGCCAAGAAATGAGCCCAGATTGTTGAAATTCTGATCGCATTGCTTGCATGTCAGAAGCACATCTAATTGGTCAAGATTTGCTGTGGCTAGTGAGGTTGCCAAAAGCTGATGAGCGGAGTATGGTGGAGGTGGCTGCTGATGCTCCACTCCAAAACTGTCCATATAACCTTTGTTTCCATTCATAGAAGACTTTGGATGTGTGTTGTTCTGCAGGTAGCTCATCATTTCTTCTTTCGGTCTTTCTGGTGTGTAAGAAAGGCTTCTTCCTGCATCAGAATGAAACTGGTGAGGATGAGAGCTCAGGTGATCTGATGGTATATGTGTTTTAGCTTGGGCCTGGGGGTAAAATGCATGAGTTGTTGCCGACTTTGACATCTGACTGTCCTCTGAACTTAGGTTAACTGGGCTTGTGGATGCTGGGGAGAGGGAGGAGCAGGTACTACTCGATGCAGGGTTATGAACTGGTGAGGGCAACGGAGATTCATAAGGTGACACCATCAAAAGTCCCATAGGAGGTACTTGTAATGGAGGATAGCTATAGTTTCTTGATGCTGCCGGAAGGGGCTGGTTGAGTCCAAAATATACCGCCTTATTTTTAGACTCACATACTTGTGCGTGGCTCATCTCTACTTTAAAAGTTGAGACTGTATTATTGCTATGTTTTAAAGTGTCTTGTCTTTGGCTTGAAAACCCATCACTAGTTCTACTGTTCTGAAATGAGGTGGGGGTTTTCAGGGGGCCATGTTTTTGTGACTTGCTATCATCCTGCCAGTCAGGGGTAGAAACCATATAAGCCAATTTCTGACTGCATATTTGCCTTGATAACTGGAGTCTGTTTTGCATCGGCATGGCAGAGGGTGGCCGTATCTGCTGCCAGGACACCCTGCTATTTTTAGATGAATCTGACCTTTGGTCAGCTGTTGACTGCTTCTGAAAATGAAATTTATCATTCATTTCAGTATATTGGATTGTGTTTTGATCAGCTGGTAAATATACCTTATTAGGCCCATCCCATGTGTGTGGCAGTCTATTTATAACCTTATTATTAATGTTTTTATCAAAGGGCATTGAGGCTGTACGAATGTTATTGACTGGAAGATTGTTAAATGTTTTGTTGGAAAAGTGCATTTGGGAGCCTGAACTTTGTGAAATAGTTCTTGCGTGATGCACACTTCCTTGAATATGTGTTCTTTGGTTGGCAGCTGTGTCTTTGGGGTGACAGGTCCTCTTACTCCCCGAAGTGATGGCTGCATCCCTACTGTCTGCCTGTCCAATAACGTCTGTGCTCTCAGACAGGGTAGTCTTCCCCTGCTCTGACTGTTGTGAGCTGAAGCCGGAGCTGTCACTGCTCGCTGAGTCCTCGCTTAGATTCCTGGGACACTGGATGGAAGATGTTACCCCTTGAATAAACTGAGACTGGGGGGGTTGAGAATAAGAGTTTCTATCTTCTGACTGCTGTTCATTACTGAACTGAGTACTATTTTGAGCAATGTTTTGCCCTTCTCCAGAACTAAAGGAAAAAGTGTTGTGGGTGACATGAACAGAACCTAGCGAGGAGTCTGTAAAGTCTTGAGATTGGGGGTTCTGTTCAATGGAGAAAGCATCAGAGGTTGATTCTTCCAGAAAATGATATCCATATTGAAATGGACCAGATAGAAAGGCACTCGGCTTGTTAGTCTCTGTAAGGGCTGTGGATTTTTGGGATGAAACCCCATAGTTAGCACCATTGAAAGTCCTTTCAGGAGACTGAAATGTATTAGAGCCACTCAGATGAAAGTCAGCCAGGATCAACTGACTGCTGGGCTGTGTGCTGGTAGTCTCCATTGAGGCAGGCTGCTGCTGGGACAGGGTTGGATGTGTTTGAGAAGATGTTCCACTTGAGGAAACCAGTGTCTGTGAGGTATAACTTGGGGAGGTAAGGTTAGGGGAAGCCTCAGGGAAGCAGCGGCTATAGCTGAGCTCTTCATGCTGTAATTCAGCCTCTCTCTCTGGCATACTGGGAATGTGGAATCTGTAGCTGCCCGAGACTGGGACACGACTGGTCTCCAACTTCTTGGGCGGTGAAACCTTCTGCTGCGGGTAGGCAATTCCAATGGTTGGGTTGGAGCGTGGATTTGTAATGGTAAGTCTGTACAGCTGCTGTGGGTTGCCACGCTCTGCCTTTCCTGATCGCTTCCCCTTTTCTCGACTGCGTCCCTTTCCACTTGGGGACTGGGGACAGCCTTTGCCTGTCGACCAAGTCCTGTCAGTGGAAAATTTTGTTTGGTTCTGCAGTGACCTGAAGTCAATTTTCCCTGCCTGCTGTGGCCGTATGACTGCTTCACGTTGCTGAGGACAGTCCCTTTCCTTCTCTAGTTTTTCAGGTTCGGCCCCTCTGCTGCTGGCTCTTGCTTCAGTGCCTGTGTTTGAAAAGTGCTCTAAAGACTCCTTTGTGGTTGTGTCGCTCTGCTTTTCCACTGCCGTCCCTTCATCTTGCACTTTGGACTCAGCTTCCAGCTCTTCGACAACATGAACTCGCTGAGTCTCTCCTGCCATGATGCACAATGCGTGCTGTAAAGGCCTGGTCCTCAGCAGTGCTATCTGGGAGACAGGGGCATCATTTTCTGTGTAGCATGAATCACTAAATGTCCAATGGCAGGAGCTGCAGGGACAGGGCTGCTCGCTGTTGGCTCATCTCTTCCCCTTCATTGTGAACTGCTGATCTGGCATCAAAAAAAAAAAAGCAGACCTATAGGAAACAGAGAATGGAGAGGATCAGGTGACAAGCCTTTGGTATTTATTATTATTCATTATTATACTAGAAACAAATATCTATTCTTTAACTAGATAAATAAATAAATAAATAAATAAATAGATAGGTAGATAAATAAATAAATAAATAAATAAATGAACAAATAAATAAATAAATAAATAAATAAACAAGGCCTAATCCCACACACAAGTATTTAATATAGAAATGTGACAAATTTGCACATTAAATAATTATATTGTTTTTGTTACTAAATATAATACTATAATTATTGAATTATGCTTTTTGAAGAAAGTAATTCAACCACAATTCATTGGTGATTGTCAGCACAATCACAATGTCCTAGTTTCTGCCAGCAGAGAGCACTATTGCAGCATTTCACACTAGTGCTGTCATTAATCACTGCTGAACTCAAGTTCTTCAGATCCTAGAGATACAACTTAAGCTTGAGTTTTTCCACTTCTGACAACAGTACGATACAGAAAACAAGTAAATGCACTTTCATACAAATGTCAAATTCTTGTCTTATCGACAGTAGATTGTGGCTGTATTACCGTAACAATCCTCTATCTAAACGATCTCAGAAAGAAACCTAGTTGCTTTTAAAATGATGAAGCTTGCTACTGAGGATGTGAAAAATACTCCACATGAATCCAAGAAAGCATTGCCAGTAAATGAATCACAGACTTCTTAAGAGGAGGGACACAATGCCACAGTGTTCTGCTGCTACAGAGGGCTACAGGTTTAGATCATGGAGGAATATCAGAGATTAGTCATTCAGCCATTAGGAAGTGAGAACTGTAGGCACACAGGCATTTCTTGCCTTTCCTCAGGCATCCCAGACATATGGTTCTCAGGTCCCAGTTTACTTTGGCCTTCCAGTGTCTGCTTTGAGGTCAGAGCAGATGAAACCAGAAGTTAACACCAAAACCTAATTTCTAGGCCTGATGACCAAACTTCCATCTTTTTGTCTGTTTTTCCTGGCTATTACCAAAACCAGTGTCGGGGTGGTCTAGAGTTTGGGAACAATACCATTAAGCTACAGGGTTTGGATTCAAGCCTGTGTTTTTTCTCTCATCCTCCTTCCTTGAGTGTCCTTGAGCAATACATATTCTAGACAGTTTTAGAGAGTGCTCTCATGGTCATGTAGAAGAGTCCTAGCCTGTGTCTAAAGTGACTAAAAACTCTCCATCTGGTAATAATTGACCAGCTGACAGATTGTAACCCCTCCAGCAGGATGCACTGTTTTTCTGAGCAACACATTTAAAGTCATGTAGAAGTTAGAAGCTAAGATACTGCAACTATATGCCCACAAATGTGAGCATTAAAAGAGTCATATAACAGATATCGGATATTCAAAGCCCTGTTACCACGTACAAGCAAATGTATATATCCCATCTGCAAAGAGGCAGTAAATAAGCCTGCCAAAACTCCATCCATCAATCTCTTAGGAAGTTTTGTTGTTGTGCCCTCTCAGGGTCAATTTAAGATTAAGATCAGATGTTTCCGTCCTGAATGACGGAATACCTCTCTAGCAGTCCAGGGGTTCAGCCCCTATTACCATCTCACAGGAATGCATTGATTTAATAAGAGTTAGCCAAATACATTTTTTCTGTCGCCTAAGAACCTTAGTGAACCTCGTTGCTGTACTGATATTCTCTTTACCTACAAAGACTGTGAGGTGAGGGTTAGAGTTTAGATTAAACATCCACTTTTAAGTGAGTTTAACTACTATGAATTGGATTTTTTTGCTTTTTGTTAATTTATTTATTTTTAATTAAAAAAGAAAACAAAACACCAGCACACCTACAGTCCCTTGGTGATAACCCAATCTGGCCACTCCAGCAGTGAGGCTATGATACGACTGCTGGACAGAACAACACTGATTATCTTAATGTTTGGTGTGATGTGATAAATGCAAGTTTAAAATTCAATCCAAAACTTAGTCACTGCATCATTGGCATCATTCAACAGCTCACCCAGTTGTACAAAATAAATACCCACAGCGATAAGTAGTATCCTCCTGAGCCAAAGAAGGAGCACTGTGACAGGTTGTCATTCAGTGACTTACACAATTAGCACCAAGCACACAGCGAACATTTTCTACTGAGCCATTAAATCTTTTAGTCCATTTATGATGGCTATTTAGCTAAAAAGTCTATCAGCACTTTTGAGCACAACAAATTTACTGCTTAAACACATTTATTATTTGGAATTCCTGGGCTGTCACTGGGGTCAGACAGTGTATTATCACATTTCAGAAAAGTGGTATTTGAAGAAAGCCTGAAGTGAGGATTTGAGAGTATTTTGAAGGACATTTTTAAAGTGCAGCTAGGTCAGTGTTGACTGCTTTACAGACCCACAGGGTGCATTAAAGAGGTATTACGGATCACTATCGGAGACATGTGGCCCTCTCACAGACAGAGAGGACAGGATCTGTGGAGAAATCAGATGAATTGGTTTGAACTATACCACTCTAGTTGTAGGTTGTGTTTCTGTTAAGGACCAGGAACCAATGTGTATACATACATGAGAAATGGATTAGTGAAACATGACCCTTCAGTTTTATCCAGAGGGATGCCTCTCTGCAGGTATTTCCTTGTCTCACCCTGTCAGAGGTATTTAACAGGTTGGTAGGGCACATTGAGGCTGAGACCTGACTGAGTTTAGGCTGATTGTGAAAAATCACATCTCCCCTACAGCTCCACAGAATCTGAAAGCCGGAGTGTCTGCAGCGACCTCTGCTACCGGTTGGAGAAACTGGTGTGAATGGCCCGGCCAGCATCTCCACCAGGAAGTGTTCCATCCAGCTCTGCATAGTCAACAGTTAGAATCATAAATCACAGCCCGAGTTCTATTTGCCTGGTTTGGCTGCTAAAGTTTGAGGCTGAGGATGAATGCTACCGGCAACACAAAGAGCAGTATGAGGATCACAGCACCCTTACAGAAGTAGCACCAAAGCCTGAGCTGTCAGTTTACAAACAGTAAGAGGTCATTTATATCTGAACATATGCCTCGTGCACTTCCCCTTCATCACTAAGAAAATCAATAACTCTCTCCTTTCACCAACTTCCTCTGCACAAGTCAGAATTACTTCACAAACAGCCTTAGAGCATATTGTTCTGTCTATTAGGTGATTTCTTTGGTACAGCTCATTCAGCTTTAAGTTGAAAGCTTCTAAAAGTATCATTTGCACTTGGACCAGGTATAAAGACAATATGGTGGGGACAGAATTGAAAACTAGGCACAAGTTAATACTAAATCCTCTGTGACTGGTCTAAACTTTGTTCCATAATTGACTTTTACAAGTCAATTATGGTTGTTTGTGTGTGTGTGGTAATGTGTGTGTGTGTGTGTGTGTGTGTGTGTGTGTGTGTGTGTGTGTGTGTGTGTGTGTGTGTGTGTGTGTGTGTGTGTGTGTGTTTGTGTATGTGTGTGTGTTTGTGTCTGTGTGTGTTTGTGCATCCATATGATTTTGAGTGTGCTTGTGTGTGTGTCCTCAGCACTGAGAGAGCAGGTAAATGGTACTTAATGAAAATTCCACTTCCATTTTCCTGTCATTTGGCACAGGATGTGTGTGGAGTTGGCTTGAGTGAAAATATGCTGGTAGAACTGTGAAAACCTGTGATGACTCGTCACAACAAAGCTTATAATAGCTTTTGCAGGCTTTGTTTTTCAAGTGGCCGGAGCACCAAATGAGCTCTGCATCTCCAAAAATCTGTTAACTCAAAAGAGAGGAACCTTTGTATCTCTTTGCAATGAGCAATCCATCACTTTTGCAGTTCGGTAAACGGAACACATCCAAAGCTGACTGAAATCACACAGGGATGGGTAATTTTATCAGCTCAGCAACTGGACATTTACTTAAAGATATCACAGAATACAGATTCTTGGAACAATGACTCTCCAGAGGAATAAATCTTTAAAAGGCAACAGCTGGATGAAGACTTAACCTTCAGAAAACAATGCCTTCATTTAAATTAATAACTGGCATTAGGAAGACTTTTCCAATGTGCTCAGCAATTCCAGATGTTCACCAACTTAAATATCAGCACACAGACAACTGCAAGACAGAAGACGGATGAAGACTTAGGGTGATTAGATCAATAGTGATGGAGAAGGAAGTAAAGGGTAGGAAAGGAGGAGGAAAATGTTTACAGATGAGATCATTAAAGTGTGAAAATCAGACAAAGGATGAGAGTAGGAATGGGGGTGTTCAGTATTCTGCATAGGCCAGAAGATTTTGTAATCAGACAGATGCAGGGCGGATGAGCAGGTGGTGGAAGAAAAACTGCCTGCTTTCCTCACGCCTCTTCCAAGCAACCGGTCCAGCAGAGGGAATGTGCAGCGAGAAGGGCTGGCCTTGGCCCACACTGGGGCGCACCGCCAAATGCTTGGTCAGAGCGCCTGCCTACTCTTCTGTATTTTTGGAAACATCCAATATGCAAGCAATTTGCTTTTAAATCGATGCATGTATGCATCTTCAAAGACAGATGAAGACGAGAGAGAGAGAGAGAGAGAGAGAGAGAGAGAGAGAGAGAGAGAGACAGAATGAGACAGAGACAGAGTGATACCCATGATGTGAAGAGAGCCCTGACAAACTTTATTTCTAAATTTTGGTTTAGATGGGAGACTTAACTGGTCATCCGTCATCCTCCATGCTATTAATTCTTCGTCAGAGGCTTTCAGAATGAGAGACACTGAAGAAACCAACAGTTGAATACTTCAAATGAAGCAGAAAGCACAGCAATGAAGGAAGCTTGTTATACTCATGCCTCTCTACCTCCACCACCCCTAACCCCACCATTAACCCAATGTGGTTAGCTGCTCGGCGGGGAAGACGGAAGGAGTGTGTGTGTCTATGGAGCTTTGGTGTGTAATTCCAGAGGCTCCCCTTACCCCCTCCCATGTTTTTCCGCTTTCGCAGACGAGTTTTTTCTTTTATTTATTTTTTTAAAGACTGGATTCTGGACTCTGTCTGTTTCCATATTGCAAACCACAGCATTCCACAAACATGATGGAATCTTTGTTTTAAAATGTTTATAGGTTATTTTTTCTTCTTTTGACACAATTTCCCTTATTCCTGCAAGTCAATGGAATATCGCTTTTGTGGTAATGCGAAAAAAAAAGAGGAAAGAGTGTGATAGATTTTCAAACATGAGTGAGAAGAACAGGATATTAGTTAGAGAGCAAGCCTGTAGCTGTGAAAACGTGATCCTTAATGGCAAAATCCTTTCAAACTTTTTTCTGACATTCCATTATTTGGCGTATCAATATTTGCTTGTCCCTTTTTCTGCCTGGGCAAAAGAATTTGGTTGCCCTTCAAAATCAGCAAAGCTTTATTAAACATAGCACAAAGATCCACAAATGTCTGTCCCTTGTGAACTCAAATTTAATTACTGTACATGTCTGAGGCTACTTTTTTGAGAGATGAAACATTTCAGTTACTTTTGATTAAAAAAATATAACAGACATATAACAGAAGATTTATGGTAAAGGACACTCAATAAATGATTTCTTAAACAGAACGTAACCCTTTAGAAAACTGAACACTAGTTGAAAACTGGATGGAAATGACTGATTCTAGATGCCGATGGACCCCCCACTCGTATAAACAAGAGATGAGGGAAGAAATATGGCAGTCTTAACTTGTACAACTTCTGCCACACACAACAAGGAAATCATAAATCTCTTGCTTAATTGTGCTCCAAAATCCTGAAGAGAAATGAACCAGCCTAACAAAAAACAAAAACAAACAAAAAACAAAAAGTGAAAATCTTTTCTTCCATCTGTCCATCGGTCTATCTTTGGAGGGCTCCAATAGAAAGAAAGGAAGAAGTCAACTTTATTACTTCCTCTTAGGGAAAATTATTTGTCCACTGTAGTATTAGTTCTCATCAGACACACACATATACAGTATATATATATACAGTATATATATACAGTATATATATACAGTATATATATATACAGTATATATATATATATATATATATATATATATATATGTGTGTGTGTGTGTGTGTGTGTGTGTGTGTGTGTGTGTGTGTGTGTACACACACACACACACACACACACACACACACACACACACAAGGGGCCTGTAAGCATGCAAATGAGAGGTAAGGCTGTGGGCAACTCCTTAATGGTGCGCCCCAATGAGAAACTCATAAAGGGGATGGTGCCCTGCTCAAGGGCTCCTCTGCAGTGCTCTGAAGGTGAACTGGTAGTGGAGAAATTGGTCCACATGGGCCCTGAACCTAACCTCCCGTTCCCAGTCCCAAGACCCAGCGGACTGACTTACTGCCACCCCCAAAACATTCATATCCTCTACCAGAAGCAACCTGGAGGCAGTGAGAGGAGTTCAGTCATACTAACTTATTCTGTGAGTAAAAGCACAGAGAGGAGGAAGGACCCACAAAAATGGAGTTATAACCTCCGGCCTGAGGAGGGTTTCTTACTGACCTGTCACCCTTTTTCTAATGACTCAGAGAAAAAAACTCACCAAACAAGCCTAGACTGGTGGTTAGACCTGAAGGTAACTTTGTCCTTGTATCATTAAGTCCATATACCATTCACCAATACATAGACCTCTATAAGGTATGCATAAAGGTGGAGCACCATAAAAGCCTAAGAATGATTGGTACAAGCAACCTAAGGCTATTTAGAGCAGTCAGTAAATGTTCTTCTGCAAAAGTGCTAAATGCATGAAGAAATAGACATTTCTTGTGAAATAAATAATCTGTAAGTACAGTACAAAAATGTAAATTCAAACTGAGTTAAAGTAAATAAACTAGTTAGATTTGTTTCTTGTTCAAATTGTGGTGACTGAGTGCTTTAGGGCTAAATCAGAGCATCTTGAGTGGCACCTTGTGATTTCAAATGTTTAAGAAAATGAGTGATGGGCTTTTTGCTTCTTGAATGACATTTGAACATTTTTGTCCTCAATGACTTGAAAGGGTAGTAAATTAAACTGAGCCTGAGGGTTAAACCCTCAGGCTCAGTTAGTGTGAGGACAGTTCAGTCTTAAACTTTTACCTCTGGGTGAGACCTTTTCTTGTAACAATTAGAAGGGTTCTTTGCATATTTATCCAGACAACCTGACCAACAGTCAAGTTCCAACACGTGACCCTGGAAGGGGCTTTCCTTAAACCTTAACAAAGTAGGTTGTGTAAATTAAATTTAGCAATGCTCATTAAATACTGTTTTCTTGTGAGCAACATCATCGGCAGACACATAGACATTATCCATGAATGAAATTGGGGTTGAAGTACATGTTTTTAATTAGGAGAGGAGACTATGTCCAGTTGTGTGACATTTGCGGATTCAATATAGTGTAATTACATATCTGTGCATCACTTTGAGTGTGGTTGTGCTGCCATAAAAGGGTTCAAGGACTTCCATGTGTAATTTCAGCATATATTCTGTGACTGGCTCTCTGGTAGTTGGTTTTTATAGAGTGGTGTGTATAATGTTTCTTTTCCAAGCACAAGTGGACGAAGCACTTCACTCAAATTTAAAACAGTTTTACTGGGGTTACAGGCAAGCACACAAAATATTTAGCACAAAAAATGAGCGGGTTTGTGACAGGACGTGATTCATTTCTTTGAGATTTGCCTTCAGGTAATATATAGATGTATTATTGTATGAGAGGTTCAGTTAAATAATGAAACAGAGAAGGGGAAAAAATAGGACCCAAAACCATCATCAGTAAACCTCCACCTTCTTAAATGCCTTAGTTTGAAACCACAATACCAGATCTATCACCCTTTACCTTTTACCTTCAGTTTGCTTTCTTTATTTCATTTTCAGACCTAGAGGAACATGACAGCAGGTCTTCTTAGTTTGGTATGCCGTCCAAGGAATTGGGGGGCAGGTGAGGTTTGTTGCAGGGAGGAAACATTTGTAGAAGGTTTAGAATGAATGTTAGTGGAGGAAGTGCATGATTGACAGTCATGGTTTAATGCTCGAAGCAACACAGCTAACACAAAGAATAAGGTATTTGGCTGAGAATATTTACAGGTAAGTGTCTTGCGTCAGTAACTTACCACTCCAGCAAGTCTCTGGTGCATACTACATGGTAAGAGACGGATGGAAAGGATACCAAGGAAAAAACTCATGTGAGTAATATTTTTCTCTATTTTTTATAGTGTGCACCAAGATAGACTGCCAGCTAATGGTAAAGAGGGAATTCCAGGCACAGTGCATGATCCAAATCCCTCCTTCCTTGAAATAGTCCAAGGAAACATTCAAATGACCTAATTACGAGCTTCAAGCTTCCATAAATAGTCTATGTCAATGTATGACACGGTATTCATTCATTCGTTTTCCATATGACATGGTATTCAGAAATATAAATAATCATTGAACAGCAGGATGTGACTGAAGTCAAGCATGTTTCTCATGTGTTTGGTTTTATTATCTTTATGGTGGAAGACTGCATTGGATTCTTTGTTCTCCCTGTTGTGTGTTGGCTGGCAAAGCTTTCCATGGACTGGGCTGGAGCTTAATGACTGAACAGAGATTTGACCAGATCATTTCATATGTCACTGAAGTACAGGCCACAAGCTCACTTTCAAAAAGACATTCTACACTGCTAAACTAAAGTCATGCTAAATTACTAATACAAAGTCAAAGAGTTATTCAAGTCCACACTTTAATGCAGATGGGCACTCATGCCCAAACAAACACTTTAAAGTAATTGTTTCTATTTCAGGACCCGAACACTTTGTCCACTTCAATGGTTTAGTTCTACTTCAGGTAGTTCTTGCAAACAAAAAATATTAATAATGTTCAGACAAAAGCCTCATTTGTACCAAATTAAGATCTGGGCTGTCGTTAAGTGTAATTTCAGTAGGATTCTAACCTCATTTTTTAAATATAGCTGTTTATGTCATACTGCAGGAGATCTTCTATGCATCCTGGTCAAAATCACTTTATGGTAATTGTTTTGAAATAGCTGAGAAAATCTAACCAAAATAAAAGCAATGGACTCGTTTAGATGCCTCAAATCCCTGTCCAAGGTTTAAAAGTAAGTAAGTCCCTTTTTAGTCGCAGCTGCAATAGCTATCTATAAACACCAAGCAGGGGTGAATGATGACCTTGGGCAGTTACAGGATCTGAAATCAGATAAAACGGAGTTCAGCAATTCACCAGCAACAATTGAGCCTCGTGGGATATCAAAAAGTCCAAAAGAGGAAAGCAGGGGAGATGTGAGGAGAGGAAAGGAAGTCAAGCAGAGAGGAGGCAGATCCAGCTCCTGAGGCTTTGAGTACAGACTGGCGATCTACTTCTGCTCTGGGACAATACAGCAGCTTTTTGCAATAGACTGAGACAGTTCAACAGGTTCCACCACAATGTGCCATGGCAACATTAACTTGCAGTACACCTGTAGCTTAATCTTCCATATCCAATTTCAGTATTTTTTTCATTCCTTGCATTACGAACTCGGAAACTGTTATGGATGTCAATTTGAATTGTTGTCCAACCATTTCGTGACAAAGACCTCAGCAGCACTCTGGTAAACACTTTCCCTATCTGTTTAGATAATAGAGAGCAGGGGCCCACTTTTCACTCATTCCATGTTCCCATTCTTTGTGTCGTCTCTTCTATCTTTTCCTCTCACCTCTCCTTTCTCTGCCCTATGATCCCACGAGGGTGTGACTTGTGTCTTGCTGTGGCTGCAGCAGGAGGACTACCCGATGTGTCGCTGTGCTGAATGGGACCATGGGGTCTACTTGAAAAGGGGCTCTGTGCTGCATCGGCAGATCGCCTTACACAACCACTTCCTGCTTCCGACCCACTCCTCACAGGCTACCCTGTGTGCCGAGGCCAAAAAAAGTGCAAACAGAGGGGTTCAGTCCACCCAGGGGCAGAGCACAGGACCCTATTCATCTTCTCCCCAATGCTCCTCCTTGATTCTCCCCTACCAGCTTCAGGATGGCTTTATTTTGAAATTCTGAAATATTCTCCTATCTAAGGCATAGAGATGCTCATTCCCTCTTTTCAATAGTGCTCTGAAGAAATGCTGCCCCCAGACTCTGGAGGTGTAACATATTGGTGTTAAGTACTTGTATGGTGTCTCTTGGTCCGGCATGGCCACACCTCCTGCATCTGTATTATCACATAAGAAACAGCATAGCAAAGCAAGGGTCATGGATAAAAGGGATAATTAATTTGTAAACATGTTTATTGTGGACAAACGTGGGAACTGTCAGTTTGAGGTACCGAAGAGAACGGGAGCAGGTTGTAGCAACTCTCTGTCTGGCGGAAGTGAAACAGGTGTGTGTGAGTGCTAACAGCCGTTATTCCCGGGCAGTTAACTTTGTCTAATCTAGAGCTTGTAATAATAGATAAGACAGGAGTTTATAAATAGTAGACACTCATTTGTTTGGACTACTTAAGCAGGGACCAAATGAGGGCCAAGGGGATGGAGTATTTAAGATTCTTGGGGAAATGGCGAAGTGGGCAAATAACTCTTAAGACAAATAAACCCAGGGCATTAATGATGAACCTGTCACTGGACTGGATGTTTTTAGTTTCTTTTCATATACTGTGAGGAGAGGCAACTGACCTGTTTTAACTACTGTCCACGTCATTCCTACCGTCAGCCATTGGGCACTGCCTTGTTATTCTGCTTTATATGCATTAAAATATTATGCGATACATCCATTCCTGCCAGGGGGATAGAAAAACATTTAGCCTGCCGGTTCTCTGTGCTTCCCCCTCGGACGTCAGCCTCAGATGAGGGTGAGAAGAATGACGCTCTGTACGTCCACTGCAAGAAGTCATTCATACAGACACAGAGAATGTGTATCACTGACCCACGATAGCCGGAACAGAACCAGTACTGATCCAGTCACTGCTGTCCTAACACAGCACAACACTGGTATTGACTTAATCCATTAGACACCAATACCCAGATAACACATCCAGTGATTGAACAAGACCATTGCTGGGTCCGACCAACGCAGACAGCATTGTCACGGATTGGACCAGATGGACGGATTCCTGCAGGATCCTGCTCAACTGGCTGTGACCACATCAGCTCTCTCTGTCAGAAACAACATTGATATTACTGACTAAGGTCTATTAAGGTATTGCAGTGTATCTACCAAACCTGTGTTTACAGGACTAATGTTTGGTTGATCAACAAACTCAGTCTACTGTAAATGCTTTTCCACTCTCCCCATCACCTTTGCCATGCTGAACAGGAGGCCTTATTATTGGTCAGTGGCTGACAGGAGATTGAGGAACAAACCAAAACCCCTGGCAGAGCTCGCGTTGTTCCCCTCAGACCTGTGCAGGATCACTGGAGACCAGCGCTGGAGGCTGGGACAGAGAAAGTGGCTTCTGTGCTTCAACCATTCCCAAACTCTCTGGCTTCACATGCCTGTGTGTGAGGCACTCCACTGGGCCAAGCCAAAGAGCGACCCAAAGAGAATGCTGTGTGCTTTGGAATATTTTCTCAACCCATGTCTTATGGAAAATACACCCATTTAGAGTACTTAATAAAATGCTTATATAAAAAGCACAAATATAACACCACTTATTTAAAATTAAATGTACTTTTATAAGAGTATATATTAAGAATGAGTGGAATTTATGCAAATTTGACACAAGATGTCCAGAATATACTAAAAGAGTGAATCAAGAAATCCTTTGGATACTAGTGAGAGCGTACATACTGTTTTGCTAACCTTAACTACATTACTCGCTGTGCATCGTTCAACATGACAAAATAAATGATCACACGGGCTGCAATTGCAGTTTTATCAACATGTCCTAAGTCACAGCTATCCCCTTATCAAACTGGTCTTTCCTGCATGTCATCCTTCTGAATCACTGTGGGAGCTGACTGATAAGGCCTGGCTTCAGCACATCATTGTGATCTTCTCCATAGTGCACCAAAACAGTACATGCAAAATGGAGAAATCCTGTCCTCCATCACATGAATCATACTTTTCCTCTCCTTCCTATTTTTACAGCTGCTGTGCATCCAGATCTGCTCAAACGCTTTACTGCTCAGTGACTGAGAAAGACAAGAAACCCAGGGTGTTGAAACCCAAGTTCTCACAGCTACACTGCTTCTTCACATCTATGTATAAACACCCACCATTAGTCCCCTCTTGACCTTACAGAAATCCATTCATACAAATTTATGTGATATCTATTCTGAGAATAAGCAATGATGAACAAGGTTTCTCTGTATTTATATGTGATTTGCAAAAATGTGTAATGAAAGCGTCACACAGACACCAATAATTGTTTTGTCTACAGTCAGCATCTGCTTCAGAGACAGGATACAATACATACATCATTAAAGACCAACTAACGTTCAGGAATTAACACAAATAGGAGTTTTTGGATTCACAAATTTGAATAAGCCAGCAACAAAGTGAAAGACTTCGCTCATGTCTCACCTGGGAACTGTTGTTTTTCACTTCTATTATGACAATGATGTTCCTCATTTTTAACACACTGTAAATCAACCATCCTTAAGATAAATGAAATGATAGTGATTTTTACCTTGCAGTGCGTCTGCTTTCTTTGCTTTTGTAGCTACGCATTAATCAAATGAAAACATTTCCACTTTCACAAATGGAGGAAACTAGCTCTGTAATTTATATATCAACCTCTGTGTCCACAAAATGTGCAAGTACGGTACTGTATTTCACCCATGAGCAGCAATGATGGATAAACCATTTGGCCAATCTGTCAGGATCGGAAGCCCTGACACACTCCATTAAAAGGAGAAGGACAAGCTAGAGACTGTAGCCCCCCCGACACACACACACCTTTGACCTCTCAAGTCAGCATTGTGGTTTAATGCTGCCTTCAAGCAGCTCAAATGCAAAAACTGACAATCTGGACTGTGGTATGCTTTTTGCCCCTGTGCCCACACTTCAGTTAGTCATCCAGCATTGTGTGCTGAAACATTTGTCTGGGCATAGCTTGGAACTGTGGTGAAACAGCCATAAATCAAAGGCTAGTTGCTGTTTAGTGGCCATGTGAGCAATCCTGGTCAACAAAACACACCTCACAAATCACAACCTTTCTCAAATATACAATTAGGTGACATAAATCCAGTTACTGTATGTGCACAATAATATAATCTACCGTACTAATAAATAACAATGGTTCAGTGGGTATTGCTGTTGCCTCACAGCCAGAAGGTTCCAGGTTTGATTCCTTTATGTGCAAAGTTTGTGTGTTAAAGAATCCAGTTGATTCTTTTAGTGTTGTCCTTGATTTACCTTGACCTGGACGACTGAGAATGTACACAATCACAAAATGAGACACATTTTAGTTTAAAACCATGGAGATGAAGACAAATAGAAAGGTTCTAAATTGCAAAAAGCACTACTTCAGTATTTTGTTACTGTATGTAGAACATGTAATGAACAATATTTCATAGTTTTTAGTCATGCTCTGAAAACAAAATGTGTGAGATTAATTGGATGGGTGGGATGAACAGCATGAAGGCACAATTACTATATGTCAGTCCTCACTTCAGTCTAAAGCTAAAGTTAAAAATGTGATAACTTATTCTATTTTTGATTGTAATTCTTTTTCCACTGTTTCCACTCACTCAAAAATGTTTAAATGTGCATTTCATTAGATACCACAGTAATTCAAGTGTTGCACATCGCATAATAATACACATGGTGGGTTGCCAAATCAGAATTTCTTCATCTGCTACAAAATTACCTTAAAGACTAAGAATTACGTCAACTACAGTTCATGCACTGAGAAGTATGTGGAGGAGTATGAATTCAGTTCCAAGAAAAGAATAATAAATTAACATATTCCCATTTGAATAGATTGTAGACATTCTGTATCCCGTATCCATTTTGCTATCATGCACACAGCCAGAGGAATGGGGGCAATTAAATGGAAGCACAAAGTTGTAAAAGTTTTGAGAGGATTTTAAATGTTAAAAGCATTGCCAACTTCAGAGAGAAAATACCCAAATCTGTGTTGTGGTGCATTGAAGGATCTGTGAAACCTACTGTAAAAATTGAAATGGAAAATCTTCTTAAGGATATACTCTCATCTTACAGTGGAAACACCTTTAGTTCTATGCCAGTATTAGCAACAACCACCACTACTTAAAAAGCAGCAATGACAGTCAGTGGAGAACATGTGAGGACTGCAGTGTGTGTGTCTTTGTGTGTGATCGTGACTACAGAGCTAAACAGTCCACACGTCACCAGGTCTTGTGCTCTTGGCTACCATCTAGGAGGAATTTATGAATGGCATTTGTTTAGTCAGGGGCTCCTTCAATGCTGCTTCTGCTGCCGCTCAACAGACGTGAGTAACCTCAGTGATGCAATCTCTACTGTGAGGTTCGGTATATTTGTCAAGTCATGAGCCCAATGAAACCACCTGGTTGAAACTGTGCCAGCATTCTTCAAAATTCTTCATAAAGATGAAACCATGGGTGTGTGCAGTCTAGAGTCTCTTACTATTGGCCAGAGAGAGGCTCATGAATGAGGCCAAAGACTGTTTAAGTTTCCAGGGTGGATCTCAACGTCATAGAGACAGTGTTGGTATTTTTAGAACCTATTTCTCTCTTTGTTAAATGCTTCTCATAAGTCTTTGGCACAAATCAGTAAATCTCAGCCGCCACTGAAAAACAAACCAGCACTCACCTGTTCCACCAATTTTCCTGGCACCCAGGGAATAAAGAACAATGAAAGAATAACAGAGATGAGGATGACGCATCAGCCTGTCTGGATGGCTGAATTGGTGCAGTAGCAAGTTGTTAGTCAGAACAGTGTAGTGTATGTGATTCACTGGTTGTGTGGAGATCAACCTTCAAAGAGTCAGCAATCATTGTGAAAGCTCGTTTGTATTCCACATGACCAAAAACTAGTTTTACTGCAGCACCAAGACTCGCAAAAGCCAAATAGGTGTGGAGCGACACTGCATTGAGCCCGACTAGCTGACTGGCCTGGTGAGAGGAAACAGTTGACAACACAGGAACCTGATCCAGTCAGCCGTCTCCACAGCTTCCTAATGTTCAGTCTCTCTCTTCATTTGTCCTATATCTCTACCAGCACTCTTCCTTCTTTTCCCCTTTTGCTCTGACTGTTTCTTCCCCTCCTACATCTGCTCCATTTTCCATCTTAATCCCTCCCTCGTTTCTTGTCCTCTCTCTTTCTTGGGTTTGTTAGGTCCTCTGCAGCACTTTGACTCTCTTTGGAGACAGACTCTTTAACAAGTCTGCCTCAGTGGGCAGCAGACAGAAGGGGAGTCTATTTTTACATTGCACACAGATTAAAGTGGAAAATTTTTCTTCATCCTTGTAAATAGTCTTCTCCCTTCACTGTCTTTTTTTTCTGTAATGGAGTTTTAGCATCTCTGTGGGGGATCTTGTGTTACCTCCTCCACACACACACTCCTCTCTTCCCCTCTGCCAGACTCATCTAAGCCCCACCACTGA
Organism: Antennarius striatus; assembly: GCF_040054535.1. Taxonomy (NCBI): domain Eukaryota; kingdom Metazoa; phylum Chordata; class Actinopteri; order Lophiiformes; family Antennariidae; genus Antennarius; species Antennarius striatus. The sequence goes on from NC_090779.1 coordinate 14,178,662, forward strand.
CATACTCATCCTCTCCAAACACTGACATCATTTGTCAGACCAAACTCCCTCCACTGCCTGTGGGGGCTGTTCAGCTCTGTCTGTACATTATGAAATGGGTGAGTCTCCGCTCCTGACACAAATCAGGGAACAGGAGAAAAAAAAGTAAGCACATCTGCTCTACAATAAAAGCTGATACTGTATATCATTACAGCCTCGGTGCAGCTTTCCTCACATGACCTTTTTCTCAGTAAAACTACCACATTAAACTGATGGTGGCTTTTATACACACCCACACACACTAGCGCGTGCACACACACGCACACATGCACGCGTGCGTACAGCACACAACTCCATTTGGTACAATTAAACCAGTCCTTTATCCAAGAGTCTAGGATATGACGAGGGAGCTAACTTCAGCATTTTCCTTTCTTGAACCAAAACCAAAGTATTACTTTTTCTTAATGTCCAAACACACACACACACACACACACACACACACACACACACACACACACACACACACACACACACACACACACACACACACACACACACACACACACACACACACACACACACACACACAAATACAACATAAACATACATACTCCACAATGCGGAGAGAAGATCCTTTGGATTGAACAGTCGTACTCTCACTGACCTTTTCCTATACAGCTCCTGTTGGAAAGGGGTTCCATTCTTATGAAACTATTGAGTTGTAGTTTTACAGCTAAAACATAACCCTAATTTGAGAGATTGAACTCTCTAGGAGCTGGTATGATTCTGTGGATGAGGGTCTAGCAGGGACCAAACAGGAAATCTTTTATTAAAACTTGGTCAAGGTCTATCATGACTTCAAGCTCTGTGTTCGTGACATAAGGCAAGTCTGTTCATAAGGACCCCATCAGAGGCTGCCCAATGAGAGCTGGGAAATCAGTTAAAAATCAACGACTTAGATAAATAAATTTGGAGTAAAGACCAAGCTTCTGTTATTTGAAGTTTCTACTGGCCTGTGTACCCTTGATCAAAGCTAATGAACTCTCATGATATTTTCAGAGTAGGAAGAAAATTTGGAAGAGTGTAACCAAGTTGCTGTTAAAAACTGAGGAGGGATAGTGATAGATTAAGTCAAACCAAATGAGAAAATAAATTCTAATCACAGAGTGCTCTAGAAAGTTACAACACATCAAACCACTTTAAATTGCTGCTTCTCAGGCTTTCTCCTATGATGCGATGGCAGCTGCAGTCAAGAAACAAGAAACCCATTTTGAATAATTGTTAAAAATATCCATAGAAACACATGGTGGAGCTGACAGAAAAAGCTATCTAACTGAACTGAATGTCTTCAATTGCTGTATCAGAGCATTGTTACCCCTACTCTTCCTTATCCTTCCCTTAATCTCTCTTACTAAGCAAATCGTGGAAAACAAAATGTCAGCAATAATGGCAAACGTCTTCCATGAAATAGAATAGCATGTTATTTCATAAGCAAAATGCACATGAGTCCTGTGGCAGCTCTGGCTCCGGCCCAGACTCTGCTGTAGCTAGAGGGAAACCTGATAGTAATGCCTCTGCTCTGCCCACCCTCTTTTACTGTCATTCTAGTCAAAGGAGGTGCCTGGACCACAGTGGTAGCGTGACATAGATTCATGAGGATTTAAAATGGGTAGACTGAGATCGCTTCCCCTGAAGCATCATTAGTTTTTCCTGCATTTATGTCTGGAGACAGGAAAAAAAAACTGGAAAAGACACAAAACAGGAGCTGTTCAGAAGCAGGGGGAATGAGGTAGATAACATCCGCGTTCTCTGCTGACAATGAGACAGTCCAGGGATTCATTTGCCCGTCTCCCAGGTGTACGTCTGTGTCTACAAGACAACTAAGCTCCTTAGATGTGTTTAAACTTCCCAAATGAAACTAGCTGTGAGAAAGAAGTATTTGTGGTCTGGGTGATGACCTGCTTATTAGGTTTTCTATTGTTAAATAAAAACCTGAAAGCACAAGGTTTCCTTTTTCAGACGTGAAGCAGCTCCAGGGCTACAGAGCATTTATGTTGTTAACATACCTGGAGCTGTGCCTCCTGTAGAAAACATTCTAATCACGCCCAGGGTCTCAGGCAGCGCTATTCCTCCCACGGTCCTGACTGTCACATACAATGGCTGGCAAAATGTAAAAGTTAATGACTTTATCCACTTGATACGTTGGTGTTAATGGTCTCACATGTCTTAGTAAGTGCTGCTCACCACGCGTAAGAAGAAACAAATTATTAATCTTTAAACGGTTCCATCTGGATTCTATCTACTTCACCTAAACTTCTTAACCACATTCATGCATCATAATGCTGTGATATGTTCTACAGTTTTAGGGTTCCTGTCACATTCATTCCTGTAGAATTATTTTTTTTTGCACAAAATATATACATGTGCTGCTCTGGCATGATGACACTTTGGAAGAAATTCAACCATATGTTGCTGTCCAGAAACAATATCCTTATGATAATGCAGTCAGCATGAGATTATTTAATACTGTGTTAACATGTAACAGGACAGCCTTCCTATGGCTACACAAACAGCATCCAAACCAAAGTAGCACCACCCCACTGTACTTCATGCTGCTGAGGCCATTGTCAGCCTACCGTGACCGGATCACTCCCATAATCTGTGAATACATCTCCCTCCACGGTCCACTATCTGTATCTGTTGTGTTTTCTTGAAATGCCACTGTGACTCACAGGGAGAATCTTTGTTAGTGTAGCACAGCTGCACAAGCCCACTCAGCAGATTTGGCTCACGATGGAAGCTTTTGAAAGTCACCCTATAAAAAAAACAAAAAAGCTAGAAAAGTGGGCTAATGCTGTATGAGGTGAATTACACTGCTTAGTTTATAAGTATTTGAGAGATTCATTGTTACCTCAGTCTCAAAGGGAACCTAGATGAATAATATAGATTAGAAGCACACTTATCTCTTGTATCAGTCATTTTCCGCCTCACTGGCCATCCAGCTGTCACCAACTGTCAATCTAATGTCTGACATCAGGTCGACAGTGAATCAGATTGGCAGATGAAACCACACTCCCTGAGTACCCCGGTGCTCTAACCTCCCCCATCTGCATCAGCAGTCACACATGGTTCACATAACAATTCCCTTTCTTCTCCTTGGCAGTTTAAAACCCCGAGTCAAACACAGAAATGAGATATACACTACTGTGCTGAAGCTGACTCTTAAGGGCTGCACACCAAGCTTTCAACTGAAGAGATCTAAGCACCATGAGAGGCAAAAAGAAGTATTTCAAACACAACAACCAAACAAATCAACTCTCTCACACATACACAAATACAAACAAATTCCGTCAGTCAGCCGTGTTGATGTACATGACCACACTGTCAAGGCTCTAACGTCAAATGAATTCAGACAGAGAGAAGATAAATTAAAAAATAACTTTTTGAACTTTCTAGACTTTTTAACGCTAAACAAATAGATGAGACTATCTCCTTCTGAGATGATTCAAATACTTATTTATGGTTTGGCATTGGCATATGTCACTATGAATTGGTATATGGATTTGAACAATCACATGAATAATTTCCCTTTTGGAACAACATAATTTATAGCTGCCATAAATGTCATAAACAAATGGGGCATCTGGGACACAAATACCGAAAAGTGAAGAAAAAACCCACTGAAACTGAACGTACTCTACATGTCTGACACTCCCCTCAAATAACAATGTTCAGCATTGATTGACGCGAAAGTTCGTCATTACTCCACCCTGTCAGTTTACTCATATGCACCTCCCTTTTTTACAACCTGTTGGTCTGTCTGCCTGCCTGTCTGTCTGTTTCTCTGTCTGTCAGTCTGTCTGTCTGTCTGCCTGTCTGCCTGTTTGTCTCTGTGTTAAGGATTTCAGAGTAAATAATAGAGAGAAAAGCCATTGTATAACCAAATAAAGTTAAACCAAAAATGAAACTAGAACCACTACAGTCACAGACTGTAACATCCTGCAACACCCCTGAATTCAAAATTTTACCCTGACCTACTTGCATAGGTCAAAGATCAAAGCTGGTGCTCTGACCTACTTTCATAGATCATCTATCTGCAACGGTTGCAAAGATATTTGGTGGACAAACTAATGGACGGACAAATGGATGGACAAACACACAAACACTGACAATTACCATACCTGTACATCACCACTTTGAAGCGGGATGTAAAGAAGCAATGTGATTAAATTATTTTGCCCCAAAAGAAATGTATCCCCACGACAAAGTTTTTAAGTTGAAGGAGTTCACACGCAAGTATGCACACAGGAACGCACACACTCCCCTGAAAAGAAGACGCTGTGAATGTTTGGCTGTGCCAGCTGTGTGAACTCGAGGCTGGGTGTAGGGTGTATACAATTGTCTGACAAACTGCATGGTGTGTATACAAAGTCATAAACAGAATCTGGAGCGGAAGCACGAATCACCTAGATGTGCTTGACCCTATGACCCCAGGACTGAACTGTTATCTTTTCACTATGTCTAATACTTGGATGACACAGATGGAGGACATGCTAGTTGCTGCACTGACAGCAAGAGAAACTGTGAGTACATACAAGACAGGATACACATGCGTGAGAATTTAATTTAAACTCTACTTTTATGGTCTTGTATAGAAGCAAATATAAATGATCCAAAAGTCTGTTTGTGTGTGTCCACGCAAGTGTGTAAACACGTCTTTGTCCCAGGCTTTGATGTTTACAACAGTTGGATTGAACTGTAAAAAACCTGAGAGAGAGACTGGCTACCGACCCAATTTTATGTCAAAAACATCAATGCATAACTAAATATAACTACTCAAGAACAGAATTAAATGGGTGCTGTGTCTGCATTACCACCTTGTTTAAATAGCAGCTCCTTAATCATCCAGTTGTGGCCAAACACCTGAGAGAACAAATGATGGGATCAGCTGGAGTTTGGAGGATGTCATACCACAAGAATCAGGCAAGCAATGCTTCTAAAAACATCCAAAACCCTGTTTTCATAGGAAAGACAGTTTTACCTTCTCACGTGAGGGATTCTTGTCTTTAAAACACTCATGTGTCAAAGCGACAATGTGTTATGAAAACAAGCCATTGAAATGCTAACCATTGTCAGGATGTGGATCTTTTGCACAGATGCAGTGTTACATGGGTCACTAAAGACAGACAGCAAGGCTGGTTGATGATCATCCAAAGGTAGCCTTTCACCTCTGTGTCTGAATGTATATGAGTATGTGCATATGACTAATAGGAAACACAACCACTGAAGCACTAGCATACAGGCACGTTCTGCTAGGGCCACAGCTTAAGTTTCAGTTTAGCTTGAGTTAGTCCGGCAGTAAATGCCATAAAATGCACATATAAAACATATAAATAACTGCAAGGCAGGAAAATAACGTATAAAAACACAAAATTACTGCTGAAAAATGTTATGCTGAAGCTATAGTCTATTATCCCAACCTTCATTGAATCAGCAACTTCACGAATTTCCTGCTTTCATAATCATGAAGGGATGAGAACACAATGTGAACTCCCAGAGCAAACACTTTGGAGCAAGGAGAGAGAACGTTGTGGGATGGAAACCCAGCAAATGTGCCTGCTTGAACCGGAAATATTCAGCAGCTTCTTAGCTCAAAGCAGTTTGAACCGGGGACACTAGAGAGGACATGGCAAATATATGTGTGTTTGAAGTCCAAACAGTGTTGAAGGCAGAGCTCCTATGGGGAATCTGACAGTTTAAATAAGAAGGCACAATAAGCTCAGTCATCGAGAAAAAGATTCCTTAATCCCCTCGATGAAGGTAAGGTGCTGCTCTTAAATCCCCTACAGCTGGAAAACAATAGATTCTTTGGTATCCTCAGTGACACAGAAAATACTGTACTGCACATACTCACAATCCACATGCTGAGAGACAGAGAGGTTTATTATCCCATTCTTCAATGGCATGAGGTGCCAGGTTCATTGACTGACAGAGATAATTAGAGAGACATGAAATTTAAGGCATGTGATTCCTGTGACCCATAAAGAACTTGTCATGTTTGTTGGCTCAAACGAGGGCATTATCTTTTCATTTGATCTATATTGCTATGAAGTTTCACTCAGCTATACCATAATAGCCATAAATCAAGCTTCAGATTATTTCTCATAATAGAGAAACCCAAGGTTAATGCAAAACAAAACAACAACAAAAAAAATCCTCTTTTTGGATAAAGAGCTGCCTCTTCCGTGAACCTTTTCAAAATGACATGTCTGTCGACACTTCAAATGAATGTGGTCATCTGTCCATGACACAGATTGCCGTGCCACGGATGACAGTCCTCAGCGGTCCTAGACATAAACTTTGAAGTGAGACCACAGCACACTCCTTTCCACTCAGTTCTCATGCCGTTCCCTTTAAATAGAGCATGACATCAGTCTCTGAACAGGTCTACCAGCCCCAGCCCAAAACAAATCTGTGGAAACAATGCCACATCTGGAGCCAAACCCAGGGGTGAGAGGGGAAGAGCAGGAATGCAGCAGTAAAGGGGTGAAAAGAGAAAGTTGTCCTGCTTCAGCTTCAGGGGGCTGGCCAAGGCGCCTGAAGAAGTGCTTGAACTATAATTTACTGGTGATTCCCTTTGCTTCCCTCCCCATATATCTGATGTCACTACTACAGACCTGAGCATCAGCCAGAATGCAAATTTAAAGTTCTCCATCCTTTTTATGTGTACAAGTCTGTTGGTGTCTTTTTTCTTATCACTACATTGAAAAGTCCTGTGCAGTCTGCTAATACTGACGATTATCATCAACGACTCAAGACAATCCACCACCTGAGTGGGACTCCACCCACCTTTACCAATTAATTTGCATAGATTAGCATGAAAAACTATTTCTTGTTTGATTTAGCACGGTCCCCTGACTTTTGTGTGCAGATGTAGATTTTTTCTCAGGCAGCCTGTTCTTGTTGTCCCTGTCAGAAACAATCAAAGCTGCTGGGTCTGCATCCACGCAACAGAAAACGAGGCGGCGCAGGCAAATATTCAGGCCAATTTTCTGCCTGTTGGATAGTGTCTAATAAAAACATCATGGCTGATCCAGTTATTTGTCAGTAGACACGTAGTACACTGCAATCCGACAGAGATACTTTGACTTGAGTGTGTGGAATGCATAAAATGTTAGCAACAATGCACAAACACAAATACAGCAGAGACGCATACAGTAACACACAGACAGCATGAGCGGATTTGCACGGGAGCTGCAGGTTTAACCTGACAGAAATGAACAGTGGGGTGGAAAATATACTATGAGTGTCCTGCTTGAAGAGGAGGACACAGATAGTGCGAAATAAGACTCTTATTCCTCCCTATCTGTGAAGAAGGAGGTGGGGAAATAGCTGAGGGACTTTCCTCTTCCAAAAGTCACGTGTTTAACATCTGTAACAAACTGAGTCTGCTTAGTAAAAGAAACTTTAGACCTCAAAATCATTTTTACAAGCCCACTTCTAGGTGTGTACTCGCTTGGTGGTCAGTCAAAGCATCACTGGCTCAGAAAGAGAACAGAGAGGATGGAGGATGAAGCCATCGTGCACCCCTTTGTTTTTAAATACCCTCCAAAGTGTTAACTGAGAGCTCCCACACTGTAAGCAAACAGGTGCTGGGTCATTTTGAGGACAAGAGAGGAGCTCGGCTAGGATGGACAAGGGCCCGCATATCTTCCTCAAGCAGTTTAATTCCAACTACAGCCTGTTGTCACACAGGAAGTTTGTAACAAAACTCAATATTTAGTCCTGTAGTAAAAGTATAAAGGTTTGAATAAAACAAAAAGGAAAAAATGTTCCTAATAACAAAATGGATGTTTTCATCCTCAGCTTTTCAAAAAAAATATTTATTTAATCTGTTGTACCACACATTTCAGTGTACACCAGCACACTTATGTTTGAGGTTCAAACCTTGTTCCAAATCTAAACAGAAGAGCCCCACCACCAAATTCAAAACACATGACAAAAAAATTGTTTACTGATACGTAAAACCTGTTAGCACCAACTGGACTTTTGTTACAGAGGACATTTCTATAACAATTAAAATGTGTTCATAACAATAAAGTTTGTAAATCATTAATTACATTTTTAGTTATGGCAACATGGTATATAAAAGTGATTTGTTATTGGTTTGCTCACCTACAGTTTTAAGGCAGGTCTGTATTTTCAGTTATGCACAATTCTGCAGAAAAATGTTCATTTTTTCTCATAAAAGCAACTCTTCAATTATTCATTTTAGTGGAAAGAATATAGGCTTGGTTGGTTTCTCATGAGTTCCTTGGAAAATCTTTTTTTATAGTCAAAGTCTGATGTTCTCAAAGTTTTAGGGATTGGAAGCAAATCTGAGAAGTCTATGGAATTAAACCTAAATTTGATGTGAATACATTTGTAACACAGTGTTTTGGTAAGCTCATGTCAGGAAATTATTTCTTACTTTTGATTTTTCCCTTGCTGAAACTGTACTTTCGTTTAAATGGAAGTTGAAAGACTTTTTAGTGGATCTTTTTCCAATCCAGAACATTGGGAGAGAATAGTGCCGTTTCCAGGAATCAAACCTTGCATCATCTTTATCTAAGGAAAATATAAAATGTTTTGATGCCAGCCGTCAGTAAAATCCCACAGTTAGTGTCTTTGATAACATAACAACATAACAGTACATCTTAAAATACAGTCAAATTGGCTCACAATTATTAAGCAAGGCAACATCAGTTTATATCTGCATTAGATAAGATAACTAGAGGCCTTTTTGTCTGGGTCTTTACTCCCCCATACTTAAATTTAAGTGCATAATTGAAGAGTTACCTTTATGAGGAAAAGTCAACATTTTTCTGCGTAATTTGAGCATAACTGAAAATACAGTCCTACCCCAAAAGTGTGTGTTTGAGATATTTGTCTGAGTCGTAGAGCATAGCAATAAGTGCTGCACACAGACAGCATTGTGTCAAAGGTAAGCTGGTCCAAATGGTTGCTGGAGACGCCTCAAAACATCATATCATTTATTATTATTATTATTTGGCTTTCCCAAAATTATATTCTAATCAGTTAGTTAGCATAATACTAGCGAAGGAGACCAGACTAAACAAGCATTTTCTTATTCCGCTCAGGGAATGCTCCAGCTTTAACTACTGTAGCTTAATAAAAGTCTCCTTAGGCCAGTCAAGAAATGAGAGACGTCAGAAGTCATGACCATATCGATCAATATGGGAAATAAGCGGTTAGTACACCCCTCCGCATGTTATGTAACCTTAGTGACTAGTCTGGTCAGTACCCGCTGAGCTCATGACAAACCAAACTTTCAGTCATTATCATGTTCCTTAGATGCTGAATGAAGACTAGAATGAAGACTATTTCAGTTTATGAGTAATAATCTGAAGTAACCTTAGATGAAAATGCCAATGTGCATTCATATCAAAAAGAAATGTCTCTCCTTTGAGTTTTAAATCACACTTCTCGATGTTATTTTCCTATTCACACTCTCTCTCTGGTTACAGTGAAGTCATGTATGCATACATTTTCATCACAGGATCCCTGTGGATCCTTCTTTAGAAGACTTACTTTAACTATGACCTACTGTTGGAAGTGTTGATCTTTCCATACTTTCTCTCCTGGTAATCACACACGAGTGTGGTGCCGGTGGTGGAGGATCAGGGCAGTGGGGGCCACAAGGGAGTTTAGAGTTACATTCACAAGCATTTTGAGAAGCAAGAGCTGGTAGTGGGGTCAGAGGTCATGGTGCCCTGACAAACAAATGAGCCACCCAGTAAGGTAGTCAACAAAAGATGCTTTTCCCTAAAGCTCAACAAACCCTAGCAACAGTAGCTGCTGGCAAACATATGTGTGACAAATGTGCCATCTGAACCAATGGCGGCGTCTCAGTGAGCTCCATATGTGGTTACCACACAAACATGTCACACAAACACAACAGAGAGGGTTGGAGATAGACTACAGGGGTGGCAGGAGACAGAGAATGGGAGGCAGCAGAGATATTGGGATGCAAAAAAAGTCAACAAGGAGGCTACTAACAAACTATTATATATACTGTATTGCTGACCTGCAAAAGACGGCAACTTATGTGCAACTCATGAGTGGTCTGTTTACAACATAGACACCGTCATAAACACTTCCCTGCTTCTATAACATTTAACCTCGCTGCCTCATTAGGGTTAAATGTTATGATGACTCCCTGTTGGGAAAATTATGGAAGACTTGCTGCTGTTAGCTGGACTGTAATCAAACAGGGTTTGCTGTGGGTCCAATTGTTGCCTTTTGGGACTAAATGACTAGCAAACAATCATGATGGCCCCCTGCAATTCTGTCCCTCTGCAAGCCCTTTCATACACACCGTTTTGACCGAGAGACTAACTGGAAGCTCACACAGCACTGCTGTATTCCTCTTCTGTGTTCCCTCAAATTAAAATTTATAAAACTTCATGGAAACTTCTTAATTCTTGTGCAAATCTGTTTTGTATAGAATCTTACAATGTTTTCAATCAGTCCCCATGATTTTCAACTCTTTCATCTGATAATCATATTTGCCTCAGGATTGTGTTTGTCCTCTATCTGATTCTCTTCTCGAATTTTCTTTCCTCTTCTGCTCCCCCTCACCAGCTCTGGAAAGTACATTCAAACAGTTCAGCTGTGACATAAGGGCCATCTCCTCCATGGCAAACCATGCTTGTGTTTTTTCAATTAAGCTGGGCTCCTGTATACTATTCATTTGGGAAACCATAATTCTCATGGCCCAGCAGAAACTAATGGAAAGTTGCTTAGATTTTTTTTCCAGTAGAGGTATCGGAAAGACTGGTTCCCTAGACGCATGTCTGACTTGTGGAGATGGAGAATAAAAACAAAGTAATACCGCTAAGGAGAATATGAAAAGTGTCAACAGGAGCTGAAAGCATCAAGAGGTATCAGGGCATTCAAAGGGTGAGCGGGAGCAGGAAGCAGGAGAGTGAAAGAATACAGAAGGATGGACTTCCAATGGAATGTGTCTGAAAGTGGAAAAATCTCAGATCGGACTTGAATCCGCAGGAGACAGATCCACTGAAGTCACTTCCAGTCGTGGGGTCTCTGGGGGGGCAGATGAGTACAGGTTCTCTCTTGTCCTTTTATATTTACAGAGAGGAGCCGAAGTATCCCAACTGCATAGGCCTTGAACTATGATTAATTTCCCAAATACACATTCACACGTGTATATCATTAACAGCAGTACTACAGATGGATAATAAAAACTAAGAGACTGATTTAAATTTGATGATGGACGCAATTGTTAAATACAGATAATCACTGAACTCGATCATCTTCCAGTCCAGTCTTATTACAGTTCCAATCCCATGATTGATTCTGTTTTTCCAGAACGTCTCAGCCCCAGTCTGACCCTCTTCCTTTCCTGACCAGTAGGACACATTTATCACCATTAATGAACACTGAATACAGACTTGGTCTGCTTCCTACATGCAGTAGTGGAGAAAATGTGCAAAGACACAGACACACGAATAAACACTTCGCATGTGTGCGTGCTCACACATGCACAATGCACACCTAGCTATCAGTACACACGCACACACACACACACACACACGCACACACACGCACACACACATTTATAGTGGGAGTGGCATAAAATGGACATCCCCCATTACACCCCCACCCACCCAACCACCACAATAATCAACAGAGACAGACAGACAGTAAAGGAGAGCAACGAGAGAGACAGGTAGGAGCAGCACATGAGCAGAAACCAGTCTTACCTCAACAATAATGCCGTGGAGTCACTACGAGGGAAAGCTTCATGGCTGTAGCTGTGTCTCTCTCTCTCTTGGTCCCCTGGTATTTCTCTGACGTGGGAGACAGGCGCTGAAAATCACAGACAGCGCAGAGCAGGGGAGACCGACGCTCGGCACACTTTATAGGCAGAGAAAGCAGTGGAGTCCCACAGACCCCAGGCCTGTCTGCTCACAGTCACACACACTGCCTTCTGAGGATGAAAAGAGAAGACTTCATTACCAGCTGCAGACCACGCCTCCACTCCCCCAGCCTCCCTCCCCACTAGTCCTCTCTCCCTCCCTCGCTACCTCCCCGTTTCCCTTCCACACTCTCAGCCAGTAGCACGCTCCAGGGTCTGTCCCAGCCAAGAGAGGGGAAGCAGACTGCCAAAGAAAATCTCCCATCCCACCACTGCCTGCCAGCGATGTGCAGTGCCTAGAGGGGGGGTGGGGGTGGGGGTGGGGGGGTTGGATGATGAGGAAGATGAAGAGACATGGCACAAAGGGTTTGGATCCACAAACTGTTATTTGTTTGCATGTAAAAATGGAATGAATGTGTATGTGTGTGTGTGTGTGTGTGTGTGCGTGCGTGCGTGCGTGCGTGTGTGTGTGTGTGTGTGTGTGTGTGTGTGTGTGTGTGTGTGTGTGTGTGTGTGTGTGTGTGAGACCGTCTGTCTTGACTGTTTGTGTGGGGGTGGTTAAATGAGTATGAAGCAAAACGAAGAAGGAACGCAGAAGGAGGAGAATTAAATTTGGACCAAGCAAAGACAGAAGTAGCAGAGATCCACTCCAGAGAGGGGGGGGGGGTGAATGCAGACAGACAGACGAAAAAAGAACACAGATATACTCAAATAGATATTTGGAGCATTATTTAAAAAAATATTATAATTACCTCTATCTATCTATCTATCTATCTATCTATCTATCTATCTATCTATCTATCTATCTATCTATCTATCTATCTATCTTGTCAACTCTCACTTTGAGCTTGAAATTAAACACACGCACGCACGCACACACACGCACACACATGCACACACACACGCACACGCACACACACACACACACACACACACACACACACACACACACACACACACACACACACACACACACACCTATATGTCAACTATGACTTTGGAATTGAAATTAAAGAAGAATCTTGGAGCACTCACACTTTGTCCTGGACAGGACAAAGTGTGAGTGTTGGTTTCTAGAGGTACCAGATGACTGTCTATTTTCAAAACTTAAAGAAATCAACCTCAAACTTCAGATTGTCTTTCCCCTTCTTCTCATCCTCTCTGCCTTGCTTTCAACTAAAGCAGAGTTTCTCCCCATCAGATGAGGAAACTAGGCCTCAAAGCGCTCGCTGTTCACTGTCTGTAATTATGTGGGGCTGGGTATGCTCAGCCCAGGCGAGCTCTGCACCCTGCCCCCAGTGCCATCACACTGAATCCTAGCTGCACAAAGTCTGCCAGTGGACAAAGACGCACTGCAGACAGGTACAGAGTAGCAGAAACACAAATACATAACTGAACAGACTGTATGATCCGAATCATTGAAGGGTCACTTCATTAGTCATCCATATGAAACAGCTGTAGCTGAAGCTGTTGCATTCATCTGAATAAAAATTGAACAAGTCAGGTCACCACAACAAAACTTTCAGTTGCCAATTCTGCAGATGTCTTAAAAGATGACCATTATATAAAAAAAACAACACTGCACTTTAAATTTGATTAAAAAAGAGTGTAAAATTGAGTTATATTGTTCAGTATAAATAAACACAAAGGAAGAAACACAAAGGCCATATTCTAAAAGCATGTAGAAAAAGTAGAGGACTAACGGAAGAGATTCAGTACTTGATTGTATAAAGAACTGTAAAGTTCAAAAAGTATGGTGTCGGTAAAATATAAGCATTTCTTTTATGCAGCAACGGATGGCCTAAAAGGGCTTAAAAAGATCTTCCACACACTTGCACTAACACATACACATACCCAGACACAATAGTGTCACATTTTATGTGTCGACAAAACATTACTTAAGGTTATTGGCAGCCTTCATTGTAGGTTGTGAATCCCCTGGCTGAGGTTTGAGTGTGTGTGTGTGTGTGTGTGTGTGTGTGTGTGTGTGTGTGGGGGGGGGGGGGTTGGTTGATGGATGATGACAGAGCAGGGACAAAAACTCATTTTTGGTGCACTTTATCGCAAAGAAACGCTAATCCTCACAAAACCAAAGACACGGACAGCCTTTCCATGCATTTAATCTGCGGATAGACAGGCAAAGAAAACACTAATTCACCACCTGAAAGCCATTGTTTCTTTATGTCTGCTATGTAATTAAGTATTGTCATTATCATAAGGATAGTAAATAGACAGAGAGACAGAAATCCACAGAAATAGCACAAAATGGCCAAAGAATAAGGCACGTTAGCCTAGTAATGACAGGCTGTCACTTATCAGCGAAACAAGTTACTGTGATTCAACGTCTCCAAACATAATATAGGACTGAGATAGAATTCAGTCAAAGGTACAGTATTCTGTCCAACCACTAGAGGCTGATTTTACCACTGACTGTCAACAGTCAGGGATGAGGCAGAGTTTGGCACTAGAGATTGTACACATTTCTCAACATTTCTCTCACTCTGCTCCTTGCTCTCTTTTTGGGAAGATAAACTAGTTTGTCTTGATTTCATAATGGCAGTTACTGTATCTGAAAAATATTTAGGGTGGTTCTTTTTCAAGAACTCTTTCTTACCACATTAACTTCAAAATTTAAATTAATCACACATATTGTGAGAACAAGTTTTTTATGGAACTGAGTCAGAACATGAATATTCTTAAGTCTATGAATGAATATTTACCAAAGGGCCTCAGAATTGAGATTCAACGTTTTTGATCACAATAGTAAAGGAACTATATATAGAACGAGTAAACACAAAGTGCATTAATGAAGTGCATGCAACAGGAACTTATCAACTACGAAATATGCATGAACAAGAATTGTCATACTTAACAAAACTTTAATTTTTTTTCTTCTTTTTCAGTTAAATTTTTTTAATAATCAAACTGGTTTTTTTTAACCAATTTTTAATTTTTAGCACCTAATGGTCTTGCCTTTTTTTTTTTCACATAAAGTGTGTGTGTGTGTGTGTGTGTGTGTGTGTGTGTGTGTGTGTGTGTGTGTGTGTGTGTGTGTGTGTGTGTGTGTGTGTGTGTGTGTGTGTGTGTGTGTGTGTGTGAAGAAGTGTGTATAGAATTATTAATTTGAACAGAGTTTAGAACAAACAGGTTAAAAAAAAGACGAGTGGAGGTGGTGGTTAAATGCATGTTACGTGCAACAAAAAAACAACAACAAGAAAGTTTACCAGGTAACCAAACACCAAAATAGAGGCAAGCTGAAAAAAACCTAAGAAGGAAGACGCAACAGACAGATCAGCAAATGTCTGCGTGTGCTGGAGTGGTACAAGGACAGGTTCCGCTCTGGCTGCAGTCTGGGATGGACAGGAAGTATGTGTGACTGGCCAATCACAGAGCGTGAAAACAGTCAGGATGATTTTCCTTCAGTCCGATCACGAGTATTAACGGGTTTTACTGGTATCGTACTTGTACTCGTCAAAAATGCGTTATCTGTACATATATATATATATATATATATACAGTATATATATATACAGTATATATAGTGTGTGTGTGTGTGTGTATATATATATATATATATATATATATATATATATATATATATATATATATACATACAGTATATATACAGTATATATATACAGTATATATATATTTGGTGCTGTACTCCTTTCTATGTGCTGGTGCTTTCTGTGTGCTTTTTCTGTGTTTATGTAGTCATTGTGCTGTGTGCGACGGATAAATTAATTTCCCTGATGGAACCTCCTTAAGGGATTGATAAAGTTATACTCTACTCTCTACTCCACTCTAGACACATGGAACTTGGCGCACTTTTGGATGCTGTGAGCCAATAGAGTGCGCACACGGTATCACGTGACTACTTACTAAAAATCCGTGATGAGGTGAAGTCTTGCGTTGATGTGCGAGGGCTTTATACCATACTCAACAAGGCTTGAAATTCATGTATTCCCTTTGCTTCACAGTATTAAAGCCTGAAATATAGCATATAGCAAGGGGCACTGATTTTCTTCAGAGAGGTGTCTTATTCTGTCTATAACCTGATTTGCCATAGCTGCAGTGTGGATCATCCCAGGTCATGTTCCTGACTCATTCAGAGTTTTCTGGGGAGGCCTCCCTGATGCCACCAACCATTCTGTAACTCTCAATTACAGGTAATGAAAATAACTACATGTGGTGAATATATTCCATGACTCACACACTGCTAGACACCTGAAATGTCCAATAATAATTTAACAGCAGGAATGTAAAAGGTTTTACAAAAACAAGGAGAGGCTCAATGAGTACATTGTGTCTTTATGCACTGACACAAGAAAATAGTCTCAAAAAGGAAACTATGGGGTAAAAACACACAATTGATGGTGGTTCACAAAAAGACAACCTTTCCTCCCTCATCCTGGTGCTACTGTGCTGATTGGTTAGACTCAACTTTGGGAATTTCACACTTATGATGGCAATGGCCAGCAGAGCAAAGCCCATCACACCCTGGTGTGTCATTTCTGATCCTGAGAGCCCAGTGTCCACAAGCAGATGCACTCCCCCAGGGCAAACACGGGGCACCCCAGCCAGTGTAGACTTAGCAACTTGGCGATGTGTACTCACCCCGCAATGTGGACCCATAATGATGATGTTCCCAGGAAGAAAACATGTGGGGTATTGGTCTGTCAGAAAGTGGCGTAGACCATGGAGGTTAGAGGTGAAAGATGGTGAGTTGAAGATGGAGGAAAACCCCTACATGAAGCTCCACCTTTTGTTTTTGTAGGAGTGTCAAGATAAGAACAAAGCATCGGGAACATTTGTATAGTATGGTATGGTGTGGTTTAGTAGGGTAAGATAGGGTAGGATAGGGTAGGGTAGGGTAGGGTAGGATAGGGTAGGGTATGGTATGGTAGGATAGGGTATATGGTATGGTTGGGTATGGTATGGTACTTTATGATGTGGGATGTTACCATACCATAAAATGCATGTGAAAACTATGACTATCTTCATCACCACTTCCACTCGGTTAAAAATCTGTAAATCCCCATCAGTCACTCAAAACTGAAAAAGGCTCGTGGAGGAAAGGCAAACTGTCTTCAAGCTTCTCTTACAAGTCAAGTTGACTTTATTCAAAACAAAAATTAGTCTCGGCGTAACATAGAGACACCATTTTGAGCACAGCATTTATAAGAATTCTTTTCACTGGACAACTGAAGAAAATAAATCCAAGCTAAACAAAATTAAAAATCGTTGGTTAAATGATCTTAGAATGAATTTGGCTACCTTTTATAAAGAATAATACATATCTGGGAAAACCTGATGAGAGTAATGGCAAATTGTGTTGCTAGCATAGCACTTAATACCTACAAGAAGGTCATATTTATTCTCTATTAATATATTTCTAACAAATTGTACTCATAATTATTTGACTCAGTGGTTTCTTCATGTATTCAGCTTAAGTAATATGAGTAATCTTTATTCTATGGCACAAAAACCCCAACCCATTTGCTTATCATGTTCTCATAATGAAAACAAGATAATTACTATGTTGTGACTCACAAGACTGGTGTCTAAGGCTAAACTGTTGCTAACTGAAGGGTAACTGGCTAAAAATGTAATTTATGTCTGGAGACCAGTGATAAAGTGATAAAGCTGAACGAAAGCCCATATTGTTGTTTTCCCTTCGGGCTGCATGTCCCTTATTTTTTGGCTTAGAGCTCTCAGGTTGAGATAGAGAAGGTTGGATAGAGCTGCCATTGAACTGCAACGTAACCGCAGTAAAGTAAACACAGAGCCCTCATCTGCACAAATACGCCTTTTAATCCTTCTCCTCACTTTTGTCCCATCAATACCTCACTCTTCATGGCGACCAAAGCCACCAACTCCATCCATCCCTCTTCCCCCTCCAAACACACAGAGGTGAATGGTGTCTACTGTACCTTCCACCTCTCCCCTCTCTGTGGGGTAGAACACATTTTGACAGGCCTGTATTTATGGCTGGCCAGAGTCGAGTTGGAATGAATCATGAAAAGAACCAAAATCATCTTGCTAGATGTTCATTTATATTGAGTGCTGTTCAGCTGTGTGGGTGTCTGTGTGTGGCCCCTGGTGAGAATGGAGCTTGTGTTGGTGTGTTAGTGAAAGTGTGGGACCAAAGAATTAAGATAAGCCCTCTAATGAGCAACAAGTGTGTTGGTTATTCTGTCTTTACTATCAGTCTGTGTCTGCATGGAAAATATTCCACATGTTTGCACTGTTAAGTCCGGGTTCCTGTCCAATATTGTGAAATCTGCCTGCGGAGTGAAATGTTATTTACATATTAACTGGCATCATCTTATTGTGCTACTTAAAGATAGTTCTGATTTTTTTTAAAAATTGAATGATCCTATGCACAATGTAAAACAAGAGGATATAAATATTAATCGTCTCCACACTGGCATGAAGACATAATTTCTATTGTCACCCAAGTGCAAGAGGCCGAGCTCAAAATACACCAAATTGCATGTTGTATGTCAATTAAAACTGATATAAGGCATCAGCCGCATTAGTTATTCATGTCAAGTGCGTAAATTCCATTTTTTACAATGGTGAAATTTCCTCTTTGTGTCTTCCCAGACAATTCTGTCTTGAGTTGCGCTGTGATTATGGGATTCTAAAACACTTCTGTGCGATCAAACAAGCGAGTTTGTGAGTGCCACCCAGCCAAGAATGCAAAACGGGTAGCAGACAATTTTAGTTATTTTGAAACCTGTGTTTTGGTGGCGCAGTAGATAGCACCTCACAGCAAGAAGGTTCTGTGTTTGAGTCCTTTCTGTGTGGACTTTGTATGTTCTTCCTGTGTCTGTGTGGGTTTTCCGGCTTCCTCCCACCTCCAAAAACTTGCAATTTAGATGAAATGATCGGCTCAAAATCACCTGTAGGTGTGAGTGTGCGATTGTTTGTCTTTCATGTGGTCTGCAATGGGCTGGTGACGCATCCAGAGCATATCACGCCTCTCGCCCATAGCCAGCTGGGATCAGCTGAAGCAACACCCGCGAGCCACAAAGTGGAAGAAGGGGCTGTAGGCTAGATGATTACAGTTGTCTCATCTACAAGAAAATTGATTGATAACTGCATATATTGTTGCACTAATGTTACTTGCTGAGTCCTGACCTTGTCTGTCAGAGAGAGGTTTGATACAATGTAATCTGAAATTCTGAAATTCGATGAATTCCATGCGTGAATTCTTGCACGTACACGGACGCACTGAATGCATCATTCAGTGAATCCCTCACAGTGCACTGTCTCAGTGGTTGTGTGGTAACAATGGAAGCTGGGGTGAGCTAAGGCAGACTTCCTTGGTCCTTCTCCACATAAACCTTTAATATGAGGCCTCCTCTGCACCAGTCAGCCATCTGAAGGCACTGTACCCTGTAATTGACCTTAAAAATACTTTCCATGGAGGTCGGCAGCCATGTCATTGGCCTTCGGCCCAAGCAGCGGCTACATCTCCACAACCCAGAGGAGCCTGGGAAGGCCTCACAGGGTATACTTAGCGGCCCTGTCCTTTGAGTGCAGCAGGACATGCAGATAATGCTGGTCTGTATATAAAACCACCCTGCCGCCTACGAGCGGTGCTCTCACAGGCATAATTCCCTCTCCCACGGTGCGACTTGAGGTCAGAGGTTATAGCTATATGTAAGCCAGGTGAATGCACACACACACACACACACACACACACACACACACACACACACACACACACACACACACACACACACACACACACACACACACACACACACACACACACACACACACACACACACACACACACACAGGAGACACTGACCAGAGTCACTCATTACTGTGAAGTATTGACACACCAAAGTTTTGTCTCTCTTACAAACGGTTTCTGTTAGACACTCAGATGATGCTATAGTACAGGTTGAACAGATTTACCAAGCTGTGGAGCAAATGCGACAAAATTGCTGGCTTTCTGAATAGATGCCTCCATCCTGGGAAAAATTACATAATTTGAAGACTTGACAAACAAACAGGGGGACACAAAAGTGGTGCTCAACTGTGTGGTCAAAATAAATGATATGCGACATGTATTACAACAAGATACACTTTTGTGTAACACTATTGTGTGCATTGTGTCTGTTCATAGAGACCTTTTTATTTTTTTTACAAAACTGAGGTGTGAATCAAATGACATGATCTTCCATGCATGTGGTTTATGGGATGAGTAGAAGACGGCGTTGGTTTCATTCCACACAGACGGAACTGCAATCAATGTGGGAGTTTTCAACAGGGGCGTTCCTAAATGTTCCGAGATGGTGGTGATCAGGGAATTCCTCGTACATAGTCTGGGTTCTGCCCGCAACCTTGAATACTGTAGTCAGCTGATTACATGGTCCCATACTGTGACACATTTTCTCATTGTAAAGTTGCTAAGCTTTTTTACTTACAGAAGGAGGGCACAAAAAGAACTGAACACAGAAATTATGTGGCAATAAACACACAACTTTGATCAAATCAGGGAAGTTTCACAATATTTTGATATTAAAAATGTTAACACAATATAATGCACAAGTGCATCAGTGCTATGTGTTGTCTGTCATCCCATCAATATGACAGGCATAGAAAAAAAAGAATATTCTTAAGGTGATTTGGTGAATTAAAAAAAGGAAAGAAAACAACGAGAAAGATTAATGTATAATGTGATATTCACACTATTGTTAGTTCGGTGTTGAGTAGCCTCATGAAATACATAACAGTGATTTCATGCATGCCAACCTTCTTATGAAGATTTTGAGAAACACAAATGGCATTTCCCAGAATCAAATTGTGTGAGATTTTGAGAATGCATTGATTTTACTACATCACGCAAGTCCCAGACTCTCTCACCAAACCTGACCTTTGTGTTGCACCTGCGGCATATTGTGGAGATGTCCTTGTCTGGTTTGCAACAACCAATCAAGGTATTACCACACGATGTATAAAAAGTAGTATATTAAACCTAATCCGTATCTTATTCTGAGGTTTGTGTTACCATTTCTGCTACGGGTGCATTCCTCATTCATATCGGGCCTCCTAAGTCGTGCTGTTAAGGAACACTGCATTTTAGCTTCAATATTTTGTTCATTTTGATTCCAATCCAGACCAAATGTAACAGATTAACACTGACACCCCTGGCTGTAGACATGATATAAAACACATGGATATGTGGACAAAAATATTATAGCCATTCGAAATGATCAAAGTACAGATGTAATGTATTATTAGAATATACAGCTATATACAGCTGTGAAAGATATTTAGCCTGATTTATAACCACACTGTATCAAGCTGTACATGCACTGTGCAGCTGTGTCATAGAGAAAGACACTGAAATTTTATCCACTTTGCTGTGGCTATCCTCAAATTAAACTGACTTGCACTGGAATTAAGCAAAATACAATTAATTATACTTAATCAGTAATCAGTTTCACTGGGCTTTTGCACTCCCATTAGATTTTGGCCTAATTTTTCTTTAAACTTGTTTAAACTATTAACACATCTTAAAATTGGATGCCGAAAAAATTATTCAAGAACAAAAGCAAATTTTTTCCACTAAACTCTTCCATTTTCAGACCGACATGGTGACAGCCAGGCTCTCAGCATCTCTGAATTCGACACTTGACATTGGGGTTGCTTATCAGTCCTTCACTTGATAAAAGTGTGTAATTATCACACTTTTCAATATTATAATGTACAATATTTCGAGACATACACAGGTGCCCTGCTCTCCGATAGGTGGAGGCACGGATAATCACAGGAGGAAGACTGCAGTACTCAGTGCTGCTAACCATTTATGTTACATAACAATCATATATCTACATCTTGTCTCCCTGAAGAGTCTCTCATAGAGTGTCATATTATATTGTATGGTGAAATGCTTATGTGTCAGCTGTACTTAGTTAAGGGTGAGGACGAGCAGATGGGCCAGTGTTTACTCTTAGTGTGTGTTTTTTTTCTCATCACACCTGTAAATTCCTCAGGGAAGCAGTGAGACAGGTTTCAGTCACTTGTGCCGGCCGCTATTCCTAACCATTGGAGACCACAAGCCTCGGCAGGCTTCAGTCACACCATGAACTATCTCACACTCCATGCCTGTGTCTTCATGTTTAATTAATAGAATTGTTCAAATGCTGTTCCAATTTACCAATAAGTATTTTTCAATGCCATTCTTATCTTCACAAATTCCATGTTCTACTGCTTTCTCCTTCTCTGCTCTTTTTTTGTAAAAAAAAAAAATCAGAACAAAACAAAAGCAAATGTGAAAAGCCAGGAAGGTAACAGGACACAGGCAAAAGAAAGAGAGAGTCTCAAGTCGTCTGGAATCATGTCCAGAGACATTGCCCTTGAGTATAAAATCTCAGTCCAAAGATAACAAAGGCGGACTTTTGATCTGCTGTTTAAAAGGACAGCAGCAGCAGCTCTCAACAAACCAGGGATCCATGTGCTCACCGTGGTCATGGTGACAGATCTGTCGACCACTCCTTGCCCATCTGGGCTGCCGGTGGCGCTTTGCCTTCTCTCAGAGGACAGTGAGTTCAGACCAGTAATTTATTTCAGATGAGGTAAAGCAGTATTTCCAGATTAATAAGAGCCATATTCCGTTGGAACTGTCCTTTCTTTCCTTTTCTCCTCCGTCCTGCATTTATTTTTACATTTTACATGTCCAAAAACGACTGGCTGAGGATGAAAGGCAGAAGAGTGAAAAAGAGGCACATGAAGGGAAGAGAAACAGCAGACGCAAGAGATATCGCCAAATACTGCATGTCCTAATGGCAGTAGCAGCATGACAGCAGCGCTTCTGCCATCTTTTCATCATTATTTACATCTAATGATCTAACTTCAATATACACATTATTTAATGATTCAGGAGGAAAAGAGAGAATCAATTCAAACACTCCTTTGCATCCATCCATCATTTTTATGTTAACAAGTGATGAAAAGAATAAAAACACACACACACACACACACACACACACACACACACACACACACACACACACACACACACACACACACACACACACACACACACACACACACACAGTAGCGCACTGGTAGTAATCTTAGATACGCTTAATCCAAAAAATACCTGCATCAGATTACCCAGGTATGTGTTACATGGTTAAAGATGTACTATACAGCATTACACAGTTTTTTTTCAACTGTTTTCAAGATAATTCCTCAGATCAGACAACATGTCTGGGTCTCTCGAGAACTTAAAGTAAGCCACATCATATGATATTGGAATGAGACTGGCCCAGCTGGGATTAGTTTGGCTTGGCAACAGGTTCAGTAGGTGGGACTCAGGAAGTCACAGCTGTCCCTGCAGCTGCTGACCGAACATGTGACTGAATGCAATATCACCCTATCCCGATGAGACGTAGTGCTATAAATCTGTATCATCCAGCCGCAGCGCTTCTCCTCTGATAATGAGAAACCAGATTGAAAGTACGGAAAACAGAATCTCCAATTGATTAAATGGCACATGGGCAGCAGTTTGGCTTTGTAGCTGGAGTACAGTTGGCTGAACCAATAGTTACCATGCATAGCATAGCTTACACTGAAATACTGGAGATTGATATCGCTGATAGTTTCAGGGCCAATGGCTTAGTTCATTTATTTCTGTGCAGAGTTCTCTCAAATGTTCAATTCTATTCCTTTAACTTATTCATATATAGAGGACCAAGCAGGCAGCCACAATGGTTGTGGTTCTTCAACCATCAGCAGAAGCATACTGACGGACTGATGTTGGACGGACCAAAGCGGCGCTGTCCCGGTCTGTAATTATTATCATTGCTGACTATGAGTTTCCTATTCTTTAGGAACAGTGCAGTGTTGCTGGGTTGCTGATTGCAGCTGGGTGACTAATAAAACATGAGTTTAGCTTCTATTTCTGCTGCAGTGCTTCCTATGTTTTTTCTGGAATGTTCTTCACCATCCATCTGCCACACTGCATTCTGTGATGTCATGACTAAAATTTGTTATTGGCTGGGCGCCGTTCACTCATGCTGCTTGAATGGTACAACTGAACAATACACTTTAAAAGGAACGTGAAATTAGCGGTGACTCATCTCTGGCCGCTATGTTATTATATAATTTTTTCACCAGCGATGATTTCAATCGATCTAAAGTTCCATGAATTCAGACCAAAAGAAGCCAATTATATGTTTCGGTGTTAGAAAGATGGAAAATATGATTTCTTTTTTAAATGATTTATTTCACATTTTGCCCATGTAGACAGTTTTAAATGGGAGCAAAAGACTTGACTTGGAGACAAGAATCACTCATTGAAATATTTCAGAGAATAAAATGCCACAAACAGGAGGTAATATCCTTCTGTTCCCTACAGGGCATTATTTCCAAATTACTGCAATTTGTAACATAACTTGTCATCATAGACATGACAAGAGCACCTAAAAGTTAGTGACGAAGTGCAAAATAATGTGGAAAACTACTGGTTTTACAGCAAGGTTTGGCTTGTTTTAAGGAGAAAAGAAAAAGAATTTCTTTGAAGGTAGAACATTCAAACAGCAGCGGAAGTTCAGGGGTCACCTTCACAACCACAAGTCACATCAGCATTGGTAGAGCACATGTGTCAAACTCAAGGCCTGGGGGCCAAATGTGGCCCACCACATCATCTTATATGGCCCACGAGGGCATAAAAGGTCAGAGTGTCTAAAAAGAAATAGGTCAAAAGTGCTTTGACCAAAACTGCATTTCCCACAATGCAGTAATTAACCCCATTTTAATTTTGACAAAAACATTTTGAGTAAAGTTAATGTCCTAACTTGTGTTTGATGTCATTTTCCTTTATTCATTAGATAGTTTGATCATTGATTGATGGAGTTTTGTGGATTTTTCATTACCTTACAAATAAAAAGAATTTATACACTGCCCGGCCAAAAAAAAAGTCACACACTCTAATGTTTCGTGGGACTGCCCGTAGCTTTGATTGCGGTGCGCATTTGCCGCGGCATTGTTTCGACAACCTCGTACAACGTCACAGCATTTATTTCTGTCCAGAGTTGCATTAATTTTTGGCTGAGTTCTTGTATTGACGATAGGAGTCAAACCACTGTACAAGGTCTACTCCAGCACATCCCTGTCCTCCAGCTCCTTGGACCACTCTTTCACAATTAGAGTCCGATAAATTTTGGCATTGTTGTCCTGGAATATGATCGTGCCATCTGGGAGAAAAAAATCCATTTATGGGATTGCCTGGTCATGCAGTACATTCAGATACTCAGCTGACTTAATATTTTTGCTGAATAATATTGCTGAGCCTGGATTTGACCAACCGAAGCAAACCCTGATCATAACACTGCAATTTGCTTATTGAAATCCAAACGGTGACTTTTTTTTTGGTCGGGCAGTGTATTATATTAGAGCAACAAGCAAACTTATTTTTTTCTACTTTTTTCTTCTCTCAACTGGAATGGTTGTAACTTGAATAAGTAATAAATTCAGTTATTTAACAATAAGTAGTAGTTACATGGGCGCAGTGAGTAGCGCTGTTGCCGTACAGCAAGGCGGTTCGGGCTCGAGTCCCACTCTGTATAGAGTTGGCATGTTCCCCAACTCCACACAGCCGGAGATCACTGAAGCCGGGATCTCCAGCTTCAGTTTAATTGGTCATTCCAAATTGCCCGGTGTGAGTGTGTGTGTGCGTGTTGGTCTGTGTCTGTGTGGCTCCGCGGTGCACTGGCGTCATGCCCAGTGTTTCTCCCGCCTCATGCTCTTAGCCAGCTGGGATAGGCTCGAGCTCCCCGCGACCCGCACAAGCAGATGAATTTACATCTACAGATTTTACATTACATTGACTTACATTTAATTACATTAATATATTTCATCTGGCCCTTTGAGCACAGCCATTATGCTGATGTGGCCCTCAGTGAAAATGAGTTTGACACCCCTGGTGTAGAGGGTATTACTACAGTTGTTGCATGACTATTGTCCTGCTGCGAAATGGAAAAGTGGAAAAAAACTATGGAGGTTGTTTTTCATTGAGTTGTTTCTTTCACTGACAAATCAATTTTGATTAGATTCATATTTCAGTCTAAAAAAAAACATTCATTCAGGTCGTTAATATTACAGCCCAGCTAGTGTAGCCAAAACATAATTTTATTGTCCTTTTACTGTTATTTCATGTAATTTCTTGATCTGATTGATCTGATTATCTGATGAAATGCAGGTTGAATTAACAATGCAACTTTGCAGAAAGTCATGATATCAATTCAAGGAATACATCCAGACATGCTCTGATTTGCATATACTGTATAATTTGAAACGACTCCGAGCCAGTGAAAGGGTTTCTTAAGCCTTTAAAGCTTCAGAATAGCTTGGGATAATTTGAACCTCTATCATCCTCTTTACCAGATGGAATAGTGGGACTGTTGTCCTGGGGTTGAGGGAACCAGCTACCAAACTAGTTAGGTTAGTCTCTCTCCCCTGCGCCTTGAGCGTACAATTTGCACATCACAATGGTCAGACCGTGCAGAGTTTCCTATCTTGGGCATAATTCAATGTCTTTCAGGTTCCACCTCAAGTTCTGCCTCATATGTTCAAGGGACCTGGATCTATCTCACTAGCACAGGAAAGCAAACTAATTAAAAAAAAAAGTTTAGGCTGCTACATTGGACAGTAAAGGGGGGAAAAAAACCATGTGAGAAGTGACATTGCTGTGCACTAATGCTGTTAAAAAAACAAGGAAGGTGAGATAATTTCAGATGATGCCTCGCCCTCATACCTGTACAACACAGAAACACTCAGCACCTCAGCTTTAGCTTTTGCACATTCGCTGTTCCTAGTCTAGTGGAGGGCCAAACGACCACACCAGAAGAACAGAAAAACTTTGGTTTTGTAAACAGTTTTTAAATCAACCATGGCCTTGTTGCAGTATTTTTCCATCAGTTTGCTAGCCAACAGCTATCAGCAATAATTCATAGATACACTGTGAAAGTAGCACCATTTAAAAAGTTTATTTTTCAATGTTCTACCACGTTATTTATTTCTCCTCAGGCTGCCAACTTAATTTTTTAATTTACAGCTACCCCTCAGTTTCCCACTGGAGAAATGGTTTGAATTCAATTTCTTGCAATTCTCCAGATTCAATCCAGCTTTCCAATTCATACACATTGCTAAATCTTAACACTAATCAATACAATAAATATCCGTCTTGAATTTGCCTGTTGCACGTGCTGCACATGTCTGTTCAGGTAGCTAGCCAGTGCAGGTTTAGCCTGGTGGAATGCAGCCTAGCATTGCTGAGCTTGGCTGAGATTTATGTGACTGCTGTGGACTGTGCATGTGGGTAACAGATGGGGGCACCCTGGTATTCTTTACTCCATTGGCATATTTCTACATACTCAATCCATCCACCCTGTCTTTATCTATTCCTCTTTTGCATCTACCACACTTTCTTTCTGTCATTTCAATGCTTCACACTTCTCAACATGCCCCATCAGCAATTACGAGGGGCTTGCAGCTTCTCTCTGGGTTATGAAGACCAGAGTCGAAGTGTTTTAATGCTACCCTTTACCGTTTTCATTCACCAGCACTGCAATGGACTATCAGGATTATCTCAGGTAAAATAATACACACACTCCTGACAGTGGTCCTGGGGTTCATCATCTTCATACACATGCCTAATAAAACACAGTAGACCTAAACATTGCCACTAGTTATGCTTTACCCATGTTATGTTTAAAATAATATGCAACTTAAACCACCTCATGCGCCACCTCATGCGCATGCTTGAAAGGTGGTTATTGTAAAAGCAGAGTTAAATGTTTGTAAGACAATATGCCAAAAATATTCTGGCAGCATTTTTTTTTTACAACTTCATAATATGTTCTCAGCAGACATTGATCTGCCAAATGTGGATAAATTTATTGCTTTTGTTTTGCACCCAGGACTCTATCAGTCACTCAGAAGTTGTGCCTGGGATTGTGGGAGACTTTGGCTCTTATTCCAATGCCTGTCATCTACAATCACAATGGCAGCAATCACATGGCCTCTGGAAGCATGATAACTTCTAACTCCTCAAATGTTTTGCAGCGCTTATGACTGTATGTGATTTGCATTTTGTGAAACAATTTAATGCCAAACAGTGACAGAGAAAATAAATCTCAGTCTGTCTTCCGCATCTGTCACTCTTTTATCAAACCCCTTAATATCAGATAGGATGGCCTTGCCGTGAGCCACCTGACTCTGATTTAGTTGTCATCTCACATTAATGCTTAAACTACAGTATGTCACACATGCAGAACGTACAGAACTTAACACAGACATGACAGAGCTCCAGTATGTTAAAGAGCTTAAAGATGACAACTAGGATGCTTCAAAAATGTGCCTAAAAAAACAGCAAGCAAGCTAACTGTAACTAAATACTGTGCCAATCGGTGGCGGTGTTCTGTCCAGAAACTTTGTAACACAGAGGCATACAGAACTCACTGTCAATCAAAAAAGTAATTTAATCTAAAGACATTACATCATATACCTGCTAAAATAGGCATGTGGCACTCAAACCCATTTCCCCAATCCAAAACTGATCCACTGGAGCCCACTGGAGAGATTCACAAAATGTTCTAAAAATGCAGACATGATTGTTTCTTCCCACACACCTTGACCATGAGTCTTACAGACCATGTTTATGTGAAGACACAGATAAACACACAGATGCAAGTACAGAAAACTACAGCCATGATCCACAGATGCAAATTTTCCACTTTGCTCATCTAATCCCACTCTCAGAGTCTGGGAATGTACAGCTGTGCGGTTTTGTGACACACTGGGCCCTGTGCCATGGGGAGTCACCTCAAGGTGTGCACATGTGTGTGTGTGTGTGTGTGTGTGTGTGTGTGTGTGTGTGTGTGTGTGTGTGTGTGTGTGTGTGTGTGTGTGTGTGTGCGCCTGTGCCTTTGCCTGTGCGTGTGTGTGTGAAGTTTGAAATCATCTAGTCCAGGAGACCACAAAGCTGCAACCACAAGGAGTTAAAGTTTTACTATTGTGACAAACACGTGCATACGAGAACAGACACACAAATGCAGCCTTGCAACCACAGTTCCACACAAGCACACACCCACACATTTACAAATGAACTCAGAGACACAGAAGGAAATAGAAGTTAAGATGCTGAAGTACATACCAAGGCAGTTCTCTCTCTTTCTCTCTCTTCTCTCTCTCTCTCTCTCTCTCTCTCTCTCTCTCTCTCTCTCTCTCTCTCTCTCTCTCTTCTCTCTCTCTCTCTCTCTCTCTCTCTCTCTCTCTCTCTCTCTCTCCCTCTCTCTCTCCCTCTCTCTCTCTCTCTCTCTCTCTCTCTTGATGCATGCTGGAAATGGACATGAGAGGAAGTGTGAGGAGTGTGTGATATCTGAGTGCGTTTTTCATTCTGTTTTTTTCTTATTTTTTCATGTATATTCACATTTTGACAGAGCTGAAAAGGTGAACCAGGTAGTTGAGAGCGGTGTGGTGACATTCACCCCCGTCCCCTGGTGAACCCCGCTAAGAAGCTGATTATATCGAACGCACCACTGTTCATTAGCAACGGGGTCCTAGAGAAGAAGTTGTCCCAACACGGTCAACTCCTGTCTCTTATTAAAATGATACCACTCAGCTGCAAGAGTTCCCACCTGAAGCAGGTCGTCTACTTCAGGAGACAAGCTCTGATGATCCCATTTGACCTGACCGCACGCCACTGTTCACAGGGTGATTTGGAGGGGGTTGATGGGGCCAGAGAGACTGCTGCCAGACTGGCAGAGTCTCTGCTGGACGAAGAGGAGGGACATGATAATGGATGAGGATTTTTTTCAAAATAGCTTCAAAAAGAAAAAAACTCAAACACAAGAAATAGTAAAGGTAAAAAAGTTGCTAAGGAAGTAAATAAAAAAAAACACCAATTTATACAAGTAGTTCTGACAGTGAAAATGACAGCAGCCTGAAAGAAGTTGTAAACAAAAAATTTGATTTCAAAAGATTAAAAAATGCATGCATGATACAAAAGGACTGAGGGTTAAACTGGAAAATTTCTGTCTTGACCCCAACATGCTTTTGGATAGCATCCGTTTTTATTTTTTTTAAAAACCCCAGAAGGTATGAGCAACCAGTTTTTACTGAGCAAGAAGTTTTTAGATTGAAGAAATTAATGACAAAAGTAAAAAATGTGGTTTTGGCAAACGAATAGTTGTTTTTAAATTTTGTCTGCCTTTTTAAATCGGTGTTTTAAGCACTTTTTTTGTTTTTGGTCCTTTTTTTACATGTGCAATTTTAAAACAGGCACACTGAACATTAATGGGGCGAGGGACATGGAAAAAGAGCCTCTGTTTTTAGTTTAATAAATGTAAAAAAGTTAGATGTTTTGTTTGTTTGGGAAACACACAGTACTGTAGAAAATGAAGCTAATTGGAAGCAAGAATGGAACGGAGAAATGTATTTCAGCCATAAAACCAGCACCAGGGTTGGAAAAAAGTTTTTTTTTTTAATTTTCTTGTGCTTTTAAACCTTGCTATTTTTTAGTGGAAGACATCATGTCGGGCCACATTTTAAAAGCACGAACAACGGTTGAAAGGAAGACGCTAGTTTTTATCTGTGTGTATGCTCCAATTGTAGGCACAAATAGAGTGGCTTTTTTAAACATTTTAAATAATGAAATTCAGAAATGCAGCAGAGGTGAGTACCTGTTTTTAGGAGGGGATTTTAATTGTATGGAAAACCCAATTTTAGACAAGAACCACCAGCAGCCTCATGGTGCATCGAACAGGAAACTGAAAGATTTTATAAAATCGAATGAACTGGCTGACGTGTGGCAAAGTTTTAATGGCACACGTCGACAGTTCACATGGATAGGCTGCAGGAAAAAAAAATCCATGCCACGATTAGACAGATTTTATTGTTTTACTCACCATTTAAATGTTTTTAAGAACTTCTCTATCTTGCCAGCTGGTTGTACAGATTTTGCTCTTGTGCAGTGTTGTATTTTAATTAATAACAAAAGCTAGGAGAGCTTTCTGGCTTTAAATACGCTTTTATCTGACAAATGTTTCAAAACAGCTTTTATTGCTTTTTGGAGTAGTTTTAAAAAACAAAAAAGTGATTCTAGCTCTCTGCAACAATGGTGGGATGTAGGCAAAAGCCAAATTAAGAGTCTGTGTCTACAGTACACTCAGAATGTTTCCGGTGACTGGAGAGATCTGGAGAGACACGTGGCAGCACTGCAGACTTTACAAGAGTCCACAGGAGAAAGAGGGCAGATAACAGCCCTCAAAGACCAAAAGCGTGTTTAGTTCAGCAGCACGACGTGCCCGCGAGGGGCGCCATGGTATGTAGTAAGGTTAATAACATTGCTCTGATGGATGCTCCCTTTACTTTTTATTTGGACTGGAGAGGAAAAAAAAGACAGAGGAGGTAATCCATTCTCTGCGATCCACGGATGGTTTGGTGCTCCGGGGCGGTGCAGAAATGCACGGATACACCGCAGGTTTCTATGAAGAACTGTTTAATTCTGAGGACACTTCGAAATCTGAAACATTGACAACATTTCTTGCCGGTCTGCCAAAGGTGTGAGCAGACAGTAGCAACTGCCTGGATGCTGACATCACCCTGCAGGAGCTGTCTGTGGCCTTGCAGCGGATGAAACCCGGCAAGCCTCCTGGCCTAGATGGCCTGCCAATTGAATTCTATAAAGAATTCTGGGCAGTGATTGGCGAGGACCTGCGCTCCATGCTCAGGGAAAGCCTGATGACAAATCGGCTGCCCCTGAGCTATAGGAGGGCAGTCCTCGTGCTCCTGTCAAAAAAGGAGACTTGCAGGACATCAGCAACTGGCGGCCGGTATCCCTCCTCTGCACAGACTACAAGCTCCTCACCAAGGTCTTGGCCAACAGGCTAAGAAAAGTGATGGAGCAGGGTGTTCATGTGGACCAGTCTTAGTGTGTACTGGGCAGGCTAATCATGGATAACGTACATTTAATTCTGAATGTTTTGGAACTGTCAAGTTCATTGGGCACAGGACTTGGTCTTATTTCCATAGATCAAGAAAAGGCTTTTGATAGAGTTGAACACACATATTTGTGACACACCTTAAAAAGTTTCGGTTTCAGCTCTAGCTTTATTGGCAAGATTCAGACTCTGTATGGAGACATTGAGAGTGTACATACGGTTAACGGTCACTTAAGTGCTCCTTTTAAAGTCCAGAGAGGTGTGAGACAGGGCTGCTCCCTCTCAGGGATGCTCTCTTCTCTGGCCCTGGAGCCTTTTTTAAAACCAGCTGAAAAAAAACCTGAACCTGAAAAAAACCTCTCTGGTTTTAATATGCCCAGTTTTATCGGTTTTAAAATTTCCACATTGCTGATGATGTTATTTGATTAAAAATTAGAAAGATGTGGAGGTTTTAGAACAAATTGCAAATTGAGTTTTAGCAAGATCTCCTCCACAAAAGTCAACTGGGGGAAGAGCAAGACTCTGATGGTGGGAGGTGGACTGGAGGAGATCAGGCTTCCAGATAGGCTCCAATGGAAAAAAAAAAGGGTGAGGTCTGCTGGGGTCTGGGACTCGACTGTGCCTTGTTTTTAATGGACCTGAGGAGCCACAAACTGAATGACCTTCCAGTTTTTAAAATCTGGAGTTTTTTTACAAAAGAAAAAAACCAAAGGATTTTAACTCACTTTATTGGATTTTAAAATAACCTGTTGTCAAAAGAGTACTTGTTAATGTAAAGGATCTGGCAGGAGCAGCAATGGATAAGTTCACCATGCATTGCTAAAATCTCCACCCTTGGATATGTGGTGGAGATTTGCGGACCCGTCTTTGAAGACGCTGCTGCTCTGTCCTCCGCTGTGGGTGTGACGTCAGTGAGGTTCATCGAAAGACTGCTGGGACGATGGAAGAGCCGACTCACCCCACAGCAATTGAATTTGGTCAGTTTTATTGTACAGGTCTTTTAAATCCCAAATGATACCCTAACCCTAACCCTCCCTTCCCAGTAGAGAGTTTGTCTCCTTGTTCTAACGGCTCTGTGTCAGACCTGATCAGCCTCAGTGGCAGTAATGGTAAAAACATGGAAATTTTTTTAAACAAAGCCAAACTTAAGCAGTGGACTGACACCATGAAGGGTTCACCTTGGTATTGCACCGGGGGTGAACCCCTCATGGGAGTCTTTCTATAAGTCACAGTAAATAAAAAATGTTGGAGATCTCCAATGAAGGATTTTTCATGGTGCTGTGGCCGTCAACAATTTTAAACCCACGTGTCAGAAAACTGTCTGCTCTGTTCTCGCAGAGAAACTATTTTCCATTGTTTCCTTTACTGTCAGAGGCTGGGAAACCTGTTCCTGTTTTTAGAGAGACTATTTCTCTCGTTTGGTCTTGTTTTTAACAAACAGGTCTACACAATCGGTTTTAAACACAGGAAAACTCAAAAAAAGAAATGGCACATTTTAATCTTCCTTCTGGGCCAAACAAAAATGGCAATGTATTTAAGCAGGAAAAAAAAGATTGAAGGATCTTCGGACAGCGATGCAGAAGTCATTTGAAAGAGAATGGTCCAAACAAGAATCATGATTGATTTTAATAACTACAGAGCAATGAATGATTTGGAAACTTTTTAGAACTGTTGGTGTCTCAAAAATTTATAGTGTTCTGTGTTCAGTGACAAGCTTGTGTTTGGCCATTACTTGATTTAATTTATGTATACGGTATATGTTTAGTTTATTATTTTTTCTTTTATTTATTTATTTATTTGTTTAGATTGTATGTGAATTCCTTTTTCTGTGAATCTTTTGTGTGAATTGTAGTGTTAAATGAGTGGGATTAATTTGTTAATTTGTTTTCTGTGAATAAATGTGATTAAAAAAAAAAAAAAATCAAACACCCCCCCCCCCTTTCCTCCCTCAGTCATTCCTGATGAACAAACATTAAACACTAGAGGGGAACAAAGTGATTCTGCGTTATTATATCACCCTGAAATTCACCAAGAGAAATAAATGTAAATGAATCAGTGAATCTCAAAGCTGTTGCTCTCCCTGCCATCATTTATCCTGCTTCAGAAAAACATTCCCGTCATTCATGAACAGTACAAACATGACAAACATGATATGATTTTCAGTGGCCAAAATGACAACATTACAGGCATCAAGTGTATTTGGTAAGAACTGCTTCCACAAATGATGGAAGCAGAAACTACTCTGGACTGCAGTGGGTACTTATCAAGTTTATGCTGGAAACCAGATGTAGCGCAAATATGGTAAATCTGTTTCTGTATGTGCCTGTGCATGTGTGCTGTATATGTTTATGTCTGCACTGTGCACAAGCGGTGTGCATTACCTCTTCCTTGCATTTATTCACTGCTGGGAGGCTTTATGATGTGCATAGTGTAGAATTTAAATCAGTTGACTGCGTGGATGCAATCTGGAGACCAAATACTTAACATGCTGATTATTCATCATAAGTTCTAAACAAAACTGATCCAAGACTTTGGTTGCGTAAGGCTTTGGGTGAGGATTTTGGTTCATTAAATAAGTTATCTGGCTTCAAATGGAGCTAAAACTAACAGCAGTCATCAGGGGATGATTACCTCTGTGGCGCTGCCTCTGATTCTAAGAGCTCAGAGAAATGGCTGAAATCAGTCAGTAACCAAAAAAGTCAGTAGTGACAGGCCACAGGCCACAAACGTTGGTTTGATGCATCAGGCTTTATAATATACAACATATATTCATAAATTAGACTCATTACTTACAACTAATACCCTTATCACTTTGCTTAAAGAACATTTCATTATCAATGGTTCTAAATTTACCAGTTTGGGATAAAGTACATCTTATCTTATCATTCAAAATATGGGCAACTGAACGTATGTAGAGTTTTTAATGCTCTGAATTCACATGGACACAGACAGAACACAAAATATAAACCAACTCTGGCATTAGAGAGACATTTCCCTTTTCAAAGGTCAAACCTTTTTCTTTTCTCATATTTCAACTGTTACTCAACAGTTTTAAATCATTCCTCTCTATGAGCAGCAGCCAGAGCATATAAGGACAGCTTGACAAGATGTATCCCTTCACCAGTATTAACAGTTATCTATACTGTAAACTCAAACTATGAAAAAATTAAACAACTCCAAACAAAGATCACTGGAGGAGATTTATGATGAGCTGAGTAAGAGCTCATGAGAGGAAACAGAAAATCTAGCCAGGTAGAGAAATTAACAGTTCTTGTGAGCATTTTTAAGCCATAATTCGTCCACAGCGAAACGCCAACTGATAAAAGCTGATCTTGCCTTAACAGCAAACATAAAATGAGGGAGTTGAGTGTTGATATAAATTATTTTTGAATTGATTCAGGCATGTAGAAGTCGAAAAAAAGTAAATGGATTCAGATGCTTTGCTCACGCTGAGCAGAGGAAACACTTATCAGTGAGGAAAAAGACAGGGTGTGGTGTTTCAATGACAATGCTGCAGTAGTTGAATTATTTATATGGGCTCTAATGCTATTCGCTTCTCTTTTTTAGGTTTCCTGCAGTTCATCACATTAGCGCCCTTTTTTGTTCGACCGAACTGTGACCTTTGATGACCCGAGTGTCATCCAGCATCTCAACAGGGCATGCAGTGCAACAGTGAACACACAACCTGTTACCTACCAAATGACCCAAATTGCCTGCAGCTGTTTATCCTTAAAGCCACGGCTCCACCACACACGGTGCTGTTAATGTTGGCCGATGTTCCAACACAGCTTTACATGCACAGGTGTTATGTCTGATCTACTCTTGAAAAAGCAATTTATGTAATAGTTTCCTGCTTTTCGCTGACTTTATTTCACAGCTGTTTATTTCTGTGCATTCATTTCTTTCCGCAGTAATCGACAGCAACCTACCTGCTTTATGGCATGTTTCAGATTTGACAATACTTACTAGTCTGAAACTAATAAGCAAGTACTTGCAAGCCTAAAATTTGATGATCTGTTTTCCTTGGTTCATTTCCATGCCATGAGGTAAATATTTCCACTTTTTTATGTTTGAATAACCCATGGACATGGGCCATGGCCTGATTGCACTTTTGACAGCACGGGCAAAATTCTACGGGGAAGCTTTAAGAAACACCTCCAGCATGTTTCATAAAAAATCGTTGTATCTTATGAAATGTTTTGAGGGTCATTGCATTTTTAGCTGAGGTTTTAATCGGTGTTTGACAATTTAAATCCCTGGAGGCATACAGAGGTATACTATTGTTGCATGCATTGATAAACTCAGGGAAGCAAGTGAGGGCTCGCATATGTTGGCTTTGCCCACATGTGAGAATTCAATGTGTATCTTTCTCTTTGCTTTCATACCTGCCTGCACATACAAAACAAGAGGACGCTATTTGCTAGACATAAAATTATTTTCCAAATTGACTTACCTTTAAAATTAACACCAAAATTGAATTGGACATGTGACGGAGAGGTTATCACAGTCAGTGCTGGCACATTGAAAGGAACACTGAGTTCATACTGTGATGAGTCATCGGCTGAGTTTGCTATTCAGTGTAACTCAGACAGCGATAGAGAGGAAAGGTGGTACGGAGCAGAGAGGAAAAGCATTGGATGTTGTAATTGTCAAATCAAAACGAGTCCATTGCCAGACAACAGAGGCCCTAAGGCAAGGAGGAGGTAGTATAAGAATAAAGAGGCAGGAGCAGGGAAAGGAGAGGCAAGGTGAAATGAATGCAGCTCCTACTGGTATTCATTCCAGCAGAATTTAGTGAGCCACTGAAGAGCTCTACCAAGCCAACATTTCTGTTATACAGCTGGACAGAGGTTTTCTCTCCCTTCTCTGCACCCGTCTCTTTCCCGCTTTCAAATTCCTTTTAGTAATTTCCTTGGGTTATAATCCCTTTGCTATCAGTGACACCTTTAGTTTTCTGCTTCTCTCAGGTAATGTTTCCAGTGCACAGTAACTTTATGAAAAACATCCATTGGAGATTCTGTTACTTTCCGTGAACTTTGACTTTGTGACTTGCAGCAGATGAGTGACGTACACCTGGATTCCTGTCCTCCCTACTGCCTCTAGCCTCATAAGTCATTCAGTTCAGCTGTAAAATGTTCAAGTGAATACCTGGTCCAGTGATAATGGATGTGAGATTCTGACTGCTGACTGATAAATCTGTCAGTTTCCTTTCATTTTCTTCTATGATCTGTGCTGCCACTCTTAATGATTAGTTCAGTGTAAGTGATAACCGTTGACTTGCCTTGTAGAGGGCATTATGACTGTCTTTTTATATTGATGCTTGAGAATAGTTTGGCACACTGAAAAAGAAACAGACATCAAAAGTTGTATTGTGTTGTCCCGTTCGATGTAAGAGACACATAATTACATGCATGTACGCTCAAAACATTTAATTTATTTCCTCATGATTTCAGAAGATGAAATCACAGGGTTTATAGCCTTTATGGTACTGCTATCAGTCTTACAAACAGACACATCCACACCCACACCCACACCCATACACACACATCCACACCCACACACACGCACACACACACACACACATCCACACCCACACACACGCACACACGCACGCACACACACACACACATTTCCTCTAGAAAGTCAAATATGTAAGTAAAAGGTAGTTATCACAACTCCTGACAGAGTGAATGAAGACACACACTTCAATAAAGAAAAAAGCAGTTGTTTGACTTGAGCTGCTGATCACTAAGCAACACACGTGCTGTCTACTAACTCAGGCATGTTGAATGCACACCTGGGCAAAATGCATCACTACACTTGTGGGGGAATGCCACACCTGGCAGATCTGAGGGTGATTTTCCACCTTTTAAATGTGTTTGGTAGTTGGGCTGGCATAAGGAGGCAGACTGGCATGACTGAGCAGGCTCCACTTGCAGGGTAGAGATGATAGAGAAGGTTTAAGAGCACGAGGAGGGGAGCGCCTTGTGGGAGGCTGGGTGGGAGCAGTAAGATTGGAGGCTGGATGTATTCACCACAGAAGCAGCCCTACTGAAGAACCTTAAACATTCTAGAATTACTTTCTCAATCTTCGCTACCTTAACCCCACCCTTTTTGCCCTAAGCCACACCCTGGAAGCTCTTAACGCTCATCTGTCAAGGGTGGACTGGAAGCAAAGCAAGACAACCACAATGCACAGACTGCCCGTGCATAAAAAAACAAAGAAAATAAATCCTATGAGGTTTGAAAATTTAGCAATAGCCTGTGCATTCAAAGTGTAAATTTATAACATGCAGATATGTACAGAGTAATACCCCTGTTGCAGCTACCTCAATTCATATTTTAATGCATGCATGTTTGCAGACATTTTTATTCTAATTTTAATTTACTGTCTGTTTCTACCTCAACATTGTTATTTTGCCTGATTTCAGCTCCAAATGTGAAGAAAACCAATGATTTCAAATAGCACAGGGAAATGTGCAAGCAACCCATATTGTGGACAGATGAGCTCTTCAGTCTGTGCATGAAGAGTTTCTTTAGTTTCTAGTCTATGTGCCCAAAGCTGACACAGCTGAAAGATTTGTTATTGCTCACAGATCCCTCAGGAATGAAAATCAAACTTATTTCAAAGGGAAAGAATAGTGCATGTGGACCCGTGTACAGTCTTCTCCATGTGTTCATTAGTTGTCTTTAGTTTGCTCTCAATCATAAATTGATTCATACGCAAACCAGACTGTGATTTAAGTAAGTCAAAACTGTCTCACATACTTGAAGATCTGATCAATGACGAGTGTTTGAACACAGAAATATGAATATAAATTTGAATGGTCTTTATTACGGTGGAATTGACGAAAAATATTGCTTTAACAGATTCCCAGCATACAGCTGCTTGCGCTAATCATGGTTGCACCCTTGTCCACAGACAGGTGTACATGCATTATAATGCACACATGCATCAATCGTGCACAAGGAAAATTCTGAAATTGGTAACCCCCAACCAACTCACCTCTGCAAGCTGCACAGTGAGTCCAAACTCCAATGTGTCAGATATAC
This sequence comes from Antennarius striatus, assembly GCF_040054535.1. NCBI lineage: Eukaryota > Metazoa > Chordata > Actinopteri > Lophiiformes > Antennariidae > Antennarius > Antennarius striatus. The sequence continues at coordinate 14,217,608 of NC_090779.1, forward strand.
ATCAGTTTTTCCTCTCCTTTCCTTGGTTGCTGTTTCCCTTTCGATCACTCAGTTCTCAGGCTGCAGTCATTGTGTGGTTCTGGTTGCACTCTAATGCAGAGAAGTAACGCACAGGCAAACTGAAGAGGGAAGGGAGGGAAAGAGGGACAACTGAGTCCTGCCCCGACTGATGAGTGAGATTTTCAAAAATGCCCTGAGGATAGAAAAGATTAGAACAGTTTTCTCGCCATTGTTTTGTTTCCATTGATTTTTGTCAGTCAGGTTCTTTTATCATCCTTCCTTCTTCCCAGCAACCCCTTTTGCTTTTTTGAGACTCTTCAAATCAGTAAACCCAGCACTATCAGTTTGCATTTTTCCTCTACTTCCACTCTCAAAAAATGTAATGGCCAATATAGCAAAATTTTATACTGCAATGTAACACTCATACACACACACACACACACACACACACACACACACACACACACACACACACACACACACACACACACACACACACACATGCTCACACACATGCATACACATGTGCCGTCAGAGGCTCACTGTACGGCAACAGAAGGAATCCTTTTGGATTTTACAGTCTATACTCTTTCTAGTGGGAATTTCAGTGACTGTTAAACTGAGACTATAAATCTAGGGTCAACTGAAGGCATTCGGTAGATTGCACAACCCAGCTCATGGGTACCCAACTGCTGCATGTGACATTGTGTAATCTGGTCAAAGCACACATGCACACCTCTTTCTCATTAAGGTTTTTAAAGCATTGTCACTGTCTTTCAAGAATTTGAAGAATGCTCTAGTGTAAGTGTATCGTTTAACCCCCCCCCCCCCAGGACTTTCTTAAGAGGCCATGACCTCATTAAATAGAGGAAGAGAGACAAAACACAAAAGGAGTCATGTGGCTAAAAATCGTACCGATTGTTCAAGTCAAGCTGCCATATGAAAGGGCCTAACAATACTTTAATCGCCTATATAACTATGCATGGCACTACATGTTGTAAGTTGAGAGAAGAATGACAGACAAGGTCAAGAGGAGACATTTAAACTCAGTCAGGCTCGTTTGTTATATTGCAAGTCGATGAAAAGATAAAACAATGCTGACACTCTAAGCATGATCTTGACATAAAACAGCTTTCAAAACAAACCCCAACCCTGTTAGAGCTGAAAGAATGAAGAGTCGTAATGATGAGTCCAATCATCGGTTTAGCCTCAGCTTCATCACCACAAGCATCACAGCTTCGATCATCAGCAATGTCCTCAGCATGTCTAACTTGTTCACTTCTACTCCCACTTGTCTCCCTCAAGCGATGACTGCTTTACCATCCACTGCTTCATCCACTTCCTGTAACTCCCTCCTCCTTAGGAAACTAGTACCACTTGTATCAAAGGGATCAGGTTAAAACTCAAAATGAAATTGAATGAGTTCAGAGTGTGATTCAGGGCTCAAATTATGAGAAAAATTCTGTTTACAAGAATGGAGGCCTTAGCCAATGAGTCATTGTGTAGACTTCTGGCCTTTCTATGTCTGTTGGATGACCATGCTTCATCCTGTCCTGACCTTTCCCAGTCATTCCTGATCCAATTTTTCCATTTTCAAAAGAGAGACTCAACTCTGTTGTGGTCCCTGAGGTGCTGACACTTGAGAAGTGTTCATATAGATAGATAGATAGATAGATAGATAGATAGATAGATAGATAGATAGATAGATAGATAGATAGATAGATAGATAGATAGATAGATAGATAGATAGATAGATAGATAGATAGATAGATAGATAGATAGATAGATAGATACTTTATTAATCCCGGAGGAAATTGCATATATCCGGTTGTATGTCATTGAGGTTGGTATGAGAAAGAGCTGGTAATGGTTTTTAAATTATATATTTTTTATTTTCAATTATATTTTATACAAATTATAGACAATGATTAATCTCGTTAACAATACTTCTTCTGACATTTTTTTCATGATATTAAAAGATTACATAAAAAAGTTGGGATTATCTGATGTGGCCTCTATTCTATGAAAATTGTAACACATGCAATTGTTATACAGAACTATCCAAGCCAACTTCTTGCACTGCATTGCATCATATCATATAACATATTGTTTTGCATCATATCTAATCATGTTATAACTTTTGCAGATATCATCTGGATATTATAATGTCTTGTTGCTGTGGCTTTTCCCTTCAGAGGTCGCCACAGTGAATCAGTTGCCTCCATCTAATCCTGTCTTCTGCATCCTCTTCTCTCACACCAACTACCTTCACGTCCTCTTCCACTACATCCATAAACCTCCTCTTTGGTCTTCCTCTAGGTCTCCTGCCTGGCAGTTCAAAACTCAGCATCCTCCTACCAATATAATCACAATCTCTCCTCTGGACACGTCCAATGACTAATATAGAAGTGAAAAATAGTTGTATCAAGACTGGGGCTCTGCGGTGACCACTGACAGTTAAATAGTCATGAAAAACATAATGTAAGACCACCAAATCTTTCCAAATCTTGTAGTACCATAGATCAAAAACCTCTGCCTTTCTATCAAGACATATTACATGAAACAAAATAAATATCAAAGACGGTTTGTGTTATTTTATGTAGTTATAATCCTATTAATGAATGTTGAAGATATTTAGATTTACAATATATGGATAGAGTGACACACGATTGGCAGCTGGGATTTGATTGTGATTAATTTAATATGAGAACTCAATACCAAAAGACATCCTCAACAAAGATGATAGAGCTCATATCTGAGATATTTTGTATACTGTATTTGTTTTTTGTACAGTAAGAGAAAATGGAGATGTGTCATTGCTCTTTTGAAAATGATGATGATTATCACTTCTAACCTGAGATGATCAATAATCTCTGTGCACATCAATACTGTTAATCAATACTGGATCATATGTAATCTGATGTGATCCACAAGAACAAGTTACCTAAATGGGGGAAAATGTTGGAATAACTATTCTGATGACTGTCTCCACACTGGCTGGAAACTTTGCATCCCAATTCCAGTTAGGAATAGAGCTTCTGAGAATCCACAGGGGGCATGAATATGAAACAAAAAGGATGATGGTGGGGACTGGAAAATGATTAAACTTGTGGGTTTTTGTTTCATGGAATTGAGGTTTGGAACCATTAACAACTAGAAAAATTTAGTCACCACTAGTAAGGTCTGATGTGCAATGGCAAAGGGCAGTATGCATTCCTTGAGATGGAGATATCACTGGGAAATTGGTCAGCCTGGTTTTTGCCTTCAAATTTGTCAGTGATTACAAGAAATTAAATGGAAAACATGTCTCTTAAGGAGGACCAGCCAGTGTGAGTCTATTTGAATGGCTCTAGTTTGTTTATTTTCTACTGAATATCACTTTCACATTCCCCAAAATGAGAATATCCAGATCTTCTATGCTTAAGGTATCTGGCAGCAAACTTTTAATTAAGTGAGAGATCTCGTTTTCCAATCGCCACAGTTTAAACAGTTTAAGCATGACTTGTGATCCCTTCCATGGGTGCACTTCATTGAAAACTAATATAAATAAGTCATTTTTCTTTACTCGGTTAATTATAATTCTTCTTTTAAAGTCAGTGAAATTGTCAAAAAGAATAATAAAAAACGGCATGTAAAATTGAGCAATTCCACTTATAAATATTTTTTCTTTTTATGATGTTCACAAAAAAAAATAAAAATGGAGGGGTGAAAGTCTCAAACCTTTTTGTAGATTTTGGTTCAGACTTTCCGGGATGAAGGTGCCTGAAGCATTCTGGTTTGGGCTGCATTTATAACACCTCAAAAGTCACAGCTCCATCCTCCTGTTCCACCTCGTAGTCAAAGAGATGTGCATATTAACATTGTTTCTACTTCTGCTGCCAACACAAAGGGGGCTCAAACAGACGCCTCAAAATACCTTTGTTGAGCTCACACAAAATTTTGGGCAGGTCTTACTGCAACCACATAAAGGTGCACCAGGCTCACATTAAAAATGCTGTGGTGAACCGCACGCAGTCCATCACTTCACATACATCATGCATCCTATAGTCCACATTCTCAGAATCTATAAGAAAAAGAATTGCCCTCTGGCTATAACATTGTGTGTTTGTCACATGGATGATTTCTGCAGATAATGATTGGTCAAGGTCAACAATCATAAATCTTCAGCTGAAGGCGCAGTAAGTAAGTAAGCTGAAAGGCAAAGTCAAAATAAAGAAATGTGACAGCGCATACATGAGAAGGGGGAGAAAAAGTGAAAGCAAAGGAAAATATGAGCCAGGAGACTCAAGAGTTCTCCTAGGCCTTTGGTTGCAGTAACACCTGCCTCTATATCATTTGCCGCAGGAGTCATACAAGTTAATGCAGGCAGTGACTTGAGAACCATACATGATCACACTGCAAACACATACCACATCTTAGCCCTACAAGAATAAGCCTCATGGTTTACATTTACATTTCTACTGGTCTGGTGTTTCACAAATTGCACTACTAATGAAAATAATATCATATACATATCCTCCTTTATGTAATGGTGTAGTATATGCAATGCAAGGGGAGCCACTGGACAGCAAGTGTTGGGTTATACTGTATGGTAGAACAGCAAATTACCAATTAAATGCTTAGGTGAAAAAGCTAATGATTTAAGTACTACTCTCTTGGTACTTGTACGACACAAGTCACTGGCTGCCGCACTCAAATAGCTAAGTTGCTTTTGCAATTGTATCTTTTATTCATTACAGCCGCTATATTGACGAGTTGCTGATTTAAAAAATTATGATGTCCTTCCTCATTTTCATATTGCTTGTTATGTATGGGTTATCTTCAAAAAGTGAAGTGGCACTAGTACAGTTACAAAATGGTTTTAAAGTTTGGTTGAGTAAAGTCACTGGGAAACACTTATGTAACCAAACCATAAAACTTATCCACAAAACTGGTTCAAAACAAATACTTTGGGCACTATTGTGAAGTCAAGACAAGTCTTGTAATAATTCAGTGAATTTTCCTAAATTACCTATTGTCTGGCATCTAGGTCTCGTGGCATCCGTTTAGCCGACCTCTGCTGTGTTATGGGGGTGTGTTGGACAGGATGAGGATGAGACAGGATAGGATGAGGAGGACGTATGACCTAAATATGGCTCTTGCAGCCTCAGCCACAGGGAGACAGAGATGGGGACCACAGACCTCGGCAATGTACAATTATCCAAAACAAGAAAGTTAAGTTAACCTCATGTCACTGAGACTCAAAATGAGAGCATAACAGAGTAAGGCCAACACAATATTTTACTATACTATACTTTATCCCCTGGATTGCATACTAAGATCAGTGCAAAATATGCACACAAATGTTGTAAATATCTTTATGGTTTTGTGTACATATGTTTACATACACACGCTATACATTCAAACCCAGTTTTAAGAGTTTATATGGTGCCGGCTGCAATCACCTGAAAATGCCTAGTAATAAAAAAAAATAATGTAATGCCTACTTCGCTTCATATCAGGAATCAAGCATGGACAAGTACAACTAAATCAAGCCCAACTAAATGCCTCACCAAAACATCTTACCAAACCGGACGGCTGCACAATTACATTGGCAAAATGTGCCATCTGTTTAAAAATATCAAGCAAAAACTGAATTCCTTTACTTATCAATACACTAGATTCACACATAACTTCACTTTACCAGACTGCTCAAGGCTGTGAAAAGGAGAAGTCATAACTCTCTCACTAAATGTGGAGAAAGATTTTGACCAAGTGAAATGTTTTTTTTTGCAGTTCTGTATAGAAAAATATTTGTATAAAAATGCTGAAGATGATTCAGAATGCACATCCTATACGTGCCCTCATAATTTTATTTCTTAATAACTTGTACTCATTCTTAACAACATACAATGTAACTGCAACGTGGATTTAAAGCCCAAGAAAGTATTAGAGTTCAAAGTGAAACTGGTCTAGGACTTATTGTGTAGTAGCAATACTTTTCTTTCCCTTTTTTTCATTGATATTTAACACCAGTACTACCTATTACTACTAGTACTAATCTGTTTTCTCTTGCAAACTGACATGTGTTTGAAGAATTAGTAATCATAACTTTTCAACAAAGTAATTATTATGAGGACAATCTTAGGCAAATTGCCAAACTAAACACTAACACTTCACGGAAACATCTGCACATGCACTCTTCAATGTGTGAAAGCACATGGCACAGATGCAAGAGCTCCTTTGCTTTGGAGTGAATTACTGGGAGTCAAAATGTCAAAACCTGGTTGGAACTGACAGCCACGGGCATTCTTTAGCGTTAGGGGCCTAAAGAGGGAGACAATACCTTGAGGCGCATAAGGATGGGTATTTGTAGCTCTACCTGAGAAACACACACCAGCACCAAGGCACATTCCTAAACTGATATATTGTCTTTGCAAGGAATTGGATTAGTTTATTTCACTCTCCCATTTGAACTTCATGAGACCCATCTGGATGCATCCTTGGACGACATTTATTCTTTTGAGGAGGCCTGGGATGTGAAAGGGATCAAAGGACAGCCAGCATGCATGTATGCTTGTTGGAGCCATGAACACGTTACAGATGAGCTGAGGCGCCAGAGAACAATCTGGGGTTATACAATCCTTTTGAGTTAAGTACGTTGAACAGAGGGTGTAGAAATGACTAAAACATAGTTATGTGAAACATTATCAATACTGATAATTACATTGCATTAAAACTTATGAGTTTATGGGTCAGGAAACATTTTATTATTTTTAAAAAATATATTTCATATCTATTCAACAACTGAGTGTTTTTTTTCCCACTAAATGTGAAACTGCTTCATGGAACATGAACGAAAGTTTTGTCTCTAAAACAGCAGCATACCTTGTGGGATGGAAATGTCTATTGGTCCACACAGTTGGTCAAAATATGTTAACATGTTTAGAGATTAATTAGCAACATTCATTCATTAGCTTACGAGAAGATGTAATTTAATTTGTGTTACATTATTGTTCATAAAAAATTGTTAATTCTTCCATTCGTTACTTCAATAGTAGTGACAGAGAGAGTCCCTGCTTCCATCATTCAGTGTTGTACACAAGTGTCACCACGGTATCTATGTGGTTACACTGATCAGACTTCTTCACACATGGAAACTGATTGTGACAATCAGTCATTAAGTTTTATGATGGTGAACTTGGCCTGCATTGTAATTAAGAATCAAGATGATTATGGGGAGCATAATCATTGTATAAACGCTGTCAGCAGCTTTAATTTCAGATTTTATAGGATCCATAAGAGTAGGTGGTGACTGGAAAGAGAAGACAGACTGGTGGTGTATGCCAATTGTCATGACTTGAAATTCTTTAACGGTGTTTCACATTATTTTTGATTATTTTGCTAGAGACTGATGATAATTTCATTGGTTACCTACCACATAGTCTGTCCTATAGTGGCAGTTGACAGTGGGGGGGCACAACCTGATCCCGAGACCAAGAGACTGGCCCTTGGGACATGTACTGTCACCTCACTGGAGAGAAAGAAGCTGGAATTTGTGAGGGAGGTTGACAGGTACGGTCTAGTTATAGTTGGGATCACCTCCACCCACAACTTTGGCTTTGGAGCCCAACCCCTTGACAAGGGCTGGACTCTCCACCTTTCTTGTATTGCCCAAGGTGAGACGCGGCAGGCTGGTGTGGGCTTGCTTTTAGCCCCACATCTCAGCCCCCATATGTTGCAGTTCCCTTCAGTGAATGAGAGTTGCATCCCTGCGCCTTCAGGTTGGGGGCAGGTGTCTAACTGTGATTTCGGCCTATAAGCTGAACAGAGGTCCCATGGGCAATGACAGTGTGATCTGAAAGGGGGTGATAGGGATGAACGGCCTCCCCGATTTGAACATGAGTGGTGTTCAGTTATTTATCTTCTGCGCTAGTCACAGTTTGTCCATAACCAGCACCTTGTTCAAGCACAGGGATGCCCGTAAGTGCACATGACAGCAGGACACCCTAGGCTGGAGGTTGATGATAAACTTTGCAGTCACATCATTGGACCTCCAACCAGATATATTGGACACTCGAGTGAAGAGAGGGGAAGAGTTGTCAACCGACCACCACCTGGTGGTGAGCTAGATCCACTGGGGAAGCAGGAGACTAGACAGACACTGCAAACCCAAACGTGTCTTGAGGGTCTATTGGGATTGTCTAGTGGAATCCTCTGTCAGTGAGGTCTTCGACCCTAACCCCCGGGAGAGTTTTTTCCAAAAAGACATGAAAGAAGAAGATGAAAACTGACAAAGAGAGCAAATGGCAACTGTCAGAAAATATACTGACATGGAGTGGATCAAACACTTTAAAATTAAAAATTATGGACAGAGAGTCATCGACTAATATTACAAGAGGTCCAATAAGTCAACTACCCATCTTTTGCTGGTGTCAGAATGCTTAAAAATCGTGTGTGTGTGTGTGTGTGTGTGTGTGTGTGTGTGTGTGTGTGTGTGTGTGTGTGTGGGTGTGGGTGTGTATGTGTGTGTACCCTGAAATAGGTTCATATGAGTGGAGCACAGTCCAATGAATGCGCAGTTATATCAGTTATATAAACAGAGTTAGCTAAGGACAGACAACAAACACTTGTTTTCAAAGTGGCCGACAACTCCTGTCATTAGACAATGGTCTCTGGTTGTTTGTTCTGCTGTCTGTTCATGACATTATGCAAAGTCCAGATGCTTATGTTTTATTCAGTTGGTGATATAGATACTGTGCATAACGGAATTATGAGGGGTCACTGTTGAACTTACGTGGGTCTTGGTTTGTCTGTTTCTTCCCACATTTTCACCTGTGTCTCCTATCTGCCTGCTTGTCTCGTGCTAGACGTTGCTGTGCTATATAATAACACTTAAGGTGACAGTACTAGAGCTGATCTTGCAAAGTTTGCCTTAAAGTGACTTACAGAAAAGGACTTAACCTGAGCGCTCTGGATAACAGAGGAGACATGCCATGCATTCAAGTTCCTAAACAAAATGCCACCAAGTCAATAATATGCGTTTAGGTAGTCATTATATTCCTTTTCAAATACAGAGATTCATTCATCTCAGTTGAACGCAGCTCTCACTGTTGAATTACTCCCTGTGGTCATCTTGCAGTTCGTAAAATCAAAGCTGCATAAAGGCTGTAATTATGGAGACATATAATTTACCTGTTTAGGTTTACAGCCAAAGGTTAACCCTCTGTGTTAAACTATGCATGAGTTAACTTTCTGTTCTGAGTCAAGTGATGGAAGTATTGTGAACATTGTTGGGATTCTGGCTAAAGGGTGAGGTTAAGGGCAGATCCAAAGGGGTCATTTCTGGGATACACACTCATTGATCAGCCAAACTGGGCTGGGCTTTCCTGTAAAACATACATAGCCTGCGAACCATTGAAAACATGATATAAAAGCTGTGTTCACATATGGCAGAATAATAAGTAACCATAAACCTTTATTTAGAAGATGTAAAGGAAACCACTGGCTTTGTGTCAGTATGGTTGGAAAAAAATATATTCAGTGAACTGGAGGAAAAAATTACTCACACAAGTCACATGGACATCCATAATCAAACTCAAGGTTTCTGTCTTTTTGAAGGATCCCAGCAATCCTAGAAAGTGCTTGTCTGTGTTCTGTCTATGTGGCATAATCATGGTAGAATGGACAAGATGCCTATGCTCTGTTGAAATCCACTCATCCACTTAATGAAGCATAGCAAAAAACATAAAGGATATTAAGCTAGCAGGTGCTCTAAAGGAGAGCCAGTTCATTTACCCAATTCCACCACCTGAAGTGGAAAAACAATAGCATTTTTCAGAATATGAAAATATAAAATTTACATTGTGTTTCCAATAAATGAAAACATAACACAGAAACAGCGAAACACAAAGTTTAGTCTATCACAATACAAATTTAAGTACTTTTCCCTCCTATCCTATCAATTGTTTTTCAAATACTTTTGAAAATAAGAGATATGTAATAGAATCTTTGATAAGTTTCACGTAACTCTACTTCCCAGGCATGTTATGATAGTTTGTTGTTATCTTTGCTTTGTTTCAGAATTCGGATATGAAAACTAGAATAATCAATGAAACAATTAAAAGAGTGTGTCCTCAATGCGTAGACATTGGTGTAGACAGTGAGTATGTGAGGTGAAGAACTGCTTATGTGTAGTACACATGAAAAATGAATTATTTGCCAGTGGTTTTTATGCTCTGTATCAACATTTCTCGTAATTACTTGTAATAGAAGAAATTTAAAAAATTTGAATTAATTTCAAGGAAACATGTCTACTTTTTAGGGTGAAATCAATAAGGTTGGTATTGTGAGATACACACTCTTCCTACACAAAAACGTGTCTGTTGGCAGAACTTATTAAACTTGAGTGTTAGTCTACATGTTCAGTCATGAAACTGGGTCCTACCCCTCAGGTCTGCACGCCTCCTGACCCTTAGAGTCACTCTTGCCTGTCAATCACCCAGCATGTGCTCAAGGAGGGGAGAGTTAGTACAAAGGAAAGACAAATAAAGTATCAAATCTGTCTCACACCAATGCTTCTGTGAGGTAGTCTCCAACCATTTACACTGACAGGTCAAACAAAGTCCACTAAATCAGGCTACCTTCTGTGGTACACTTTAAACACTACAAGTGAAGTGCTAGGTTGACCAATGCTAAGACTGTTCTTGACATCAAAACATTAAATCCAAATTCTCAGCCATTTTTTGGGAAATACTTAACGATTAGTTGAGATATAGAGTGTAATATTCACTGGGTGTTCTTAATGTCTTAAACAAGTTGTTTCTATACAGATGAACTCATTTGATATTATGTTTTGGATTGGATTACGAATATTTTCTTTTATCATAATACTCCTAACATATTGAAACAATGTGAAATTAGATGACATATCTGTTGATCAAATTTATCATTGACTGCAGCCTGTTTGGGACAAACATTACAAAGGTATGATGTGGTAGTAGTAACAGCACTAAAATTAACATTTCTGAATAAAGAAAAACAAAATAAGAAGAAAAAATTTTTTTTTCTGGTATAATTTCTTCAACCATTCTGTTTTGAGTCTGGACCTGAAAACATTTCATTTGAAGGGCCATCTGGAAGGTTAGCTGAGTACTATCCCTATAGGAAACAGCACACATTTCCCTACACAGGAGTGTACAAAAAGGAGTCATAGGGCCAAGGAGGGAAACTGGGATTGGGCCTACATTGGACATTTGGAAGTGTTCACCATGACAGATCAAATTCCTCCTCCAGTGAAAACATTCCATCACGGGCAAAACTCCACATAGGGTCAATTGTAGACAACTCCAACTGCAATCTATGTGGGAAAAGAAACTGCAACAAGCACTGACATCATGCATCGGAGACCTAACCCAAGGAAATCAATTGGAGAAATGAAGAGGTCATAGAAAAGCAAAGGAACCAAACAGAGTCATGTGTAACATGGGTATCCTGAGCCACGCTACAGACTGGAGAATGCCAGCAGATTTGGAGTGGCTAACCACATCAGTACTGTATACCAATAGCGGAGACCTGACCTCATTCATCACTCAAGACCAAATATGATTGTGATGGAACTTGTCTTGGAAAGAGACGTCTGACCAAACCAAAGGTGGATAAGAAAAGGAAAAGAAAATTTTGCCACCTTGATAGACTGCTACAAATAGAACGTTTGACAGTCCTTAGGTGAAAAAGGGATGTTGCGACTTTTCGGCAGTCTGTGTGTCAAATACAATACAAAAGATTCCAGAAGTATTTCACTGGGTGTGGATGAAGACAGCAAGTAGTAAATGAAGACCAATTAAGATGTTGAAATACTTGATAACAGTTGCCTTGCAGGAGGATATTGTTGATCAAACAGCTTAATGCCATTATAGTATACTGAGAAAGTCGTGACTGACTTGTAATTTCCTTTTGCCTATTATAATTAATTCTAAAGGAATAAGCAGTATTCCTTTACAATGAATTATAGTGTAAAGGATTCTTGTAAAATGAATCAAATTAAATGAGATAGGATGGGTCAATTGTGGAGAAGAATTTCCTCACTGGGGATCAATAAAGTTTTCACGAAATAAATAAACTGATAGTAATAACAATTTGAGTTAAAGCAGGGCAAATGAATAAAATACGTATCTTGATAAATATCAGTGTCATACATTGAGAAAATTATCAAATTAAATGGCATACATTTACATACACCATTAAATGACTTATGCTCCTGGGCATGACCTTATGCAGTGCAGCAGGCTGTAGTGTCAGAGCCTTACATCAGCAAGGAAAATACAATCCTGACATGGCCCTCCTACATGTCTGTATGGTGCTTCTTATGGTACCTTGCTAAGTATTGGGTAGCAGAAGGTAGCTCAACTACTACCCAAATTGAATGTAGCTCAACTGGTACCGCGAGCGGCGGTGAAAGGGGGTGGAGTCAAAAGAAACCCTGGGTTTGTGGAATAAAACCTGCTCCCGACCAGGTTATGTTTAGAGAGAGTCTATTACTGCAGTAACGAACCCAGAGGTTCACTTTACCTCGCTACGTGAAACAAGCCAGGGTTACTGCTCTAACTGTGGGTTAAGTTTACCCCCCTTTGTGTAACCGAGAACCGTGATTTCAGGGTTAACTTACTCTGGGTTACCACTGCACCTGCTTAGTGACACGGCCCCTCCTCCAGACCAGGCTAGCTTCAGAGACTGTTACTGTGGTAACAAACCAAGAGGTTTACGTTCTGACACAGGCTAGGTTTACTCCTCTGACTGTGGGTTAAGTTACCTCCCTTTGAGACACCGCAAGCCCTGGTTTTTCCCTGATTTCAGGGTTAACTTACCCAGGTTTTCCACTAAACCGGCTTTGTGAAACGGACCCACTATCTCTGTTTAAACTATGGTGTACCACCAAACAGATGTGCCACAAGACACCATGTAGCATCCCTCTCAGGTGCAGCCCAGAAGAGTCCACTCTATGGTGAATCATTGTATTGAATGGCTAATGATTAGATTCAAAGTACACATGAAAATGCCTAAAACAAGGTTTTTTTCCCCATTAAGCATAGGAGACCACAAGCATAAAACAAGGCTTAGGTTAGGGTAGTGATTTAGAACACATATGAAAGTAGAAATGTGATACTTATTAATGAATTATCACACTTACTCATATCAGATTAAGACAAAGAGGCCACTCAAATCTACTAATACAGCAAAGAGGCACATTATCAGCTTTACCGAAATAGCCATGAGTAAAATGACTAATTCCTACTTGTTATTCCTTCTTTCCTGCCTGACTCCCTTTCTTCCTGTTTTTCTACGAAACACTTTTTTCCAGAAGCCCCCAGCCACTCATCATTTCCTCCATGAATAACTCAGCTTAAAATCACAGACTGACTAGCACTTATCCTTCGGGACTGCTTAATGCTTACATGTTCATCCACTGTCAGTACCCAAGGTCTCATTCCCTGAATCTTACTTATTATTTCCAGCAAACTTCGTCATCACCCACATACCTGTCTAACAGTCCCTGGTCTCCAGTGATGTATCCTACATGACAAGGTTTCTTTTTCTTGGAGTTAGATCTGCGTCTCTTTTGAAGTGAACAGTTTTACAGGTCCTGGGCCATTGTGGCTTCTTGGTTATGTGGCAAAAAAAATGCAATTTGGATGCATTATTTTGGATAGAACAATATTAGCAGCAATTTTTGTCATCTTATGTGTAACACAAACTTAAAAAGACATGAAACATTTAATTTTCTGTGCTGGCCATGATGTGGGAGATGGCCTAATTAGGCTTCAGGACCATGGATAAGGGCCGATCATGCAAACATGGCAAGAGGATTTAGTCTAATGCGTATTCTAATACGAATGGTCTATAAAAACATAAAATTAACACCCCATAAAATTAAGATTTCACAAATCATGTCAAAATAACTCAGCAAATATCATACTAAGTGAACAGTTTGCTTTGATATCAGACTTTATTTGGTCTTTTCAGTTTTCCTGTTGACGCGTCATTTGCAGTGTTTCGTCCTTATTCTTTCCACATCTCTGAAAACTTCCGTGCAGGGAACAACACACAATGTATTTATGTACATGAAGATGTCGGAGAACATCGAATTAGTGCCAGCAATGCAGACTGCAGGATACATGTAAAAAAACTCACAACCTACCTGTTATTTCATATTTTTTGAATTATTGCCGGGGTTGCACCCCAAAGATAAAATTCATTCAGCAGACTGCACCATGCCTAGCAGCAACATTTGATGATGAACATCAATTATTTTTTAGATATATTTCCTGGATGTTTCAATTGACTAAAATGAATAGCTGGCTTCTTCCCACCACAAAAAAACATGCAGCTTAGGTGACTTGGTCGCACAAATTGTCTATATGTGTGAGTGTGAGCGTGAGTGGTTGTTTGTCTTTCGTGTGGCCCAGCATTGAGCTGGTGTCTCATCTGAGGTATACTCTATCTTCCACCTGTAGCCACCTGAGATAGGCTCCAGCAGATCTGTGACCTGCACAACGGATAAGCGGCGGGAGACAAGATGATTGCGATCTTCAAGAAAATGGATAGATGACATGAATGATGGTACTGTTGTGTTTTTTGTTTAATCATTGATGTAGTTTTGTTACCTCTAATTTATATATATTTCAATCAAATATTTATCTTTAACCAGAGTCAAAATGCTGCAAGTGACTCGCTGTAAGCTATTAAGTGACACCCGTTTAAGATTGGAGTGTTTAAATTGTTTCACTGTACTAAGTTTTAACCCAGTACGCAGCCACTTGGTTTATTACCTGCTACTTTCTACTGCTGTTGTTTCTATCATTGCATGCTATTTTTGAGAAAAGAAAGTAAACAAACAACAATAGACTTTTCTGAGTACACAGTTTGACCTTTCTGATTACTGAAAAAACAGAATTATTCTTTTTTTTGTTTTCTTCACCTAAACAGTTGCATCTTCTGCCATAATTTTCACAGACATGATAAATCTCATAAGCCCCTTCTCTGTACGCAGCAAACATTGCAATCACTGAAAGACAGAACTACCGATTGTTCCACACTTAGTTATGAGATGTTTTGAATATGTCTGGTGGATAGGTATAGTGTATTGCATTTTTACATTCTTGAAAGTGTGAATGCACACAAAATTCAGCCAGTCTTCCACAGCTGAACCTCTTTGCCTATATTTGGGGATAGCCAATAGTGAATGGAATTATTGCTGCCAGGTCAGAGCCATTCACATTAAGATTCACAATACTTCTCTGAAACCTATGTCTAGCTTCTATATATCTATAAAAGGTTACATTACTAAAAGAGTAGAAATATTTTATGAGTGGTGTGTTTTTATGTTTGATTTATCATGGTGAAATCTGGAGCCAGGAAACTAAGAATCTGTTGAAATGGTCCACAGTTTATGTGCTGTCAGTACCCCCCTGACACACATCCATTAGATTCCCCTGCTGTCCGTTTACTAAATGTTGGACACAATTGCATATTTTTTTTCATGAAGTATAAATCTCACGCTGCTGTCACATCATTCAACATAACCTTAAATCTAATACACCACACAGGTATGAACTAACAGGGTGAATGACTATCATGTAAAGAAGTCTGCTTCTGTAAAATGGAAGACAAATATGGAGATGACAAAAGACATGACAGAGAGCTATTACCAGTAGTGCTAATGAGGTCATGGGAAATCAAACTTTGTAGCGAAGCTGTCAAAGATTGAGTGTCTCATAGGATGAATCATTAGCTGATAAGAGATTGAGCCTACACATCCAATAGCAAAAATTAGCATCTGAAAAAAACAAATATTATTTCTGGCTGTGTATGACGCAGTCAAAAACCAACAGTCATGAGATCTAATGGTCTGGGTGGACCAATAAATCTGATGGATTTGGTGAGTGGGAATCTCACACTGGGGGAAGAGTATGGCTCAGCCTTAAGGAAAGCCAAGCTCAGAAGTGTCCTCACTGCCTCTGACGTTCTTTAACCTCTTTAGTGGCTTTGAAAGCTCATGTCTTTGGCATCCAGTCACTCTCTATTTATGCAAGAAAATAAAGAAGAGAACACTGCCCCTCCTAAATCTGTAAACTGCAATTAAGCTAAATTCCAAGTTTATTTCTAAATGCCATCCAGACCATGTGAGAGACTCCAGTCTAAAATTATCACACTTTTTGGTCAGAAGGCCAAAATGAAGCCAGTGCAAAGACTGCCTTCTCTTAGGCAACAGAATCACAGACATGCTGCAGACGGCTATTGTGATAACCATTTGGATGGACGTGATACAGAAATGCATTCTCTAAAGCTCTTTTTAAACAGGAACTACTGCAGTATAACTGAGAAAGTATGATGAAAGTCGACAGTGTTATGAAAGTCTCAAAAGAAACAATGCTACTGCTTCTGATTTTAAACAAGATCAATGAAAAAGAAACTAACGATAATGACAAAAGTGTAATGTACAGAACAATGAGCAATAATGTCCCAGAAGTTTAAAAAAAACCTTGTGTTCAGAATTATTAAAAGGCATAATGTCAGTTTCACTGTTTTTTGTTTGCCTCTCTAATGAAAGGCCTGATGTGTGAAGGTAAACAAAAGGGAACCCATGTACCCAAGCACATCATCTCTCTCTAACACACACACACACACACACACACACACACACACACACACACACACACACACACACACACACACACACACACACACACACACACACACACACACACACACACACACACTGTCTCTCCATATTGTGTTTACACATTGGTAAAGTAACAGGGCTGTAATCGGAAGTCTACAACCGTGTCATTTGACTGTTGTCTTTTCCTGGGAGCGTGGTGGTCAGCAGAAAAAAACAAGATTTAGATTTAAAAGGGAGGGGCAAAGTGTCAACCAGGCATTATCCTCTATTAGTTGTGGTAAGGGATGGGCGTTAACGTGTGGGGGAGGTAGAAAAAAGATTAACCTGATTTTGTACACATTGGAGACATTTTTATTTTGGCCACTGAGAATGTCATCCACTCAAAATACATACATACATATACGCCTGCAATTCATCATAAATGTCCTCGGTCATATAGTGGGGTATCTCTGTGAATCCCTATTATTAATAAAATTAATCTTGTCTTTATAAAAATAAGTTTGACATTTCTCATGAGTGACTTGTTTGAAAAGCAATTTGAATTGCTAATGTAAAAAAATTTTTTTTTGCTATAAAGTTTCACATCAGTTAAATAAAATTTTCCCACATTCTTTCCTGTTTATTCTAAAATTATGAGAAGTTTGGCACTGCAGGCTTTCCTTCATATCCTAGAATTAAATAAAAAAGTTTGGCATTAACTTTCCTTCGCTGTGTTTTCCTGTACCACTGCTGAACTGTGTTTGATTTAAAGGCAGGGAATTTTCTATATATATTGAATGAAACTTATCTGCTGCCGTCATATATTTGCAAACAGAAATGAAGACAAAATTTCTAAAAGAAACTTTTTTAAACTCTGCTAATAAAGTTTTATTTGCTGGTATTTTTTTTGTCTGTTATGAAAAAATTATGAATGGATTTTGATAAAACTTTCTGGACAGAATGGGTATGATCCAAGGAGCATTGCATTCATAGATAATGCCAACTGTGCTTGGAAAAAAGTAAATAATAACATTTCTACAGCTAGAGCTACTGCTAATTCAAATTTGACTCAAGTAAATTTCCAGATCTGGTGATCGATAATGTTTAAATTAGCATAGCTCATTGAAAATGTACTACTATGGGATAAAGAAATAATAATTATGTAGACTTGTAGAAAATACAATCAAATAGTAGCTGACTGATCAGATAGTTAGGTATCAATAACTGAAACACCAAACCTCTTAGAAACGAAGTGATTATTGGCTCCACTATCTCGACTCAATTCATGTCAGAAATAACTTCAAATTAAATAGAAATCAAATAGTTTTAACTCCCTTCATGTTTTCAAAGACATTTTTATTGCATAAATATTTTAGAATGACGAACAGATTTTGTCAAAACGGCAGAAAAAGTCAAAGGCTCCAGGTCCAAATTTGTTCTTTTCAAATGAATCCAGACAGACACGTTTAATTATGCACAGATTCAGAGCCTCACCAAAGCACATATGGCTTCAACCTGAAGGAGGAAGGAGAGAAAAAAAGGAAAGAGACCTGAAGAACAAAGAAGTTAGTGGAGAGACAACTGTAAGTAACGCACCCCTGTGTGGGATGTCGCTGTGACCTTGCAAGACTGCTTATTTTTACCAGTCATGTGTGGACATCTGTGTGTATTCATGGTTATATACTTCACATTTCATTTGAGTTTAGGTGAGCTCAGCGATCCTGCAGAGAACAGCAGGCTGGCCTTTGTCAATGACTGCTGACTAAGATTGTACATTGGTCCATGCTGATGTTGTATTTATTTCAGGTGTCAATGCACTTCCATTCCTTAATTCTCTCTCTCTCTCTCTCTCTCTCTCTCTCTCTCTCTCTCTCTCTCTCTCTCTCTCTCTCTCTCTCTCTCTCTCTCTATGTCTCAAGAATAGTATAAGTAATTATGATTTTTTTTCTCAGTGACTTTTGATTTTGGTTTAGTCAGACTACTTCATTACTGAATAATTCATCTTCCTCTCCCTATGTGTTATCACAGGTCATTCAACACAGACAAATGTGCATGCATTCAGACATACTTCTGTTTTAGTTCCGACAACTAACCAAGCTAATCCCCACATCTAACTCCTCACATACAGTGCTAGTCAGAACATATTTACATGACAAAAGCTGACAGTGACACAGTGAATGTTTCCCAATGACTGAACGGAAACTAAACATATTTATTCTATTTACAAAAAACTTGACAGGGCTGATCATGATTTAGTTACAATCTCTTGTGGTGGTCAAAGTGGAAAACTTTCGTTATCAATATTATGTCAAGCTCAATATGCACACACAAAATGTATCTTCACCATCCCATGGTAAAAAGATTATAAGGAAACATTCAAGTATACATCCTGATTCATTTGTTTTTAGAAAGATTCTAGACCTCTATCAGCTCATATGCAGTTTTTTTTAATGAAAGCACAAATATTATGAGATAAATTATTCAAAGATAACCCTGTTTATGGAAGAACTTATACAATATATCATAAAAAGATAGTGATTTGAAGTACACTGCAACACATTTTTAAATCATCCAGCTAAAAAATTGAACAGTGAGGAATACAGTGTCATATATAGAAGATATCCGACATCTGTGCACCATCAACATAAAAGGTTTCACATGAATTCTGTTCATCATGACACCAGTATGAGTTTCACACCATAACTGTGTACTTTTGTGGTTTTGCGTTTGTCTGATCATGCACATGGCTTTATACTTGCCCAAAGTCATTAACCCTGTGCTCTTGGATCCCCCACCCCACACCCAGCATGTTAAAGTGTGAAGGTAAACATTTCTCAATGAATTCTGCTGGGAAAAGGCCCGTTGGAGTGCAGCTGAATTGTCAAGGCTAAATAATGTTGAATGCAATATAAACAGTCGATGCGTGAGCTGAAGCACTCTCTGTATTTAGAACAAAGATATGGAAACCAGAAATCAACAGGCTGCACAACAGCTGCACACATAATTCACTCAGCTGATATCATGCAAAGAGGACTTGGATAAGTATCCAATTCATAGGATTCTAATTACTGTTCTTTTTCTCATTTGTTTGACCAGATTTATGATTTTCTAATGAACCACAGTCACACTCAGTATGAAAAGAGCATGAACTTTAAATTGCATACTTCACTCTGGAAAGATCATATGCTAGCATCATGCTTTCTCATTCCCACTATCATATGATTTGCATTACCATTTCTTCATGCAAGCATTTTATCATGCTAAAGCAATAGTGTGTAACGTATTCCATTAATAAATGGCTGTAGGGAATTTAGGTGTGTCGGTATCATTGAATATGTATGCTGATTCACTGGCATAGCTGACTGAAACAAAACAACGACATGGAGTCTCCATCAACGGTTTTACTTCCAACAGTACTTTTCCACTAAGGTCAGCTAAAATTTCTGCAGGACAACATGTCTATGTTAGCCATGTCTTGTTGAGAAGGGATTATTATACACTCATTTCCATCCTAACTAATCAGTAGTGAGTAATCTATCCATCCCAGACATATCTTTGCAGCGGAGACTGTGGTTAAAGTTGCTCATTCATTCATTCATCTTCCAACCCGCTTAATCCGCTAACGCAGGTCGCGGGGTAGCCAGTGCCTATCCTGGCAGTCTCAGGGCGTGAGGCGGGGGACACTCCGGGCACGACGCCAGTGTACCGCGGAGCCACATAGAAACAAACAACCACTCACACACACACTCACTCACTCACTCCTACGGTCAATTTGGGACCGGCCAATCAACCTGAAGCACATGCTTTTGGAGGTGGGAGGAAGCCAGAGAACCCGGAGAGAACCCACGCAGACACGGGGAGAACATGCGAACTCAGCACAGAGCGGGACTCGAACCCGGGTCCGCCGTGTTGTGAGGCAGCAGCGCTAACCACTGCGCCACCGTGCCGCCCGTTAAAGTTGCTCAAGTTGATTTAAGTTAATTTTCAATTCATTACATTTGTGTGCGGACTTGTTACTGATTTTTTCTGATGTGGTATTTGTCATGAATGTAGCTTGGAAGCTAATGAGCTTTGCCAGAAGATGACATCCCACCTGCTCCACTATGACTGGTCAGCTAGTTCTTCAACCACTGAAAATCTTTTGCAGATACCTTAACATGACATGACAGGATTTTCTACATTTCCATGTTGGCAACCATAATACCATGCATAATACCAGGACGCTTGAAATATTTCACCAATCAGTCAGTCAGTCAGTCAGTAGGCTTCTTGCGATGGGGGGGTGTCCTGTGCGTTGAGCCAACCAGATGAGTCAGCTTTTTCCAACGCTGGCGTTGAGCCAGCTGCTCTGCATCCTCCACAGCGACTCCCTGTTGTCGGAAGTCCCCCGCAATGACGTCAAGCCATTGGGTGCGGGGCTTGCCTTGAGGTCGTTTCCAGCCTGCGTTCTTAGGGTCAAACTGGAGAATGGCTCTTGATGGGTGATCAGGGGGAAGGCGGAGGACATGACCAAACCAGCGGGTACGACGTTGCGCCGCCTGGCAAGAAGCTCTGGGCTGGCACGTGCGGGCTCTAAGCACTTTGTTGGAAACCCGCTGGGGCCACCTGATGTTTTCGACAGTTCTGAGAGCCCTGCTATCAAAACCATCTATACTGGCAGCCAGGGTCTTATTTAATGGCCAAGTTTCCAAGCTGTAGAGCAGGATGGAGAGGACGGCAGAGTTGTAAATTCTGAGCTTCGTCTTGCGGGAGAGGGTCTGGTGCTGCCAGAGTGGCTTCCAAAGAGATCGCAGAGCTGATGCTGCCAGAGCTCTTCTACAGAGAATCTCTGGTTTAAAGTCCCCACTGTCCGTCACTATGGACTCCAGATACACAAAGCTCTTGACAGGCTCCACAGTGTCATCACCCAGCGGCAGGGGAGGTGGATCTGGTCCGTCACCAACATGCATGAATTTGGTTTTGGTCCAGCTCACTCAAAGACCAAGCTTCTCTGCCTCTCCTCCATATATGTCCAGGGCGTCTTTCAGCTGGCTGTAGGATGAGCTGAGTAGGATGGTGTCGTCAGCATACTCCAGGTCAGTCAGGTGGTAGTTTCCCCAGGGACTCGCTCACAGACCCTGGACATCAAATCGTCAATGATACAGTTAAAAAGGTCAGGAGCGGCCACACAGCCCTGGCAAATGCCACTGGAGATGGGGAACCAGTCGGAGTCCGTACCGATGATACGGACACAGCTCTCTGCGTTGCTGTAGAGCAGCTTGAGCAGGGCAACGATCTTAGGTGGTGCTCCAAGAGTCTGTAGAATGCTCCAGAGTGAGGCATGGCAGACAGTATCAAAGGCAGCCCTCAAATCAATGAACCCGGTGTATAGCTGGCGATCTTCTCGGAATTTGTGGGAGTTCTCTATGAGCAGGCGAACGGCAGAGATGTGGTCTGTAGTAGAGCGGTTAGGCATGAAGCCAGCCTGCTGGAGACAGCGGCAATTTCTAATGGCTGGGAGAGCACGGGTGAGCAAGATCCTAGTGAAGAGCTTGCCGGGGATGGAGAGAAGTGTAATGCCTCTGTGGTTGCTGCAGACTAGCCTGTCACCCTTATGTTTCCAGAAGGGTAGGATGACTCCTCTAGTTCAGTCACTGGGAAGTCTCCCACACATGGTTAAACGTGTGGGTGATCCACTCAACAAGACTGTCACCACCAGATTTTAGCATCTCAGCCGTTACTGCACGGATGCCAGGTGCTTTCCTGTTGTTAATCTTTTTCAGAGCGGTTCTGACTTACTAGGGTGTGACAAGATCTGTACTGCAGGCGTCGCTAGGGACTGTGGTGTTTGCAGCAGCGATGATGGTGGGATCAATTGGGGTAGACCTTCGCAGCAAACGGAGGCTGAAGTGCTCTTTCCAGCGCGCGAGGCAGTCTGCTTCTGTTGTTATGATGTTGCCTTCAGAGTCTTTAACCAGGGCTGTCTTTATGCGTGGGCCATTGCAAGCTTGGTGCAGCAGAGTGAAGACACGGCTCATGTTGTTGGTATTGGCCACAAACTCGAGGTGTTCAGCTTGTGCTTGCCAGAATTTCTCTCTGTCCTCAGCTATGGCCACATTGCGCTGGTGGTTCAGTCGCCGGTATTCAGTCAGGTCGCCTTGGTGCCGCTGATCGATGATGTGGAGTGTCCTCTCCAATATCCAAGGCTTTTGGGGGGAGAATCGAGAGCATCCAAGGACATTATGAGCTGACTGGATGACACTATCCTTGAGGGTCTGCCAGTCCATCACTTTGTCAGTGGTCAGGGCATCGAAGGTGTGGCGGATGCAGCAATTGAACTCAGTGGCAATGTATTGGTCACTGAGTAGGGAGGAGTCCAGGCGAGGTTGAGTCTTGGTGTGCTTGTTAGCTCACAGCTTTAACTTAAGCTTGGCCACCAGCAGACGGTGATCAGTGTTGCCAAGCTCTGCTCCTCTGTACACAAGGCAGTTGGTGACAAACGACTTCCAGCGTTGGGAGATGAGGATGTGGTCCAACGCTTTCCTGGTTCTGCCATCTGGGCTGTACCACTTCCAGTGATGGATTAGTTTCCAGGGAAACCAAGTGTCAGCAATGCAGAGGTTGTTTTGTTGGCAGAGAAAGAGAAGGTGGTGACCGTTGTTGTTTGTAAGCCTGTCAGGAAAAATTGTGCCAACAGGTGAACCTATGGACCGATCACTGCTGGAAAGAGTGGCATTGGCATCAGTGAGAATAATGGTGATGTCATGTGGTGGGGCTTGGCCAACAGCCTGATGGAATTGGTCAAAGCAGGCATCCTTCGCGTCGTCATCAGCAACATCGGGGGGAGCATAGGCAACAATGACTGTCATCTTGCCGTGTTGGTGGAGAAAGCGAGCCGACAGCAGTCTGTCGCTCAGAGGAGTCCAGCTGATGAGGCACTTACGAAGGGCCTTTGGGAAGGCAAGTGCCACGGGATAGAGGCCTGTCCGTCTCTCGGGGCCACTCCAGATGTAGCAGTGGTCGCATGCTGTTGTTTCACCATTGCCTTGCCATCGTACTTCACAGAGCCCTGCCAGGGTGATGTTATAGCGGCTGAGCTCTCGGGACAGCAGAGTGGCAGTTCCGGGGCAAAGGAGTGTCCGGACATTCCACATGGCAACACGGGTCCTACGACAAAGGTTGATCCGTATTTGATGGTCGGGGGCAGGCTGGGGTCCATTATCGTGTTGGTCAGTCCGGCTTCTTTTTCTGGTCGGTTTCATAACAAAGGTTTTCTCCTGGGTGGGTTGTTAGCCCTCCGCAGGATAGTCGGCTGGTGGGGCTGCCACCTCACAGCGTGCCGACACGCTGGGGTCTTTGTGTGTCTGGAACCTACCCTGGAGACCGGCCCGCCATTGGGTGACCCTACCAGGACCAAGCTCCCGACGGTATCGCTCTCCAGGGTCACTGGAACGCACAAGCCCCCTTGCCACGCCAAGGCCAGACCCAAGAGAGGGAAAAATACTTCACTATAATTAATAAATCTGTCTCTGTCTTGTTAGCAGGAATACTAGAGTTTATTAAATGAAGATACTGACTATGCATAACTGTTTGTCTTGAACATGCTTAGTTCTTCAGTGTTTTTAAAAAAATGTTTTTTAACCTTTACTTAACCAGTAGAAAACCTGATTCAGAATAAGAATCTCTCTTTTTGTGTGACGTGCATTGGCAATGAACTTCTTTTATAGAACGACAAAAAAACCTATAAATTTGAATCTGATGATTCACAATGTTTAAATGACTAGAAATCATGAGAAATTTGCTAACATTAACAAATAATAGTATATAATAATGTTTGATCTGTAAAGAGTTCCAAAACAGTGTTGATTCCGTCAGGTAATAAATTAGAAAAATCAAACAGTAATGAGTAAAACATGCTGACATGACTCACAAAGTGAATCAGGATCATTGGAACTAAAGGTACAGCCATCTTTCAGTCTCTGAACTCCCTACACCAACACCACAGTAACTCACTAAGTGCTGCTGACACCGTAGTTTTGTCTTGTACAAATAATTAACCCATATTTCTTTCCTATGACTCATCTCCTGTGTCACACTGACGCAAACAACTGTCCGACACTATGTAGTGTTTTCCTATGAATGTGCAGTGTATTTATTCATATTCCACAAGTATTTACAAAGTCCAGAAAGGAAAACAAAGGTACAAAGTAAAAAGGATGGGATTACGGTATCAGTTAGACAAAAACACCAGAGGAGCCAGGAAACGATAGAAAATTGTTTACTTCCTCTCTGAGTAAATAAACAACCACAACTGGTCATTTCCAGGAGAACTTATGAATTACACGTGAAACACAAAAAACATATATATACATATATATTTTTTGTGTTTTTTGTATATATATATATATATACACACACACACACACACACACACACACACACACACACACACACACACACACACACACACACACACACACACACACACACACACACACACACACACATGCTGTTAAGCACAAATACTCCTTTACACAATTAACAAAATGCTTATCCATGCAGGCAGTCAGATATTGAGTCACAAGGAATGTTTACTGTTAACCTTGAAATCAAGCAACAGTGATTCACCACTGTCTGGAGAATTGCATTTAATGGCCTACAGCTTTCCATCCCCATGATCTAGCCGTGACCTTCCTGTTGCGTGAACACCCCATGTGGACCAATAGAATCCAGAGCACGGGCCGTTGATGGTATTCTAAACTTGTTGTAATATTCTCTCTGGAAACTTTCTCACACACAACGCACATTTCATTAAACCTTTAATTCAGACAGCATGATGAACTTACTTTCCTACAAACAGCCACAACACTGCATGTCTTTTTCAGTATGTTTCTGCTTATTGATCAGAGCAACAGCAGATGGAAACATTAACAGCTCCAAGATGACATTCACTAGAGTTTGGAGTCTGTACGTTCTGTTGCTCCATGACACTTTTTTACCTATCCATGGCACTACCCCTTTTCATACTCATATGAACACTGGTCTCATAGCATACATATCTGAGGGCTCTGGCTGCTTCTAGTGAGCTTTTGGGTTCTCAGTCCAGATAACACAAACCATCAAAACAATCTTGTCCACAAACCCAGACTCCAGCACTCTGGCTACGTTTTGGTTTGCCTCTCTATCACGCTCAATGCCTCTGAGCCCTGCTGTTGTCCCGACTCAAACGTACAATCCACAATACCAAAATCATAAACACTGCAGGGAAACCAGACTGTACTACTGCTCCAGCCAGGCACAGACCAGAGCAAAACTGTTGTCTCTTTGTTACCACCCATCTCTCTGCACAAAGCAAACGCCGACACATAAACTGCATCTCAACAGATGAGTGACTCTTTAACTGCTGAGCTGCAGATTGGAATTGGAAATTCAAATGAAAATGTCAAAATAGTAAAGCAGATGAATCTTAGAGCACAAAAGAGTGAAAAGCTATTTCCTGAACAACAACAAAATAATTAAAAGACTGCCCATGAATACGTGCCCAAGAAAGGAACTAACCAAGAAGTTGGGCTGGGAAGCAACTTTTCGATGAATGAGCAATGTATTGGCTGTGTATTTACTTGATGCACATTATCTATCATTCTTGCCAGCTTCTGAGTCACAACAAGTGGTAATGCCATTAATCAAATGAAAAAAGTACAAAAGAAATCAAAGCAGGCATCCATATAAACACACAGATTCATACAGACTGTGCAGACATCATTCACATCTTTTTCTTCTTCTTTTCCTTTCGGCTTTTTCATATATTTTTATTTATTTAACCTTTATTTCACCAGGACACCCCTGGGATTATAATCTCTTTTGCAAGAGAGACTTGACCAAGAAGCCAAATTGGTCCAGATATATGAATTCAAACAATGTGTATGCAACATATTTGTTATTAGACACACGTGGATTTAAATACGAAACATGGTTTGGAAAAAATACTAAATCTGTAAGACATTTTAAAAGCCCTCTAAAATCTTCATGAAACCACAAACTCCCTAAAAAAAAAAAATTCAGAAGAAACGGACAAGCTCAATAATGACTGGCAGCTGGCCAAGGGCATGTTTATCCAAAGCCCTTCACTTCAGTTATGAAATGGGTTTATTGGTTGCTTCAAAGTAAAGGCCTGCTGGATGCCCATCTCTCTCGTTTCATCACTCACATCATACCCAAACCACACTCGCCCTACTTGAATAACTTAGGAAAAGTTAATAATGATTCCAAGAGACATAATTATGCATATGAAATCCATGAGTCATTGTATGGCTCATTGGCTGCTCCGTGTTTCAGGATTTCTGTTGCTCATTCATAAATCTCCTGTGTGGCCCTCTTTTCCATCCACCACTTCATCAGCTCCCCTGATTACCTGTTCCACAATAGGGCTGTTAGAGAGTCTAGACTGCTGTAGACTGAGGTGGGAGTACAAACACACACACACACACACACACACACACACACACACACACACACACACACACACACACACACACACACACACACACACACACACACACACACACACACACACACACACACCAACAACCAGGCACACACTAATTGTGTAATCTGCCAGTGTGCTGTGCACAGAGCATTAACATTGAGGCAAGTTTTGTCAGGGTGGCTTTGGTTTTCTACCAGCATGTGTCATCAAGGCAGAGCACCCCCGGTATCCCACCATAACTGTCTATGTACATGCACGTATGCAAAAACCACAAGCATGTTATAGAATTTCAGCTCATCCATCCTGCACAGAACAGGAAAGCCTTGACCTTCCTGACCTCATACCAACATGCATTAATGTACTTCTGAGGACCTGTGCTGAGTCGTCCCCTTCTTAAAAAGTTCTCACCCTCATGACCTAAAATGGTCCTACAGAAGAACGCACAAACTACCACATATTATTCAAACTAATCTGACCCTGGAGACCACGCTTCACCGTTACTTAAGCACAGTGATGTTATCTGAAGTCCATAAAGTGCTCCTTGTTTGCACCCAATCAACTCCACATTTATGTGCCAGGGAAAGAAAAAAAACATTCCTAGGGGCTTTAAGCAGACGAGCAGTGAATGCAGACTTTGGATTTATTACCCTTACGGCTAAAGGCTGCACTACGGAGAGGGCACGATGCATTGCAGCAGGGAAGAGAGGCGAACAACAAGTGAAAATGAGTCACGACTGCATGCTGAAATATGGAGTTTGTGTTGTTTGACAGTGGTATTATCAAATACAAACACCCTAATGCTATGAACACACAAACACAGTTAGAGTACACATGGAATCCTATGCTCTCACAGACCAAGAAGAACAGTCCGGTCTTTATCCTCATCTTTGGCAGAAGTCACTTCCTAAGGATATGGACCAGTTTGGTTTAACTTCAAACACGACCTTTCTTGCCCTGTCCTTTTCCCTCTTCTCTACAACTCTTTCTCTGCCTGTCTGTCATATTTCCTATTATTTTTCTATGGTCTTCTAATTTTTCCTGTTCCTACAAAGAAACCAGGAACACAAACTAAAACAGGAAGACTAAAGAAAGGAAAGCGCAAACAGAGGAGAAAACCTAAGCTTTTTAATCTGCACTTCACAGTCAGAGAGGGGCCTGAGCCACCATACCATGCTGCTGATTTCCGCTTTGTCAGACCAAAACCAACCATGACTTATATCCTCATCCCAACACACTCAACCCCAAATTATCATCTACCGAGAATGACAATCTTGCAAGCCCACCCACAACTTTGGCGATGGCGCTACCTCGACACAGGACAAAGACCAACAACTACCACCTTTACCGCATTTGGCACACTGTAATCAACTAGGACTGAGGCAATTACTGTGTGTGTGTGTGTGTGTGTGTGTGTGTGTGTGTGTGTGTGTGTGTGTGTGTGTGTGTGTGTGTGTGTGTGTGTGTGTGTGTGTGTGTGTGTGTGTGTGTGTGTGTGTGTGTGTGTGTGTGTGTGTGTGTATGTGTGTGTGCTTTCATAAAAGAATGTGAATGGCAGGGCCTATGCCATCATGGATTCATTCAAGGAACTACAAGGATTAACATAACTGATGAACAGGTGTGTGTGCAGAGAGACAGAGAGAGAGAGAGAGAGAGAGAGAGAGAGAGAGAGAGAGAGAGAGAGAGAGATAAACAAGTTCTTTCTATCTTCATATGTATGTGAGTCTTACCTCCCCTGATAGTACCCAACGTGCTCATACAGCAAAGCATGTTTCAAATAAGTACTATAATTTGGAAACCGCAGCTGGAAAACAATTAGATCTCATTTAATCAGCTCATCAGCCCACTGAAGTTCAACTAAAGAAAATGAGATCATAGTTTGTAGCGTCATGCCAGTGAATGACATCCTCGGCCATAATCAAGATGATTTAATGGCCGTTAAATACAATAAGTCTGCTTGAGAATAATGCCAGCATGAGTTCAGTCAACACAGGACAAGCCAGTCATTTTGATCACGCATCTGACCGCATTAAACCAACACAGGATCATAATTGTTGTCATCAGTGATGTTGTCATTGTCATCAGTGTTTAGCACCCAACAATCCACACCCTAATAATGGTACACTGTCAGATGTATTCCAGGAACTGAGAGCGGGCCACGTTTCAAACTCATTTTCTTTTTCTTTTTTTACTGCTGGATAAATATATAATGAAATGCTCTCATTAACTGGATCATGACAGGAAGAAAATGCTGCTAGTAGCACATGATTCATTTCAGATGTCAGTAGTTCAGACAAGAAGCTTTCATTAGGGCTTTAAAAAAACACTTCAAGAGGGCAAACCTTTCCCAAGGCAGCACAGTTTTCCCCATTATGTCATTGTACCTAAAAGCAATGGTCACACGATAGTTGACGCTTATGATGGATTGTGAATAGCTCAATACTTTACTCTGGGATTTGTAATTGCCATTAGTTAGATTTCATAGTTATCCATTTTTTCCCACCCATTTTCTTGTAGACAAGACGATCACAATAGGCTCATCTTCAGCCACTGATATGCTTTGTGGGCCACAGGTCTGCTGGAGTGTATCCCAGCTGACTATGAGCAAAAGGCAGGGCACACCTTGGATGAAACACCAGCTCATCATAAGGCCACATGAAAGACAAACACCCACAAAAAGACATCGTGAGAGTGTCTGAGTGGAACCTTCTTGCTGTGAGGCAACAGCAAAACATACTGCGCCACAGTGCCACAGTAGTGAATGTTCCAGTTTTCCTTTACATTTAAGCATTCTGAATCATCAGAATTTACAATATGCGATAGATCTTACAGGGATATCACTGTGTAACTTTTGCCCAAGCATTGTGGGTATTATCCACAATGTTAGATGCAAGTATCTTGTAATTCCCCGTCTTTCTATGGTAAGGAAAACTTCAAATAATGCTGCTTCTCCATGGTGACTCAGATCACATGTTCCATGTATTATGCAGGCTGCCCCATGGTCAACGCTGACTGCTTTTTCAACACAAAGTGTTCATTGACGTTTCGTACTTGCTAGTCCACAACGACTTGAAACTATTATCACGAGCATGATGGGCAAACAAGAAGAATACTTGGTAGTTAGACAAAAACTCTTTGCCCTTTGTAATGATGAATTGAAAAAACTGTCAATGCAGGGCTACACAAAATATTTAATCACCTGAAACACAAGTCTTACACTTCACTTATAATTTCAGGAAACTATGAGGCCTTCATAACTGAGTCTGGCCCACATGTCTGGCTGCCTGAAGCTGAGAACTTCAGACTTAGTGAAAAACCAGGGAGACCTGTCTGCACTATATAAAATACATCAGTCAGGCCTCAATAGCACTGGGACTTCTAACATCGAATTTCACCACCTACTAAGGGCACTCATGGCAGGATTGTTTTAGTAAGTTGGCCTTGATCTGTTGTGTATGTGTCAGACATCATGATTTTGTACCCCTGTCAAAAACATTGTTCAACCAAGAGCATTTTCTTTAAACATGTCTGGAGTTTTTCAAAATTAGACAAATGTTTCTGAGAAATTTAACCACAGGAAAAAGAAAAAAAAAGAATTACACTTAATTTCTTTTTAGACATTCTTTTCCAGATCTGGAAAACACAAATTTAATTGACGTGAATTTTCTTGATTTTCCAGGAGTGTGAAAATGCTGGTTGTACACTCAGGTCAGGGTATATTTCTTATTCAGTCAGGCATGGTGGCTGATGTGTGTGTCTTGGCTTGAGCTGCAGTAAAATTAAGATGAAATATGAGCAGAGACAGCAGGCTACCTGTTATCACTTTAAATATTTTCTTTCCACATTCCCAGAGTCAAACTTCAACAAATGACTGTAAATTAGATTAAATGGGGATAATGTCATTTAAATCAATCTCTGCAGAGATGACGATGTGGCTATCCATTCACTGAGAGGTCAAAGCTCGACATTTCACTGAGTATGACCTCCCATAGTTTAATTATATACATACATACATGGATTTCCTGTCGCTTCATCTGCCGTAGCGGGTCATGAGGAGCTGGAGCCTATCTCTGCTGTCACAGGGCGTAAGGCGGGGGACACTCCGGGCACGACGCCAGTGCACCGCTGATTCAATTACACATAATAATTAAAAATAACAATGAGAATACGATCAATTTTGCATCATACCTTCCACACTTCTTCAAAGAGCCCTGCCATTGTTCCAGGTGGGAGGTCAACAGATGTAAAAATATGCATCAAGGGAAGTATAAGCCTTTACTTTTCTCACAGCACTGACTTTAAAGGTGACTCTCATTGTAAGGTCATCAAATATTGGCACACACACAGACAAAAATACAAAATTCCATGTTATAGGGACAAACTATTTATTTTATTATTTACAGTAATTTAAACATCCACGATCCCTCCCCACACTGATATTAAACCACCTTATATTTGTATTACTTTTCCCACACTATTACTGACTGTTTAAAGCACTTTTATGTTTCACAAAAGTGCGCTGTGTTCCGTGAGTTTCGGAACACAGCGCACATACGATTGCTGTCAGCCAATAGCATGCACGTACAGTATCACGTGACTACCCACTAAAAATCCGTGATGTAGTGAAGTCGTGCATCTTGAAGCATATATACATGTATACATATATACATGTATATATGTATACATTTCAGAGATCATGCCTCACTTTTGTGTCATCCTTTACCACATTGTGACTGCAAAATATCAGCACATTGGGAAAAATCATTAATATGTGTAAAATTGTTCAGTAAACATACAACAGAAACTGTTGACCAGTAAAAGTCATTTCTGATGATTACACTGAACAGCAATTTTATGCTACGATGTGAAGGATCGTTTCTGGCTGTGTAGATGAAGTCATTATCCTTTGAATAACCCTCATCAGGTCTGATATGTTTGATCGCTAAGAAACGAATGGATGGCAGAGACAAACTTGCAACTAAGGTGTCTCCTGCTGCCTAATGTCTCATCGTTGTGTTTGAACATCTCCATAATGTAACTATAAACTCATCATCACTGCCAGGCTGAGCTATGGTCCGTGTCAATTCAGAGCACTTCCCCCTCCAGCTCCCTTTGCGGGGCAGCTGTCCATATTGGCCTTACTTGGCTTCCTTGTTTAGCTTCACCTACCTGTCAACTGAATGGATTCTAATGCCAAACAATTTCAAATTGGACAACCTTTTAAAAATAAACAGCTGAACAAACTGTGAAGTAATACCACAAGACTGGCAAAATAATTACCAGAACACAGTGGCTGTAGCGCAGGCCCCCCTTTCATGTGAGGAGTTAAACCACAGCACTTTAGATTGGTGATGACAACATGCCAAACAATAAGAGCAGATGCTCCAGCAGGGTTGTACAGTATATTTTATAAGAGGAGTCTTTGGCGCTGTTGGCGATTCCTGCTAATAAAAAAACATCAGGGGTCTTCCTGTTTTGTCTCCCCGCTGCTACAAGAGCTGACAATCATTCAGGCCCGAAACATTCTTCCCAGTGTTTTCTTTACCTCGGCAATAAAGGCTGAAACCTGACCTCTGCATGGAACCATGAATATGCCTCTCCAAGGGTCTCAAGAAAAATGGAAAATATCAGCCATAAATGACAAATATTGGTCATATCAGCACAGTGATCACATTATATAGCTAATATGTTCTGTGACAAGCCTGACAAAAGATGTCACACACAACCACATCTGAAGGCCCGTTGACTTTTAAAGACATTTTCAGTATTTTAATTGTCTGGTGTTTGATTGCTTTAATTCAAAGGTCAAATTTTAAGTTATGAGAGGAAAATGGGAGGAATGGGGCTTTTTTTTTTAAATCATCCCTTGCTTGTTACAGTATTGCCAGTCAGGAAAATTGGTGTCATTGTTTGATTGATTACTTGCCTACAACATTAAAAATGTATTTACAATCTGGAAAAACATCTGCTTGGAATAGTCTGTCTGTGATTCATATTTGCTTGGAGAAGTAAAAAGTAGGTGTTTACTCAATGTGATGTGATTTCATTAAAGCATGGTGTTGTCAGTCATCTTCAGATTACCACCGCAGCGGGTCACGGGGAGCTGGAGCCAATCTAGGCGGCATAGGGCGTGAGGCTGGGGACACTCCAAGCACGTCGCCAGTGCACCGCAGCAATTTGGAACGGCCAATCAACCTGAAGGGCATGCTTTTGGAGGAAACTGGAGAAGCCAGAGAGAACCCACGCAGACAGCATGCAAACTCCACGCAGAGCGGGACTCGAACCCGGGTCCACCATGTTGTGAGGCGTCAGCGCTAACCACTGCGCCACCGTGCCGCCCAGCATGGTGTTGTTCATGGTTGTAATATGACTACAAGTAACATAAGATTAAACAGAATTTGTGTGTGTCTATGTGGGTCTGTATGGTTTCACTAAGTACAGTGTGAATTATATTTAAGTGTGTGCACTGGAATGTACATTATACTCTGTATCATACCTTTACATAGAATCCATTAAATTTTTCCAAGATCTTAAAATACATTTCCGATGTTCTAAATAATGTGCAGTAGCACAATAAGTTATTATAATGATAGATCCGTTCTTGGAATATTGAGTGGCATTGTGGGAAAACTTTTTGTTGTGTCATTCTGACTGAAAGGCTCTTAAAAGTTGAGGTTCAGTGTAGCATGATAAAGTTGGTGACCACAAAGTGGCAGAAGTATTTTGACAGAACTGGCAATCGAGCTTCTGACAGAAACCTTTACAACAACCCTTAGAGCTAAAAAACTGAAAAAACACAACAAAAACAACAATTGTCTAAAAATCTATTACCCTGGAATCTAAAAACACACTACAGACAACGACAAACATCAATTTATACTTCAAGCTCCAACCAAAAATGATAGATGATAACAACAAAGCTCACACACATTCAAAAGTTTGAGAGGAGTTCCAAAGAATAAGTCACAGAGAAGACTTATTCACAGAGAAGCAAGAAAATTACTTTTTTGAACCTAAATGAGCACGTAGCTTCATTTAGACTCTGGCGTCTTAAATTAAGAATAAACATAATGTCCAAACGTGTCTTAATATTACAGGTTAAA
The DNA here is from genome assembly GCF_040054535.1 of Antennarius striatus. Taxonomy (NCBI): domain Eukaryota; kingdom Metazoa; phylum Chordata; class Actinopteri; order Lophiiformes; family Antennariidae; genus Antennarius; species Antennarius striatus. The sequence continues at coordinate 14,251,812 of NC_090779.1, forward strand.
CTCTAAAATCTGGGAATATACACACTAAAAAGTTAAAAGATCTGTTTCTTTAGTTCCTTCCGTCTTTGACCTTCTCCTTACCTTGACTTTTTTACCCATTAAATGTCTAAAACCAACCCATCAATCTTTCTGTCAGTGACATACTCTTCTATGGGGAAATGTGTGCAGTTTATGTAAAATACAATTTAAAAAGCAGAATAAAAAATAAATGGCCATATACACAAAGCAATCATGATTTTATCTGTCTTGATCTAACATTATTACCTATCAGGGTGTCCTGCATGAGAACGCTTGAATTCCTAATGTTGTCTGTCATTTTCCAATGAATAATTAATAATAAGATTTAATAATGGTGTTGCGCTTTGGACAAAGAAACTTTCAATAAATATTTTTAACAAAAACCCTGCATTATGTACTGGAGCCTGCTGGTTCCTGCTGAGGTGGCAGGGTTGAAAGCAGCATTTACTGCTTGGTAGGGGGCTAATGACCCCACGAGTCCCCACAAAAATGAAAATATTACAGCAGCACTTTAAACCTTCATAAAGACATATGTTTAACTTATGAGAACTAACCAAGAGAAGTCCATCTATACTTTACAGTTCTGTGATACTTCATTCTGGTATTAGCCACAAAAACATTCAAAAGGCTGCAGCTGATCCAAGAAACGCAGGCCTCTAACCTACCCTCAGAGAAGTGACAACATCCCATCAGCCTCTGCTGCACTTCACCGGCTGCCTGTACTTACTGCTTGTTTTCAGAGCCTTCAATAGATTCAATTCTTTGCGTATTCAATTCCAAAGCACTACATATTTGCTTTCTGATCCTACATATTTGACTCCAAAATGCCATATATTCTCTTTCTGACACTATAAATATTCTTCCCTTAAAAGAACAACTCTCTTACCAGAGTCAACATTTCACATGTGGTTCCAGCCTCAACACCCTCTAATACACACCTTGCATTTTTTTGTAGCACATAGATGATAGAATTAATGTGGCTGCACGATGCAATTAAAATTTTGCTAGGTCCTAATGCTTCCAGACCCACTTAAAAAAACTCTAGCTTGCAGACTCTATTAGCTCCTCAATGAAAATACTGTTTATATTTCATCTTTTCCAAAAACAACTGTAACGAAAAGAATGTGGAATGGATGAACTTGTTTAAGCAAGGACATTTCATGCTGACCTTGCAATGGACTGAATTATTACTGCACAAAATTATCTATAAACAATGTGATTAAGCTGAACGCTGACAAAAAGCAATGTTGCAATTTCTGAACTTGATGAATTTAAGTGTGAGTCAATGGACTACAGCAGAACTTGGAACAGCTCTGTTTGATATGTCACTGAGTTCAGAGATATCCCAGAGTAGAGGTAGTCCTCAAGATATGGATGTACAACTTACAATATTCGTAGATATGAACAACCATGCTCAACCATGTCCGACTACCGTACCCTTTGTGTGTGTGTGTGATACAGGGGCCTGTACTCACAAATATGTATGCATGCGTTTGTAATCAGTAGCTAGAGTGTGCTTTCTTAATTTCCCTTCGGGGATCAAACCAGTATATAAAATTTAAAAAAAAAAAAAAAAAAAACTCAGCACATATCAGACTGAGTGAACAGTTTGATCTGATGTCAGACGTCATGTGACTTTCCTGTTGACTCATCATCTGAAACGTTTCACCCTTTTATTCACATATCTGCAACCTTCTGAGCAGGGAATGAATGCACGATATATTTACGTGCATGAGGACATTTGCAAACAACGGGGCTGCCAACAGTTTGTATCAGATTGAAGGTTAGAGCCAGCAATGTAGATTATAGGCTGGCTGTAAGAAAACTGTCACAAAATGCCTGTTATTTTATACATCTTTGAAATTATTGATATGGTTGTCCCTCTGTAGGAGGTAGATGATGTAGGAACCATGATGATGTTAACTATTTTGAGTTAACTGAGAGATTCAAAGGAAATACAACACAGTAATGAAACACAAAGTGTTATGTTGGACTTTTGATTACATCCTCCCTGAGGATAAAATTTATTCAGCACAAGTACAGATGTAAAAATTACATTTTGGTACTACTGTAGATTATTTAGTTTATGTTGTTTTATGTCCTGTAATTGTTTGCGGTAAGGGAATCTGAGGGAATAGTACTTTTGTAATTAGTGGAGTAATGGCATTTAAATGACCTCAAATGGTGATTATAGATTAAAATTTATGAACAATTCATCTTACAAACACCCTCTTGGAACCAATTATATTCATAGGTCGAAGACTATAATGTTCACGTCCTAACAAAAAAACCTTTGTCCTCTTTATAACCAATGAGGATTATATTACAGTGAGTTCTTATTATTTTCTCAAAGCTCTGACATATTTCCTGTGCTTCAGGGAAACTTACAATAACTGACCCATTACAGAGAATTGGAATCGAAAAAGCAGCGGTCACTCTTCATATAATACAGTGATTCACTGTGAAAGAGTGAGGACAGATGGATAATGTTTGACATCTCTTTGGCCTGATGTCTCCAGCATCAGGTGGACATGTTGTGGCATAGAAAGCCTGAAAATCACCATAAGGTTTCAAAATATTGTCAAAGTCTCAAGCCTGTCAATGGCAACAGAACCATGTAAAGACAAAAAATAAGATGTTCTCTCCCCAAAGTTCTGATTTCATAGTTTGTACTGTCAAAACATCACCAAGAGCGGAGCAGCACAAAAAAAGCACTGTTAGTATCTTTATGATGGTGCTCCTTAAGCAATGGCTTTTCCACCTACAAACGCTCGTCATGTACAGCCTGTGTACCACAGACACAGATTATTGAGAGCTAATTTTATACTGAGCAAAAGTATGGATTACAACCAGATATCAACAGTCAAACGATGATTTCTTACAAGAAAGAATGATGAGAAGTTACTCAGCTGATGGCAAAGAAAATTATTCTTCTTCTTTTCCTTTCGGCTTTTCCCTTCAGGGGTCGCCACAGTGAATCAGTTGCCTCGATCTAACTCTGTCTTCTGCATCCTCTTCTCTCACACCAACTACCTTCATGTCCTCTTTCACTACATCCATAAACCTCCTCTTTGGTCTTCCTCTAGGCCTCCTGCCTGGCAGTTCAAAACTCAGCATCCTTCTACCAATATATTCACTATCTCTCATCTGGATATGTCCAAAACATATCAGTCTGGCCTCTCTGACTTTATCTCCAAAACCTCTAACATGTGCTGTCCCTCTGATGTACTCATTCCTGATCCTATCCTTCCTGGTCACTCCCAAAGAGAACCTCAGCATCTTCATCTCTGCTACCTCCAGCTCTGTCTCCTGTCTTTTCCTCAATGAAGACAGCCAAGAAAATTAAATGCTCTATATTCTCAAGAATCAGCTGGAAGAGCCAATTTCAGAATCTGAATGACTGTAAAGATCAATCATTGATCTCAAGGGAAAAAAATAAAACAAACTGAGGCCCTTTGTCAATACCAGCAATCATACGACTGTCACAGCTGTTCAAGAAGGTCAATACACTGTCAGGAAACCTGTGCCTCTCCAGTATGAATGTGTGTGAATCTGTGAATTCGAGTTTGCGTTGCAAAACACTGTGAGGTAATCAGAGTATGTACAGACTATAATTACAGTCTATTTAGATTGTATATATTTACATGTATATAAATGTGTGCCTCATAAACTCATTCATCTTCTAACCCGCTTAATCCGCAAACGCAGGTCGCGGGGGAGCCGGCGCCTATCCCGGCAGTCTCAGGGCGTGAGGCGGGGGACACTCAAGGCACGACGCCAGTGCACCGCGGAGCCACATAGAAACAAACAATCATTCACACACACACTCACTCCTACGGTCAATTTGGGACCAGCCAATCAACCTGAAGCGCATGCTTTTGGAGGTGGGAGGAAGCCGGAGAACCCGGAGAAAACCCACGCAGACACGGGTAGAGAGCATGCGAACTCCGCACAGGGCAGGGCTCGAACCCGGGTCTGCCGTGTTGTGAGGCGGCAGCGCTAACCACTGCGCCACTGTGCCGCCTGCCTCATAAACTTATATAGCAAATTGTTAATTTTAAGTATTGTAAGTAAAACAATCTACAAGAGCATGATATTTCAATATATATGATACTTTTCCTCAATGTACAGTAATTAAAGTATTACACATAATTAAGTAGCAAAGTAATTAAGATTGAAGACTGTCTGCAGACTACCCCATTTTGACTGGAATATTTGTGGAAATCAGTGGCGGGCCGTGCATTTCACACCTAGTTCTTCAAGTAATGTTCTCCTCAGTCAAACGTGAATAAATACATCCCACAATACTGTAAGCGGCTCCCACCGCTGCCACCAATGGAACGTTCAGGACTGAGGCGGTTATAACATCTCTCAAACAGGACAAAAAGTATCACATCTGAAGAGGTGTCAGCCCCACTCCTTTTATTGTCACTGGCACAGAAGAACCAGCGGCCACACCTTTATAGAAGTCACACATGTACGTCACAGAACAAAACCGACTGAAATGACCATCGTTTATGACACCAGAGCTCGAGAAATGAAATACAGACATACACTAACACACTACTAGATGTTGCATCACCTCTATCAGGTATAAAACAGGCTATTTTCCAGGAGGGACACAAGTCTCTTTGTGTATTTCCACTACAATCACACAGCTGCGCAATTGCGCCATATTATTTACACAAACTGCAGAAGAGCAAGATTTTTTTTACTTTTAACTATATTTGTCATTTTATTTCATCGTAATGTATACGAGAGGACAAGAGGAGGTCATGACCCGAGTGCATATTTAATGATCGAAAGCATTCAGGTCACTTTGGCTATTTCCGTCGGAATGCGCGCCGACAAAGAAGAAGAAGAAGAAGAAGACGAAGAAGATGCGCGCCGCCTGGCGAGAGAACGTTTTGTTTTCTTATGTTATCACTCGGGGATTTCCGCGAGTCCAAAAAAGTGGTAAGTTTTAGCCTTTTTTTCCTGTAGCTGCTGTGGCTACACAGGCTAAAAACCTTGTAGCCACTCTGGAATTTACTCCGCCTATGGCGAAGTGGCGAATGGCTAGTGCAAACCCAGGGTTAGCTAGAACAGGTTAGCTAGTTCAGGTTAGCTAGAACAGGTTAGCTCCTTCAGGGATCGAACCCTCGTCTCACTGGAGCTTCTCTTCAAATGTGCGTCTGCATGGCGCCACCTTCTCAGAGTGATTATCCAATCACAGGACACGTACATGTCAGGTAAACCTGAGGCCAGCTAGAAGGCCTTAGAGTCGCCAACACGTGACCTGATTGGCTTCCTGATAATGTTGCCTTTTGTTTTGTGATTAAATCTCATCAGGTTTCAGAGATGTGTACCTAAAAAGGTATAAAATTGAAAATTACACCTTGACCTAGTTTTTCAAGGTCAAGTTTGTGTTCTAATTTTAATCCCCTTGCCTCCCTGAATATAATGCCTTTTGTTTCGTCTTTCTATCTTATCCGGTTCCTGAGATATATGCAGAAAAGTGTACAAAAGTTTAAATTTGACCTTGACGTAGTTTCTCCAGGTCAAGGTCATCATTTCATTTTCATCCCCTTTGCCGCCTGAGTAATGTGTTTTTTGTTTCATCTTTCTACCTGCAAACTTTGGGAAGATATTTGGTGGACGGACGGACGGACGGACACACAAACACTGACAATTACAACACATCACGGCTTCACGGGATGTAAAAATACAACTAATTATGAGATGAATACAAAGGATAGCACTTGAAGTAGAATGCATTTCCATAATGTCCCAAAAAAGATGATAAGCAGTCAACATTTTTTTAAATTTAAAACATTTAAACTCATTCTGCAATCTATATACCGCAACAACTGTTTCACATCTCATCAAAACCTTAACGACAGAAAAATACAGTCGAAAGTGAAGGTAAGATAATCTTGTGTTGATTACGCTGGGCGTATGTGTTAAGAGTTGTTTTCCACTTTACACCGATACAAGCATGTCTTCCCTCCAACTTTACAGTAACAAGAACCTCTCTGTACTGCAAATGAGCCTCATGTCTGTAATCTCTGTTTACACACAGCACTGAGCCAATCGTCGGTGACAGGAGAATTACGTCTACATTGTGTCACTATTGAACAAGTTTGGGGTTCAGAATAAAAAAAGAAAATTACTGCAGAGCCTTAAATGTTCCAAAACACAGTCAAGCAAGCAGCAAGCATGCATGTAGCTGTGGCCAGACAAACACCAGGATTGACATCAAATGCACAGAGCACAAAGAGCCGGACCACAGAATGGCCTTGTGGCCACTTTGACAACAATAGGTCTGACCTCACCACAGGTTAATTAAGAGTCTGACCAGGCTGACCAACAGATTCCAAAGTTTAGAGCCAGAGACCCCAAGATGTGCTTTTTCTCTAAACATGTTATCAAGGCCTTGCAACAGAGTACATTGGTTACATTTTTTTTTTGAGTCAGCTTAATTAGGTCATTACAGTATTTCATATTCTATTTTGGTCTGTAGCATGTTAGAAATTATAGAGTAGATGAGGTTTAGTGTCAAAAAAGACTTTCAGCAGAAGAACATCAATTCTATCTATGGTTTTTGCACTGAAGGGAAGTTATTATCATGACTAATGTCATGATATGACAGCAAAAAGCCAGTGGACAGAATTTGAACCCTGAAAAGACTATATGTCTCTGAGGCACGATGCCAATAGGATGTCCGGTTGGTTGTGGCAGAGGTGCTGGCTGAGGCAGCATAAGGACAGACCAGAGGCTTGGACCCGGTCCAGGATATAGTATGAGGTTCTGGATGAGATCCAAGCCAGCTGGAGAGCAGCAGAGTCAAGTCCTGCACTAACCTGGATCTATGTAGCCTGGCTGCACCGCTGACAGATTTATCAACCTGGACTTGGCTTGACAGAATCGCCTGTTTAACTGAAATGTCTACAACTATATCTCACTCATTCACTGCATTCCTGTTTCTCTTTTTCCTTTGCTGTCTGCTTTCATTACTTTTCATCATTTTTTCTCCTTCACCTTCCGTTTTTAAAGGCAAATATAACTTTCAGGACTATATTACTTGAGCAGCAGAAAATTCCACTCCATAGTCATGTCAGTATAATTGAACATAATTATGCACTCAACACGACTCCATTAGTGTCCATGACTGTATGGCATATCTCATAACCCTGCAATACCTCATGCTGTAGCAGCTTTTCCAATGTCAACCGATATTTTCTAAACCATCTATATTGAAGCAAACTTAATATTAGCAGCCATGACTGCAGGCACATAATAAAAACTGCATTAGAGGAGAGATGGCCAGACGGCGGCAAGGAGTCAAGGAGTGTGCTGTCCTGCTGGGGTGAGGTGAATGTTGGGTTGCACACCTGCCTGTGTGATTAAGGTGTGGACAATGAGGCCTCTGTTGCTACCTGTCCACCTGTCTACAGAGTGAACCCCTCAGCTATATCTCTGAAGACCCAAATTCCTCTCAACTCCTGGCTTGCTTCTGTTGGGCCCACGGTCTCCTGGATAACACACACACACACACACACACACACACACACACACACACACACACACACACACACACACACACACACACACACACACACACACACACACACACATACACACACACAGCTGCTATCTACTAGCTATTACGTTACCCCTAAAAACTTTCTATCATCGTGAAACTCTTGATGCTCAGAGTGATTAAACACCTGATTTAAGCAGCTCCCTCTCTCTTCACAGGAAAAACAAAGTAAAGAAATGTTCAAATATAGAGCAAGTACTTCTGAAGAATTCTTTGTTACTGTAAATAAAGATAATGCATTTTCCTGGGAATTGGCTAATAACCTATTTATCAGCTTGAAATAATAAAGTTCTTGGTTGCAGCTGCCTCCGAAACCCCTTTATTGTCTGTCTGTCTATAACCCGTTCTTTAGCCTCCCCCACATATGTCTGGTCCAGCCTGTGTTAAATGAAGAACACACACAAAGTATCATCAGATATGAATAATGTGGATGTAACATTAACATTTAGAGGACTTATTAAGTCTGATGCAGAGGAGTCTCCCTGTGGTGTGTGTGTGTGTGTCTGTGTGTGTATGTGCGTGCATGCGTGCGAGCATGCATGTGTGTGTGTGTGTGTGTGTATACAGTGAGAGAGAAAGAGAGCGAGAGTTTGTTTGCATAGAGTATGTTTTTTTTCTAGCATTTAATGCTTTACTCATGAGGGAACTATATCTCTCATCCTGTCTCTCTTGCTTGAGTTGCTCTTTATTGCTCATGTAGATGTCTTTCAGCCTTTTCTTGCTATTTTTGTACTGTATCTCTGTTGCTGGTTGCATTATTACCTAAATACAGTTACAACGTAGGGCTGATTACTGATCAGAAATTAATGAATTCTGCAGTTCTATTGAGATGTTGTGATGACAAGTTTCTATTTCAAAAGCCTATTATCTTTAAATCATTCATATTCTGTTGTGTCTGTGCTGTGCAACTGAAGATATCAAGAGAGAATTACAATTTAGGAATACTGTATTTCTGGAAGCAGCAGATGCTAAATCTCAATGCTAAAACTTTCCCTATTCCTTTGTTGAAGTGTCTTCAATCCCTTTGCAAAGGTACAATTCCTACAAACTTATTTTCTGCCTGAGAGGCCCATGACAGCATTAAATCATGCATACATGCATTATATGTAGTGTTATGATTTCTAAGGCCAACTAACTCTTATAAATGCCTTCCTGTTGTCTGTGTTTGACAACTTTTTTTCATGCAATGAAAAAAAGTTGTCAGGAATGACAATCGGTTGTATGTTTAAAGATCACTCTTCAAGTGGGAACCATTCAGTTCAACACATTTTAAAAGCTTTAACATGCAGTATTTAGTGCTCTTGGACAGCATTGATAATTACTCTAAAAGTAATCCATTCAAAGGGAAAACTTTCAGAAGAATGATGGTAATTAGGTCTCAGAGTGATTCACAATCTCTTTTTCTTTTTTATAAACTTCTAAAAAGCTTAGACATGCTTTAAAAATTGACAGTAGGCCTACCCTAGGTTAAGAGGCCACGATAGTTTCCAGATTTAACAAAAGCACTAACATTCTGACCGTGCAAATTTTGTCAATTTGTTTTGCTGCAATTTTCCAAAGTAGAGTAATGAAAACCTTTTTAGAGAAAGCAGAGAAAGTGTCTGAGGCTTTACTGTTAATACCAACCTTTTAAGCTCTCCCAACTGCGCTGTTTCATGGCCAAAGAAATCCATTACAAAAAACCTCAAGGGTTCCGACTTGTATTGTTTTATGAGAATCTAATACCTCGTGTTTAGATTATTCGATCTCAGGATCCAAATTCACTGCAAATGTGGCATCAAAATCTTTGTCTGGCTGGAAACATAATTTTAGCCCAGACTGAAAAAGGAATAGATCAAAGTGGAAGTTGTTCCCTATCAATGACAAAAGTAAGAACATGTGGATGTTTTAGATTCAATTTATTGAGTATTTAGTGAGGCAAAAAGTTCACTGTGCTGTTAGACATCGACATTACCATAGATGATGATGAATTAATCCAAGCTACCATCTTACAAAACAAGGCTTTCGGTGCAGGGATTCTTTTCGAAGCTGGAAAGCAGCAAGGCCTTGACTTGATTTGTCTTTATTTGACTTGTTCCAGCCTCATTGCTTAGATAAAAGGCCATCCTGACATTGTTGAATGCCTTACCTATATTTAGAAATAAAATGGAGCAAAGATGACAGGATGACATCAGAGAGGCCCATTACCTGCCCTGCACATTCAACAACAGCATAACCGACAAATGTATGTGAGCATATTCACAGGAGCCACAAGCCACCACCCAGTGGTTTCACTCTGACGGGCTGATTGCTTCAAGGTGTAAGTGTGTGTTTGTTATTTCAAACGGGTGTGCACGTGTAAGTGTGCTTGTTGAATGTTGTTGACACCGAAATGAGATAGAGCCTATTAGAGTTACAGTTCTCCTGTGATGCTGAGTGTGTGTGTGTGTGTGTGTGTGTGTGTGTGTGTGTGTGTGTGTGTGTGTGTGTGTGTGTGTGTGTGTGTGTGTGTGTGTGTGTGTGTGTGTGTGTGTGTGTGTGTGTGTGTGTGTGTGTGTGTGTGTGTGCTGCTACTGTGGCCTGTCACCTTCAGTGACCTCAGGGCTGTTTTCACAGACTCACTGCCTCATTAGTAGCTCCAGTATTAACTGTGATTAGAACGCACACAACTTCCTCTCCCCCTCCTCATAAAGGTAAAGGATAATGATGTGGTTTATTTATCTTCCTTACTCTTTCTCTCTCTCTCTCTCTCTCTCTCTCTCTCTCTCTCCCTGTCTCTCCCTCTCTCTCTCTCTCTCTCTCTCTCTCTCTCTCTCTCTCTCTCTCTCTCTCTCTCTCTCTCTCTCTCTCTCTCTCTCTCTCTCTCTCTCCAGGCACATTATGGAATGGATCGTTTTCGGTGCTTTGGCAACAAATCAGGCTATCAGGCTTAGCAAAGTAAGCATGGCTGCAGATGGCTATCAGCCTTATTTGCGGCTAATAATTTTCACCAAAGTATCTCAAGCACAGAATAAACTCTGTGCCCTTTAACCCTTCTTCTCTGCCATCCAACAAAAATATCACACTGGCAACAACCAATCCTACATACTCCATATCCTGCTGCACATTCTAAGAAGGCTGTCATATTTATAAATCATCAGAGACAATGTGCTTGCTTACTGTAATTACATCATGGCATAAGGGGCATAATAACTTTTCAGCATAAAGTCTAACGTATTTACTGTAACGATCAGGTCTCTTCAAACCACATACAAGACACGGTATAGTCTTCCATCTACCTACCTGCAGTGAAGCAGATGTTCCATGCTATACAAACTAATCAAGGTGAGACGCACACAATGCTTTAACACATGATTTACATAATTTACATACAAAAAACACAAACAGCAAGCCTCGTTTTGTCTGATGGAAACAAAATCCACTACACCTGAAGAGATGGGAATTGCAATGTTTGCTGATTGATTAGAAAGAAAATCTTTCTTTGTTTTTACATTGTGTTCTCTAAAAAAACCAAACAATTGCACTTTAAAGGTGTTGGTGTACTAATTTAACTGGTTGCAGGTTGTATCTTACTATTAGTATTTATTCTACTGACATGAATCTGGCATCAGCTCCTCATCTGAGTAATGAATGCACTGTATGTCTTAGACACTGAAACTATTCCTTTATCTGCACCAAAATGTCTAATGCAACGTCACAACCACTGAATTTCGTTTATTTTTAGCATATGATGTGGCTTTTTTTCAGATGGGGAACAAATGAGATTCATTTTTTATAAAGGAAACATCTGCCTCTCAGATAAAGTGATGATCAAAGAGTCAACTGTGTGTTACCTCCAAACCATATGGAACACTCTCATTTGGCCAAGGTATTTACTCAGGCAAGTGGTTTTGCACAGACACATGGCAAGAGCCACGGTCAGACAGGGTGGGCTGGACACCACCTTTGCCCTTTTGGTCCTAATTTAAAAGGAGAAACAGGGGAGAAGAAGACTCACTTTGACCACAACCGCTGAATGTACTCTCACATACTGTTGCAGTCACACCAGAACAATGCCACTGCAATCCAAGCACAACATCTGTTCCAGTCAGTAAGTGATTTCCTGCCAGAAACATGTTCAAAAACTACATAGCATAAAAGCAATGGAGTAAAGGAGAAATAAAAGAAAAGAAAGACACATGAAAAGAAAAACAAGAAAGTCTGTATTTCCATTTGATATTCAGTGTTTTTTGTGGCACACTGTATCATTTTCCAAGGGGTGAGGTTGCAACACAGTCTGAGCTCTGAGTCCTGGATTTCTTCTCCTACTTGATAAAATGACATTGACATTAGAAAGTGTTAATTGCCAGACATAAAATTGAAAGTAATGAAAAGAGAAAGGATAATAACAGTAGAACTTACTGGAATGAACATGAATATGTGTATAAGGGTGTCCGTTTGTCCTTGGTAGCTGTAAGGGTGTGTGTATGAGCAAAGTACATATTGTGTAAAGCTCTCCTTCACAGAATTTTGCTCCAAAAAAGTGTTCTTTAGCAAAGAAGCTTTTAATAGTGTGAACCTATGTGTTTATCACACACTATGGTGTGTGATAAACATGGATATTCAGCTTTTACATCAGTAGCTATATTTATTATACAGCACGATAATATGTAATCGTATTTTTTGCCATTACTTTAAAAAAAAATCCAGAAGAAACTTGACCTTTAAATACTGTCACATATAGAAAGTAGTCATAGCCACAGCGAGCTCATGCAGCATCAGCATGTACATTAACATAAAAATGAGCTATTGATTTAGAGGAGACAAAATGAATCAAGAGATATAGGATGTGAGACTGATGCTCGTGCCACAGAACATACTGAGAAGAAGCACAAAAATGGAACCTGGGATATTCCACCAGTGACCCTTTTCATCTGTTATCCATTGTCCCAGCTTACATGGCCGGGTCGTGTCCTCTCCCTTCAAAGGCCTTCTCATCTGCGGTTCGCAATATTATTCCTCTCTTTCTACAAAAAAGGGCCTGCTGTTATTTGCCCAGTAGCCTCTGCTGACCACCATCCCTCTGTATACCCACACCAGCATTTCAGCACACTCATAAAAGTTAAGAATCCACGAGATCAACACCATTGTAGTCTTTATTTGGTTAGAGGACACAAGACTCACACAATAAAACCATTCACGCTAGTTTTTTCCTTTCATTTTAAACCTTTTTTAAACAATACCATTCCCACATGATGAAATTATGCTACATCATTGTTCTTCTTTCCATGTCTGCTACAATTGACTCATTTACACTTTCTCAAAGCTTTGTGATTTCTTTTTGTATATGTGTATGATAACTATAGCCTGGGTGTAATTTGTCAAAAAAACAGGTGGGATTTTTTTTTTTCAAATAATAATTGTTTTTTCGGTAAATGGTAGGCCCTGTAAGCCAAAAATCGGAACAGTGAAACATTCATATTTAATCTAAACTTAAAAAGACAAGAAACATTTAATTTTCGTTGCCGGCCACAATGTGGATGATGTCTTAGTTAGGCTTCAGAACCACGGATAACAGTTAATAATGTGAACATGGCAAGAGGATTTAGTCTAATGTGAACATTCTGTAAAACGTAACATTAACACCCCACAGATTAAGATTTCACATCATGTCAAAAAGTGAACAGTTTGCTCTCATGTCCTGAGCAAAAAGTGAACAATTTGCTTTCTTGTTGGCGCATCATCTGGAGCGTTTCGTCTTTTTATCCTCATCATCTGCACAGGGACGTTTGCGAACATCAAGACTGCTGACAGTTCAGGTCAGGTTGAAAGTTAGAGCCAGCAATGTAGACTATAGACTTCCTGTAAGAAACCTGTCACAACCTACCTGTTATTTCATTTTTATTTTATATTATTGACGGGGTTATCTCCTTGTAGAAGCTAAATGACCTCATGTTGATTAGTGCTCTGGTATAAGTAGGAAACAATGTTGGCTGGATTAGGTTTGTACTTTGAAGCACTAACAGTTTTATGAACCCTAAACTCTGAATATTTTGCTATTTGGTATTAACTATTGGTTGAGTTAGCTGAGAAATTTAATGGAAATATAACAGAGTAATCATGAATAAAGTGGCGTGTCAGACTTTTGATTACCAGGAAGCACATCAGTGTGTCATTCATCTCAGTGTGGTGGAATACCTCAGTGGCTTGAAACTTGGCTTAGCTTCTATACCCCAGAGGATAAAATTCATTCAGCAGAGACATAGAGATGTAAAAACGGAGGGATGACACCCACCCCCTCGAAGAAAATTGCACCCTGAGCATAGCTACGCTTTGCATACTGTGTGGTAATTTTAACCTGTAGAGTTAAAAACTTGACAACCATCAATAAGTGAACCTATTTCCATTTGTCAACCCTGAAGATAGTGTTTAAAGTTAGGGGATGGGGGTTCAAGTCTGTTGACAAGAGTGAAATAAGTCTTTTAAAATTATTATATTGGTTTACATTACTATTCATCCAGGTCATAAATCATTCTCAAAGTATCTCTCAGTGAAAATGACTGAGGTACAGTAACTCCGTAGCCTAATAGAAACATATGACAGGCCTCCAAATTGTGAAAAAGCCATAGAGTGGAAGATGATGAAAATGTTGCTTTGGAAAATGTTTTCTGTAACTTGAGAGGCTGTGGTGGATAGTCATCTTACCTTTCACTCTCAATTTTTTTGTTTATGTCCTCTGCGTGTGTGCATATGTGTGTAAAGGTATGTCTATGTGCATGCATGTGTGCGAGACCCAATACTTTCCACGTGTGTGAAGGAAAAAGGGACAGTGTCATTTTGTTCTGCTGGGACTAAATCACCCATAGTACCGGGCCAGAGAGCAGCACTCACTGCTGACGCCATCCTTCACCACTAAGCCCGGTATCAACAAAGCAGTGACAGTAACCAAGAAAAGCTGTGTTTTTGACATTTGACTTTCCACTATCTTTGCCCTCTCTTTGAAAAACAAACAAACATATAATTTAACAATTACAGAGCATACCCATAAACACTTTTCATGAGTCGTCCAAATACTGAGGCTGTAGAGCCTCCAACTACTGCCTCTTTGATCTGTTAAATGGAGCCGAACATAGGAAAATTCCACAACAAAAGATGAACAAATAAAAAAAATTACAATCTGGCAAGTCATTTCAGTCTGTCTCCGAAGGCACTTTGTCTTCATTTTAAATATTGATCATATATGTAAACATCCATGGTATTGTTTTATGATTGTATTATTTCAAATGTAGCGAACGTCTGGAAAGTGAAACGTTTGAAATAAACAATGGAAAGCAATTAAATTTTGCAAGAGGAGAACCATATGCTATGAAAATACAGATTTGACTTACATATGACTTCTTTATGATTGTGATCTCTCTCTCCTGCATGGTCAAAAAATAAAATGTAACTGATTCTTCAGCTGCTTTAGACTAAACAAACAACAGTAATCTTGTCAAATTTGTGGTTTCAACATTAGGGTTTCCGTGTTGTTGTAAATCTATTCATCCCATTCTGATCCCCAGCTAATCCTGAAAGTGATTCTCTTCTGCTTCTTGTACAGCACAGTTAAAACAAAACCTTATACTTTTTTCTCTCTTGCCATAACACACACACACACACACACACACACACACACACACACACACACACACACACACACACATACACACAATCTTACTTTCCCCCAGACACATCCACATGCAGAAACAGTAGAGAGGCCGATGCTGCGGCTAAGGGATCCTGGTCTGTGTGATGTGGAAGCTAAACGTCTACTGTTTCAGAAAATAAACATAGCAGGATTGTCCCACAGTAACACACACTTGACGGCAGACAGACTCATAATATTTCCCCCCATCTGATGACAGCTGGGAGAGTTTTCCATAGTGATAACAGGATTGTTTTCACACCCTCTGGACACATACAGTCTCCTTGGTGTGGCCAGAGTCATACAGAGAACCTGTTTAGGGTCCAAAGCACATGCAGCGAAGCAGCCTCGCCCATTGGAGACGGTGACAGAGGTTACTGTCAGTCTGGCTTTTACTTTCCTTCAGTCTCTTAGAGGGAGAGAGACTTATCTCTTTGTCTCTGGCCATTCTAGATCCGTCTGCAGAGTCTGAACTCTGTCATCTGAATCATTCTTTGCTTTTAATTTCTTTCAATAAACCTGTGCCTGAAACAACTGTGCACAAGAAAACACACACACACACACACACACACACACACACACACATACACATATGCTCGCACACAAACACACACACAAGCAGACGATTTCCAGTGAAGCCCAAACTGTCCAAGTAAACTGTGAGCATCACGTTTTTCATTCTTAATCAATTATTACTTACCACTCATTCATATCTGCAGCCAAATTGTCAGGAAATGTCAATAACATCAGTTTCAATTGAAAATAGATTGGGGATGAAGTGTGTGTAGTGTGTCCATCGTTTCCTGTTAGGAAGCAGTGTAACAAGGCAGCAGCCATTGATAATCCTTATGATAACACAGACCGGCCTCCATCAGCTTCCTCTCTCAAGCCGAGACTTACAGTACTTAGACACACACACACACACACACACACACACACACACACACACACACACACACACACACACACACACACACACATACACACACACACACACACACACACACACACACACGCACACACACTTTCCATAGCACAGACAGACCATTCAAAAGCCACACACGCTTCATACGCCTGAGTACATTCAACAGCAAGGTGAGAAATCACTGCCTTCTGACGTTCCTCGAACTACCTTTCAAGGAATATTGAGCTGGCTTTTCTCGGTCTTCGTAGAATGAGTGTGCATATTGAATACATTCACAGCCACATTAAAAGTAATTGCATTTTCAGAAACACACAACAAATAGTCCCACAGTCATACTTCATCTCACAAAGTTAAGTTCACCTGTGGCGGTTATGACTGCTGATATTCAGGATGAGCACCCCTGAGGTTCAGGTGGTTCCCAGTGCATTCCAGAAGCATCTGTCCCGGCAGGTCTGGAGCAGGTGAAGGGTGGTGTTACACGCACCTGACTGAGTGGATTACTCCTTTCCTGATGGAAGGAAAGCAATCACCACATGATAAGACACCTGACATTGCACACATGCATGCACACTAAAGTCTTGGGCTGACATTAATGAATATAATCAACACACTGCTGGACAGACTGAAAAGTATTTTCCTATATCTAAAATTCAGGAAGCTGAAAGGCTTTTCATCAGTATCTAAGCATATCCCTTTCTATAGGACACTTTCAAAATCCAATTGCAAATCACTAGAATCAGACAAGAAATGTCATTCTTTGAAGAATGTCTTATACATGGAGAGAATCAAAAAACTTGTAAACACTTTTTATGATTCCAGCTCTTCTATTCTACTGACATTTCTGTTATTCTTTTAAACTAGTTCAATTATTTTTTTAGTAGGCCAAAAATAATTTAAAGATATTGGCTTTGTGAAGTTAACTTAATTTTTTATATCTTCTGAAATTCCAGACACTGATCATTTAATCATTTATGGTTTAAAAAAACAATCTACAGGTTAATCAGTAATTGCTGGTTGATCTGCTGATAGGGTTTTGTCTAAAGGTCTTGCAAGTTTTGACAGACAATACTGTAAAACTAACTTCTAGCATCGAAGTCCAGTGTTGTGGGATAAATCAAAATCTTGGTTGAGAGAGAAGACTGATGCATTTTATTAACCTTATATTTAACCACGCAGATCTGATGAAGTCATTGGTTCTGATGCAGTCATATAAACTCACGTCCAACCACATGTATTCAATAGTACAAACACATGCTTAAAAACAGACGGGTACTTTACATTTAGTGCACTATCACCCTCATTATTCTCCTACAGTTCCACTAATGCAAATGCACATGTGTGAAGCAACATTCACAAATCTTTAATGCAAAACAGGTTTAAACAAAGGCAGTGATAAAGCCTATTCATTGTGCTGCAAGTTTGAGATAGCAGGGCGCGGTCATAGAGAAGCCTAAGATCCCAAAATAATCCCTGAAGCCTGATCTAATTTCTGCAGTGCATGAGGAAGAAGAAGAAAAAGACGTTGCTGGAGAGAGGACAGCGAATGTTAAACAAAAATTGAACAATGTTGAACAATATGACAAGAAATGTAAAAGGAAACTGACAAGAAATGTCACTATTTCCCTGTTTTTTCATACTCTCAGCAACCACTTTATACGAATAATAGAGAAAATAGGCAGCAGCAACTTTCCCTAGACAGAACTGAGAGAAAAACATGACAAGCTGCCGCACCAGAGGAGATTAAAAAATATTAATGTGGGGAAAAAAAAACCACTAGTTCTTAATGGGGACTGTAAATTGAAGTATGGTTTGGGTTTAGACTGGCAGCCATTGGAGCCCGTTGAAGACATGGAAAAGGGGTAGATAACTGCAGGACTTAAGCAGTCTTAAGATACATGGAGAGTAGAAAAGTCTGTCAGGCCCTTTAAAACCCTCAACATCAGTCACTCTAAGCAGCGTGTCCGCCTGCAGGAAATACCTTCTTACAGCTATCCACTTTGGGACATTCACTGGACTTGTCCCTTTAATAAAACGTTCGATCTGTGGCCAGCCCTGGACCTGTTCTCATCACAATTTCCTTCCCTTCAAACTCCCAGTAGAACTGGTAAACAGAGGTCATAATTTTTAACAATAACTCAGCATATGAACCCAAGAACAAAGACAAATCTCATTCTGGTTCTCTGGTTAAAGGGAACAAAGGCAGCAGCTAAAGTTCCCCACCACCCTCCCACATATTAAGGGGACATTTTGCATTCATCCCAGTGCAGCAGGTCTTCACATTCAGATTCAGGCCTTTAAACAAGAAGTCTGTACTACATCAAATTCTGGCAAACAATTTGTAGATATGAGTCACTGATCTCATCACTATTCTCCTCACACTGCTCATCATTTTTGTTTCTTAATCCAAGTGAACTTTGCTTATAGTGAGGTGGGACGCTATACTGAGAGAGGGCGGTTGCTGGCAGCACGGCCTCATGAGACAAAAACATGTATAATACTGCACCTCATCCGTAGCGCATGTACATTCAACTGTGTTTCATTTCCTAGAAGAAAAACTGTTTTTAGACTTCCCTCATTTTTGGCAGATATGGCCTGTGTTTAACATGTATTCATGAAAAGCCATATATTCCTACAAACGTACATGGCATGGCAGCAATAAGATAAAGATATTAGGGAATACTGCTCAGCTTCCTCACGGATAATTAATTTATATTTTAACAATGAAAAAGAGTACCTCTCCTTTATCCAAAAAGATTTTTGAAAAGTACAGAGCAAAAACAAGCAGGTCCAAGTACTTTTGAAGTGCTAATTGAGTGCTAACAATGTTCTGTGATTGGTGTTGCAGTAAACGATCTCATAAATGTCACGTAGCAGAATGCACTAACTCCTGATTTCTCCTTCTATAGCGAAGCAATTAGTTGGTACTCTGGTGTTTCTATGTAAGTGCAAGAGCTCATAAAGATTCAGGGTGTTTGGTGAGGTGAATAGGCTGATGTAAAGAAATAAAATGAATCCTTCATCTTGGTTGTTGACATATATGTCTGGATGTCTTTCATACTATAAAGAAAATATTGTGATATTTCTACGGTGCTTTTATATAGGAACACACGTTTCTGTGATAAAAAGAAAGTCAAACAAAAGAACGGAGTTGTGCTCAGGAGAAACAAAACACATGTATAGGGTCAAAATCAGTATTTTTAAATCTGGATTGGTTTAGAGAAAGCATGAAAAATTGGTTCCATCATAAAGCTGGACCCACATCCTAAATTTAACAGCTTCCAATTTCTGGAGTACATTGCAGGAAACAAAAGTATAATACTGTTTCTCTTGCACAATGCAGAGAGTTGAGAGGCTGGAAAGTTTGTTCAAACATATTGCTAGGCTTCGGTAGCAAGCAGCTCTTATTATACAAGAAAGTGAAAAGGGTAAGGTGGGGGAGATTCTATACATGTACACAAAAAAGCTTTATAGGTTTATCCAAACTAATATCAAATGCATTCATTCATTGTTTCCACTGCAGTCAAGAGTCCCATTTACAGAGCATAGTCTAGGTGGGAGTGTTGCATCTTTATTCCACCAGCCGTTCTGTACAAACACAATAAAGGCATAATGTCGGTCTATAAGCAGTGGCAGTAATAACATGGCAGGATGGGGGCGGGGGGTGATATTTTGATGATGTATTTGGGTCAAGAAGATTTTTTTTTAAAAACTGTAAGTAGCTGCTTAGCGGCTAACTCGAAGAAGAAAAAGAAGAAGAGTTTAGTGTAATCAAATTCAAGAGATCCTTTAATATCTGGGGCTTCTTACCCTCCAAACAGAGGACGAGATCAGCTGTCATGTGTCAAGGCAGGCAAATCATTTTTTGGCACGTTAATCCATTGTCTCCAAGGTGCCACTTGATATGCTTGTTTTATAAAGTAAGTAACTAACGTATGTGAAGTAAGTAAACCAACAAAGGGGTTGAAGTGAAGTGTCTCCATTGCAGAGCTTTTGCATGATCTCTGTGCAAAAAGGGAACTGGATAAAGACACCATGGAGGATGGGAGGTAGATGAGACAGTGATGCTGTGGTGGATGGAGGACAGTGTTGGGTGCCAGGGGGCTTGATGCCACAGGGAAAAGAGCAAGTCTGGCCAATGAGTTCAAGAGGATTCAGCGCTCCCCCACTAACTAGCCGTCATCAATGTGGTAGCAATCAGTTGTGGTGCTGAAGAAAAATAAAGCTGAAGGGGGAAAGAATTCCCCCAACCCCTACGGAAGGCGCCCCAGTGTTTTTTCCCTTCCTTCCCTTGACACAACACCGAATCAGTGGTACAAACGGTTCGTTTGAAGATGAACAAACTAACATGACTGTTCCGGGCAAAAGAACAGAGGCAGACATGCAAGTGGTTGAGGCAACAGGCAAAGCGCGAGATGTCACAGTGTCTTACCCCAGAGCAGCGATCTGAATGCTATCTGAATATGAACTCATTACAACAGTAACAGAACTATCCTTGAGGTATTCCACATATCCGTATATTATTGTCTTCACTAAATACCTTGATATGCTGCCAAAAGCCTGAGGTATAACGCTATTCAAGAAAAGGTTTTGAACTCAGGTTATGTGAGAAAGCTCTGACTCATAGAATCACTAAATCAGTTCTATCAGCGTTTAGATCAGGGCAGCGTACTGCTGATTGAAACACCCCCGTAGCCACAAACAGATACAGTGTCAACTGTTAAAACAACCCAAAACACATCCTCGGTGCTTGGTAATCAGAAGCACATGGTTAGTCGTAACCTCCCAATCACAATACAAGGGGGGGTTTGAAAACCCTGTAATGATTATCTTTACATTCAAATATCTGCATGCTATAGCAGTTTTGAAGGTTTACTAACTGATTATATATGCATTCACCTAGAAGTATTTTCCAACACATTGGGGTTTTTAAGAAGTGAAAATAAGCACTGAGCACCAGAGAGCCTCTGTATTAGTGCTTCTCTCCATGAGAGGCGGGACAGAACAGCCTTGCTATTTATCTCCCTTATGAACCACCAGGAAAAGCACTCAGATACAGACGGACATTTTCACATCCAACTGACTTATGGTTTCACCACACTGATTTCACAGTTTAATAGCATGCATTTTGCTGAGTTCTAATCTTCCATCTAATACTTAAATCATCTCATCAGCTCCAAACACAGAGGGAGATCATAACTGTTACTGTTATTTTCCATGCAATCAGCGCGGCATTTATCAGAAATTTTTTTTATTCACACTGTGGGCTTTAGAAAAGGTAATAAAAAAAATAGAAAGCAGAGCTCTACGGTCAGTCTAAGGGTCTTCTCTTACTGAGTTTGTGTTGGGAAAATCAGACACTATTAAGATACAAACTGCAGGCACTCATAGAAGAATTTTAAGAGCAAACACAAAATAGAACTCTAAGCTGAGTCTATGACTTCCTCTTATGACAATGTTTGTGTTGACGAATACTGTCGATACAAATACGCTCTTCATCTCATTCTTCTTCATGTTCTCTCTCTCCAACTCTGACTCACTCTCTATTAAAAGTCGGAGGTCTGGCATCAGAGTAAAAATGCCCTAATCAAATAAACCATTTAAAGCAAGTAACTGCTTCTCCCCTTAGTCTCCATGGTCTTGTATTCTGTTGGACTTTTACCATGTATGCATGTGCTGGAAAGTGAACCACTGGAATACCAATTTTTAATACTGTGGGTTGTGCAGTATTGTTTTATGTTTGTGCATGGGTTTAATCTTCCTAAAAAAAAGGGGAAAAAAGCATGATCTCATATTTGGTTTTGTATAAATAAGAGCAAACTAAATGTTCATATCTGTTACCATGTAAAAGTGTTTATGGGGAACTAAATTAGGGATCTTAGCTTTCGATTTAAGTGCTCAAACACAAAAACAGAAGACGTCTCCATGATGACATCATTGTTAAACGAATGATGACATCAGACGACCCATGCCAAATTTGAGAATACTTGGGGTTTGCATTGCATGACGCCAGACAAAAACAAGAATACACACACATGCATGCATGCATGCATGCAGTTCTAATTTGTTTTTGGTTGTTTTTTCTATACACCAGCCGTAATATTATTAAAATACTGCATTTAACAGGCACAACAAGACTGTAAACAAAACCAGCAAACATAACTTCCCTAATCTTCCTTTGACAGCATGTCAAATAATAGGATCATCTCCATCTCCTTGGATTTGGTTGTGCTCCATCTGCCCTGAGTCTCACCTCCCCTGCTGCTTGCTGTCCCCTCTCTGACCGACTCAACCACCACAGCCACTCCAGGACATGGCAGCTCAAATGGAAAACTGTCCTTACATGATGTTGTTTTCTAATTGCTGTCATTTTTCAGTCTGACAGCTCTACAGATGAGGTGGAGAGTAAATTCACCCCAGCATAGCTCACTGCTTTCAAGGGGTCACAGGTCTGTCTATTCCTTCCTCATGGCCTTTCGAGAGAGGCTCATCCATCACTCACTGTCAGCATCTTGTATCTCTAAACTCAAGTCTGATATGAAATAATATTTTTCTAAAAGTCAAGTCTGTCACCGTAACAGACAGATCCTCTGACAGGAGTCAGAGTTGTGAAGTGTGTCACTCAACTCAGTGTATATATGTGTGTTTTTGTTTGATGGAAACAAATACTCTGGAAATCAATGCAAGAAATCTGGGTGGAAAAAAAAAACTTCAAATATTTTTGAAAAACAAAAACGTTTAAATTGGTTAGTGGGCTACCCCAGCTTCAGGATTTCCTCTCTGAATTGCATGATGGGAAGTGATGAAAGGTCTGAGGAGGAAAGCCTCAATAATGAGGCTCTGCAGCTATTTCTTACTCAATGCCATGTGGTGCCTACTGTAGGCCCGAACAGGCCCAACTCTGAGAGTAATTATTGCTCTTAAGGCCCATTCTTCAGCTCCAGTGCCGCCTAATGAAAGAAAGGTGGCTCTTTGCAGCATCCAGCACTCTCTCAAAGTCTTAAGATAATAATCTGTCTCCACGTTACTCATGTCTGCCACAATAACCCGTTATTATATTCAAATGATGCATGCAGTGCATATGTGTGTATGCATGACTGTAAAGTCAAGCCATGTGATGTGAACAGCTGGATGTGCATCCTCTCTCTGTCTTTTGCATGCATCAACTGTATGTGCATGTTCTGGTCAGCATTTATTTTTGCGTGCTTATATCCCATTCATACAGTTGTGTACATATGTGTGTGTGACTGAAAGAGACAGAGACACACACACACACACACACACACACACACACACACACACACACACACACACACACACACACACACAC
The DNA here is from genome assembly GCF_040054535.1 of Antennarius striatus. NCBI lineage: Eukaryota > Metazoa > Chordata > Actinopteri > Lophiiformes > Antennariidae > Antennarius > Antennarius striatus. The sequence continues at coordinate 14,275,306 of NC_090779.1, forward strand.
ACACACACACACACACACACACACACACACACACACACACACACACACACAGCACTACCATCAGAGCTGCTTTAGTGCTTTTTCAGTGGGTTCCTGTTTAAAACAGACAGGCAGGGTTCACAGTGTGCCAAGCTGGCATGCTCCCTGGGATAATGAGAGACTATGCTCTGGTTTGGATTGTTGATTAAGGATTATTCTGTAACACAAACAAGCTACTGTTCAGCCATATGTGCACATGTGAAGTGCATTGAGCTCTAAAAGGCAGGGTTAAATCTGGTCTCAGCATACTGAGACATGCAAAGGGAAAATGCACTTATAACAAGAAGAAACTTAATAGTTTAAATGTGCATTAGTTATATTCCTGTAAACACTGGATAGCTTGGTTGGCATTTCATGTCTGCTCTCCATTTCTTTCTCCCTGTTGAGACAAGTGACAACAAAAGCTGCATGTGTCCAGCTGCTACTCACCAAGCAGTTTAAAAAGTAATATGGGGAATTTTTTCCTACTTACTCATTTTCAATTCAATCAGTTGTTATTTTACAAATAGCAGGCTAAAGCAATTATAATATGCAGAGTCTAGCATCTCACATGGAGTAGTTAAGTTCTCATTTTAGTTTACTGGCCTTTCGGAATTTTGTTTTGCTTTGGTCACCGTTGGACCAATGGGACAGAACAAAAGAAAATATGAGCAAGGCTTCAAAATTCACACAGTTGTAAAAAACACACTGATTGTGTAGTAAAGTTAATATTATAGTTTGTGGGGGAAAAAAGAACAGACACATAAGTTAAACACCAGATGATAGGCTCAAAAAACTAAAGATCATTGCTCCATATGTAATTATAACTCAGATCTTTTCATGTGATACACTGCTGTGTCATGACAGCATTGCTTTTACAGCTCACACTCCCTCAAAGGTCACAACAACAGAATAAAATAAAATAAATCAAATTAAAATCGACTAAATCAAGCAAACTGTGAGCGGCCATTATTTGTGAGTTGAGGGAGAGTTAGATTTATGTGTGCTGCTGGGGCAGACTGCATGTTCAGTCAAGTGATATTTATTTAAACACTGTCATGCTGCAGGACTCTACGTGAAATATGTGAATAATGTGAACCATGAAAATATGCACAATTAATACAAGAGCCCTATTTTGACATAGGGGAAAACTGTTTGATACTACCTTATCTTTTAGTGCAAATAGCTGTAAAATATTACAATATGCTAACTATTACAATTTTGATGACTGCAATGATGATGATTACAAACCCCTGACGGTGATGGAATTTCAAATGGACCATAATGGCTGTAAGATGAAACTTCGTAAAGCTGTTTAGAGGTGAAGCTGATATTTTAAGTAAACACTGCAAAAAAGAGTGATTCACCGAGCTGAGGGAAGGAAAGACAAAAACTTTAACGTATGTTGATGTTCCAAACCAACACCTTTAGCAATAGCAAGTAGTTCATGCTTTAAATGCAATTTAATAAGAGCCATTAATGTTTGATTTGATTTGTCAATTATGACAAATTCAATCCAGCTTGTTACTCACAATATCTCCATAGTCAAGTTTTGTTAAAATTTTTGTACTGTATAATAAAATTTCACTCCATGCAAAAACAAACTGGTCTGAATTCATAGGGAAATTCTTTAATATTTTAGTAAATATGCTCATCTGCTGTTTTATCTAAAATACTTATACTCCTGGTACAAAAATTAAGAAGTGTTATATTTAAAGTTCACATATAAAAGTCTGATTAACAAAGCAAGATTATCTGAGGCTACTCCTTTGAACACAGGCTTGATCAGGTTAATTCTGCTAGGTTGAATCCACTTTTAGGAGTCAACCAATGCACTGTCAGTCCAGTCTGGAAAGTGTGATAAATGTGACAAGAGGTGAGAGAGCAGCAGAGATGGACAGTACACAACGGAGAGGAAACACAAGGACAGAGTAGTTTAAGATGGGTTTTGGTGTAATCACTTCATGCTGAACCGTATGCACATATTGACATTTGGTCAAAGATGGGGGGGAAAATATGTCTTTATGGAAAATAACTGTGTTGACATTCCTCATACTTCCCATTTCCAGAATCATAGTCCACAGCAGAATTCCATTTGTGTCAAAAGGGTTTATTTACATTATTATATTCAGCTTGCTTACACACCTGCAAGCAACCTATATGGTTAGGAAAAACTCTCTGAGCAAATTAAAGGAGACAGAGTTTTTGGTAGCACACTGATCCTTTGTGTTTCCTTCCAGCTGCCTATTTTGACCTTGGGGAAGGTTTGTCAGCTAATGATATTAAAATTCTTCCAACAACATATTTGTTGTAGTAAAATACACATGGCAGGAAAATTGAATCATCTGTAAATGCCTTCCCAAGGTCCACTTGTAATTAAAAAATGTGTACTTTCCACTTAAAAAAAATACTGGAATCATTTTAGTGGGTGAAAAAGCTTTTAATCATCTTACAAAATAAGTTATCAGTTTTTCAATTATATAGAAATGACCCTGTTACCATCTGGCCATCTGTCAGATACTTCACGCAGAATATCTGCTGTCAAACTCTCTGAATAGGATACCTGCCAGAAACAGGCCTGTTTCTGCCAGCAACAATTAGCATAAATTTGCTTTAGGCATGCAGACCGAGGTCCCATAATACACAGCATGGGTCCCCTCTGGCACAGCTGGCTGATGTGATTCACACAGTCAGTGAAGTAATAATTTAAGATTAACTGAATCTCAGGCAATGCACCACAAACCCTTTGCATATCATAATGTAACAGTTAGCAGCCGCATACATTGAGGTGAGGGTGAGGAAATCTTGACTAAATTAAACATGTTATCGTACAGCAGGCAGATTGTCAAATAATAAATGAGTGACAAATCAACATTTTGCAGTTAGTTGTATTTGAATGTGTTGAGGATTCCCCATTGATTTGAATGTGCTCATAGGGATGTGGCAGTATGGAGTTTTTCTTACCGCAGTGAAAAAGCAATATATAACTATGGGATGGTGGATAACCGCACCTCCTGCACCTACCTCCAAAATAGTAACGACACAAAATAGAAACAACACAAAATAGTAGCGGGCTACCCTAGAAATAGGACAAATAAAACTTAATTTAAAATCCCCAGCCAACCTAAAAATGTGTAAAATACCTGGGGAGAAGATAATTATACAGATTCCTCTGCAGGAGAAAATCTACTAAGACACCTTGTAGCAAACAAAAGTCAAGGGGCCCAAGGTCAAGTGTGCATTTAAATCAAGTTAACATACTTAAAATCTACTGTTAGGAAAGGGATTAAGATACAGATGCAGCTGAAACAGAAGTCAAACAATCAGTTGAACTATCTTCTTACTTTCCCTTGTCTTGGTGCTCCTTCTTCTATCGTGTTTAAAGGCAGTTTGCATGCAAAAGGTTTTATTACTCTCTACCACCAGATTAAAAATACCCCCAGTTCTCACATATAATCTCAAACTACTTTGCCTGTACAGGTATCCTAACTTCTGGCCATATTGTGGTTTTCGACGAGGATTCTGGCTTTGAAGGTGTCTAGACAGGCAGTGACAGGGTTTGCCTAAGGAAAGCCGGCCTTACAGGATATAATGACACTTACTACACATAATACGCCACATGCACTTCTGCAGCTGTCACCAGCAGAACAAGAAAAAAATATTATTTGATGATAATGAGCTCAACCCCAGTGTCACAGGTAATATAATAATTTGGTTACTCTCACATATGACAATTATTGAGGAAACCAAAAGTTTAAAACACATTATAAAATTTTGCAATTTAATTGTTGTGATCACATTCAGATTTGTTTTTACCTCCTGATAATTTTGTGACTGAAAACCTGCAGAGATACGATGTACAGTCAAACCTGCGACAAGGAGTCAAATGGAGGCAGTGCAGCTCTCGCTCATTAAAGATACTTTTGCTTTTCATAAAAGAGTCTCCCAAAAAATTAACAAAAAAATGTGCAATGTAAAATCGTTCTAAAATTATCTAAAACAAGGGGATGAAGGGATTGCATCTTAAACTTCGCTTGAATTATTGTATGTTTAAGTCCAGGAGGGAAAGTGCCAGTAGAAACATTAGTAATCCCTGTATTTCGTCTAGGTTTCCCAGCTCCAGGGCTGGGGAATTTTGCTGACTTTGAATGAAGCCATTATTGACAAGTTAGTTAAATGTTATTATCACTATCAAATGAAAAACACATAATATCATCTCTTCAAATTAGAACAAAGTTTAGATCCAGAGAGACTGCAGCCATGCTAACTGCTATGTGAGGCTGTGATGATGATGATGATGATGATGATGATGATGATGATGATGATGATGATGATGATAATGATAATGCATCATATTATGTGTACAGACCACAACCAGTGCTGATTCTGTCCTTTTTTTGTTAAACATAAAAAAGACAATGGCTTCTTGGAAGTGTCTTCAGTCGGTCCCTGTGAACGTGAGCGATGCCAAAAAACAAATCATACTGAAGAAAACAACAAGGAGATGCTCAGCTGTCAGTCCCCAAACAAGCATGTGTGAAATTCCCTGAATACTGTCCAGCAGTTTTTGGAATGAGTGTAATCTCATGTATGTTCCCGTGTATATGAACACATTAGCAAGATTAATCCTAACAGCCCCATTTGGCTTGCACATAAAATGTTTAGGATTTTCTTCTTCCACCGGTGCTTGGACCATGTGATGTACTTTCAGGGATTTAGCTGAAGAACTGCAGTAGAAAATTGTTCCATGAAGGAAGCAAAACCTTAAATGCAAAGAACAAATGCTCCACACTACCTGGAGTAAGCCCGCTGTATATTTCACCTATAACCTGATGTACGAAGTAAACCATAGCCCCATCCCAGACCTCTGAATCTGAAGTGCCAGCGCAACATTCCTTGTGGGAGCAGTTGTGGGTACCTGCCAGGCCCAGCATCCTCTGAAGGAACAGAGCAAACAGAGCTGTCTCAGGGACCAGGACAGCAGCATCATTATGACTCCCCAAGATAAATAACCCAACTTTAATGCAGCATGGTGTAGCCCGGCCAGGGCAAGTCCGTTCATGTCAAACGGGCCTCAGATAGCACACAGTACCCAACATCTCAACAAGTATACAGGAAATCCAGATAAATAGGTAAATAAATAGGAGTGTTATAGTTGGCAAGGCAGAGTTGTTTGAGAATACCTCCACATATTTGGACTGGAACTTGAAGAACTCTGCACTGGTGGAAAAGTCAATGTCTATATGAGTCTTTCATGGGTCTAATAGTAACTGGTGAAGCTGAATGTAGCGTTAGATGAACAGGAAGGCTTTAACCACGCTTCAGTTGCTGAATGTTTAGACTATAAAAATATAGATTTAATATGTTCTTGACATCATTATGAATCATTAATGTTATCGGTGGTAATACCGCCTTTTAATAAATCGTGTTCATTTACATGAATACACAAACTAAATATATCTCTACACACAGTGACTTACCAAAAAAAATGCAGAGTGTCACCAGACAGTTCACCCACATTCTGGCTGTGTGGATTCATTCATTCATCTTCTGAACTGCTTTATCCGCCATAGCGGGTCAAGGGGAGCTGGAGCCTTTCCCATCTGTCTTTGTGTTGCTCCACGATGCCGGTGCGCCACGGAGCAACACAAACACACACACCAAACACACTACAGGCAATTTGGATCAGCCAATTAACCTCAAGCACATGTGTTTGGTGGTGGGAGGAAGCCGGAGAACCTGGAGAGAACCAATGCAGACGGGGAGAACATGCAAACTCCCCACAGAGCGGGACTCGAACCCAGACCCGCCGTGTTTGAATAAGTTTAACACCCAAGCTATGCCTTCAAAATTGTCCAAACCACAATACAATGGATCGATTTTATGTTCTTTGAGAAGCTGAAAGCATAAAAAAAATACATGTGAGAGATGTATCAGTTGTATGTCTTGCCAGTAAAGTGCGGTTTACTCTGGGTTCACCCACAGAGCTCGTTGTTAACAGTTTTCATATGAACAATTTCTTAGGTCGAAAATAGTTCCAGTGAAAACTGTTGACAGTGGAGTATGTGGATTATGCAAATCAAAAAGAAATAAGAGCTGCCGTTGCATTATTTTGAAAGTAATTTCTCAATGCTTCATGCACCACAAATGAAATGCCGTTCACTGTAAATGTACTCTCTGAAGTCTTGGAGATTGCATCAGATTCAAATGAAAATATGTACATGGCTCAATATCAGTAGCACTGAGTAAAAAAATATGTGCTTTGAAAACTATACCAATAAATATTTTTAATACACTCCTCTAATCACATTACTTTACCCTTTATCTTGGTGTTTTTCAATCACCATACTTCTCAGCTTTAATTATTACGGCTTATCTTTAACTTAATGCCCATCACGCCACACGCTCAGGTTTAAAAGGTCTGCATATTGGGAACATACGGTCTGCCAGTTTCCCTTACCCCCCCTGTTATTCTTTTCTTTTTCTTTGCCAAAGCCCTGGATTCTTTGCCAAGGCTCAAGAGAAGAAAAGAAGGGGGGCAGGAAATCTCCTAGTGAGCAACAGCTGAGACACAGGACATGTTTTAAATTTGGACACTATTGGCTCTTTTTACGGTCATTCTGTAATATGTTTTATGTGCTTCACAAACATAGGAACAGAGTTTGCATCACCTCCGTCCATGCACACACACACACACACACACACACGCACGCACGCACGCACGCGCACACACACACACACACACACACACATCGTTTGTATCCATCTCATATATCACATGGAGTCCCCTGCACTTTCTCCCAGTCACAGCTGGAGTCATGGGGCTCAAAATGGTAATATAAAGCAAGTTAGATTGAGAATGATAGAGGTAAAGATTGGAAAAAATGAAAAGCAAACATCTGTACAATGATGTTATACTTGAGCATATGAAATAGTTCACAAAATGTACGAACCAGTTGTTGACAAAAGCTTCAAAACATTCACAGAGAGCATATTAATGATAATGAAATGGAAGACCCAACCACCGCTGGATAGGATGAAACACCTCTAATTACCAACAATACACTCAAGTTTGCTTTTACCTAGAGTTGAAAACTGTACTAGTGTTATTTTATTCATTTCATTTTCAAAGTATGAGTTAGTTGTTCTAATGATGTGCATGAAAAATACAGATGATGACAAATTTCTCAAAGACAAGACGATCTTGTCTTCAGCCGCTTGTCTACAGACGAGAGGCAGGTTACACCCCAAACAGGTCACCGGCTCATTGCAGGGCTCATTAGTAATTTGTTAAATTTAATCTACATGTATATGCAGACAGACACGATGCTCACAAACAAGGTGTGAACAGCTGGAGGTCAATGTCGCTCCTGCCTCATCATTCTCTCCTGGTGAAAACACAGTTAATGGTGAGCACATGTTGAGAGGAGGTCACGGTTCTCCAGTGGTTGAAATTTAGGATTAGTTCAAACAGCTGAGGGAAGCAGCTCATGTCTCACTTTGCCTTTCACCTAGACCCCTCCTTCTCCCAAGCCTACCCCCCCAATTTAAACCCTATATTTAATTTCCCTCAAGTCATCGGCAGAATCTTTGGATTTAAGCTCCTTCCAAAATACTTGCATACTTTTATCCTCACAAGGAGTAACATACACAAGACAGACATACTTATTGGTATGGGAGGGAGAGGTGAAGAGAAGGAAAGAGGTAGTTCTGGAATACTGGCTACGATTGCTCTGTCACAAGGAAATGCATTGGCAAGCAGTTTGCTGCTCCAGAATGAACAATGAACTTCTGTTACACAGCACGTATTGCAGCAAATGGCATCCGTGTGACCAGTTAGGTGGACTAACAAGCCCACATGATTTTATGATAACCCTTGCAATCGAGGCTACTGTCATGGAGGTATGAAAGCCATCCAAAGACATGTGAGAACTGACACCAAACCAGAACAAATAAACCACACTGCAAAATTTTCCCCACAGCAGGCAATGAGAGAAAAAAGGAGGGGAAAAAAAGTTAAAATGGAGTGAAATAAGAGAGAAAAGCTAAAGAGATTTAAGGGAGAGAAACTCCAACAGCACACAGCCCAGAGCGTGCCTCGCATGCAACTCCCTCCCACCCACGGAGCGAGTCTTCAACACGCTGAGCTGGCTGGGTCTACATGGAGAGAGCTGAAGCTGACATTGTAAGAATAGCACAATGACAGAAGAGATAAATAAAAGCAGACCACGATAGAAGAGGACAATGCTTCAGGACATGACACACATCCACTGAGCACAGGATTGTTCATTTAGGAGCAAAAGAGGGTAAACAAGGCATAAATCAGGAGAAAATAATAATAATAAATACGAAACAGAGAGAAAAGAAGAGGCAAAGAAGCTGTCATGAAGTTTAATGGAAGAGAAAAGAACACAGGTTTTTAATCATGATGTGTAGTTTTCACCCGATACTCGTTAAAGTAACTACAGCTAATGTGATCAGGGAGACAGGTAGGAGAGTACTTGGTGTGCCATCCTGAAGGAAAGTAGATGAGGAGACTTGGTGGTGGAATGAGGAGGTACAGGAGTGTATACAGAAAAAGAGGTTAGCTAAGAGGAAGTGGGACACTGAGAGGACTGAGGAGAGTAGACAGGAGTACAGGGAGATGCAGCGTAAGGTGAAAGTAGAGGTAGCAAAGGCCAAACAAGGGGCTTATGATGACTTGTATGCTAGATTGGACAGTAAGGAGGGAGAGACTGATCTATACCGGTTGGCAAGACAGAGAGACAGAGATGGGAAGGACTTGCAGCAGGTTAGGGTGATTAAGGATAGGGATGGAAGTCTATTGACAGGTGCCAGTAGTGTGAGTACTCTTCAAAGAGTACTTTGAAGAGTTTATGAATGTGGAAAATGAAAGAGAACAAAGACTAGAAGAGGTGACTGCTGTGGACCAGGAAGTAGCAAAGATTAGCCAGGATGAAGTGAGGTTTGAAAGTGTCTAGGAGAGGTGGCAGTAGAGTTTCTGACTGGGTTGATCAACAGGATCTTAGATAGTGAGAAGATGCCTGAGGAATGGAGAAGTGTGCTGGTGCCCATTTTTAAGAACAAGGGAGATGTGCAGAGTTGTGGCAACTACAGAGTAATAAAGCTGATGAGCCATACAATGAAGTTATGGAAAAGAGTAGTGGAAGCTAGACTAAGGACAGCAGTGAGCATTTGTGAGCAGCAGTATGGTTTCATGCCAAAAAAGAGTACTACAGATGCAGTATTTGCTTTGAGGATGTTGATAGAGAAGTACAGAGAAGGCCAGAGGGAGCTGCATTGTGTTTTTGTAGATATGGAGAAAGCTTATGACAGGATGCCCAGAGAGGAACTGTGGTATTGTATGAGGAAGTCTGGAGTGGCTGAGAAGTATGTTAGAACGGTGCAGGACATGTATGAGGACTGTAAGACAGTGGTGAGGTGTGCTGTTTGCTATGGTGATGGACAGGCTGACAGACAAGGTCAGACAGGAATCTACATGGACTATGATGTTTGCAGATGACATTGTGATCTGCAGTGAGAGCAGGGAACAGGTGGAGGAGAAGCTAGAGAGGTGGAGGTTTGTCCTGGAAAGGAGAGGAATGAAGGTTAGCCGCAGTAAGACAGAGTACATGTGTGTGAATGAGAGGGACCCAAGTGGAAGAGTGAGGTTACAGAGAGAAGAGATCAAGAAGGTGGAGGATTTTAAGTACTTAGGGTCAACAGTCCAGAGCAATGGAGAGTGTGGAAAAGAGGTGAAGAAGCGTGTACAGGCAGGATGGTACGGGTGGAGGAAAATGTCAGGTGTGATGTGTGATAGAAGAGTCAGTCAGTCAGTCATCTTCAGATTACCACCGCTGTATCCACCGCAGCGGGTCATGGGGAGCCGGAGCCTATCTCGGCAGCATAGGGCGTGAGGCGGGGGACACTCCGGGCACAACGCCAGTGCACCGCGGTGATAGAAGACTTTCAGCTAAAATGAAAGGAAAGGTTTACAAAACTGTGGTGAGACCAGCGATGTTGTTTGTTCTAGAGACAGTGTCACTGAGGAAAAGACAGGAGACAGAGCTGGAGGTAGCAGAGATGAAGATGCTGAGGTTCTCTCTGGGAGTGACCAGGAAGGATAGGATCAGGAATGAGTACATCAGAGGGACAACACATGTTAGAGGTTTTGGAGATTAAGTCAGAGAGGCCAGACTGAGATGGTTTGGACATGTCCAGAGGAGAGATAGTGAATACCGTACTGACCCGAATATAAGATGACCCTGATTATAAGACGACCCCCTCTTTTTCAAGACTCAAGTTTGAAAAAGACATTTTGAATACCAAATCTAATTTTTATACAGAAAATAATTACAGTACATTTGAAACAAGTGATTATAACAATATATTAGAGAGAAAAAGCATGTTATTTTGCCTCATTCAATTCATGCTAGAAATGTCTATCACAATCTTTATATCTGAACATTGAAATATTTAAACTAAAAAGCGATCACATTTGTAAATGAATGGCTTCTGGTTTTTGAAATGTTAATAAACCAATCTACTGTGATAAAACAACAAAATTGCAATAACTGCATTAACCATCAAAGTGAAGTCAAACTGTAACTGAAGTCTCGAAACAAATCTGAATAAGGAAAAACATTGCAATAAAATAATGCAAACTGGTTTAAACTTCAGAGTAACTGAGATCTGTCATGTCAGAACATTACTCCCGACTGTCGCTACGTTTCTCCATTTTCTTTTATCTCTTCTCTTATTTTCTTCCCTTTTCTTTCTCACCGCTGTTTTTATTTTTCTTCTTTGTGACAGGGGTTCGCTTTGGCCTGGGGAGTTAAGTTCAGCATTCGCTTTAAAGATATCTAGCGTTGTGAATGGGTATAATGTCTAGACCCCGAATGTAAGACGACACCCACTTTTTCAGTCTTATTTCAATGCAAAAAACACCATCTTTTATTCGGGCCAATACGGTATGTTGGTAGAAGGATGCTGAGTTTTGAACTGCCAGGCAGGAGGCCTAGAGGAAGACCAAAGAGGAGGTTTATGGATGTAGTGAAAGAGGACATGAAGGTAGTTGGTGTGAGAGAAGAGGATGCAGAAGACAGGGTTAGATGGAGGAAACTGATTCGCTGTGGCGACCTCTGAAGGGAAAAGCCGAAAGGAAAAAAAGACTTGTTAAAGTAACTAGTTAGTAGTTACTGATGTAATTAACCAAGCTTCTTTGAATCCTGAAATGAGTTTTTGTAATTATGATGACCATTAACAATTATAGTTGATCCCTCCTCATTACCGCCCAAGCAATGTGTATTCTGAATTTATATTTTGAGGCACAGTCTGAAATAAGAATGGAATAGATGGATTCAAATCACTGCAATAGTTTGTCCATACAGGTTTATTTTCTGTACAAAAATTTATTTTCAGTGTCATTTAACATTTAAATCCACTGTAATCTGTTATTTTTATTTAAAGTGTAATAAACCTTTTACTTTTGTTGTACTCGGCAATCATCATTTGGAGGCACAAGAAAGCTCAGACAGGACCCATTTTGGAAACTACATTTTCACTTACGTTTCTCTATTCTTCCAGTGTGCGGTGAACATATTACTCATTCAAACAATTCAAGGCAAAAGTCTCTGTGTGGGATGAGAGGTCAGTCCTGACATCCACCTTCAAACCTCTGGTGAAGGAACATTAACTCTAACAGGCAGCCATAACTCCACAGTAGACCAGACCAGAGCGGGTACACACAGGGTAAGTGTGGCCAAACATTAGGGCAAACGGTGGAAAGGGAAAGGGAAAAACAGAAATTAGACGTGATGTCATGGTGATGAGAGGAAGGGCTGATGAGGGGCTCAGACTGCTGGTGTGGATTTATTGGGGAAGGAGCCCCGTGTCTGACCTCAACTGCTGTAAGGGAAATGGTCACCATTTATCTAGAATGTATTCCTTTACTGCTCCAAACAGCAGCCAGCATAACCTCAGGAAACTTTTGTGTTGCTTTACTGTAATGACCTCACTTCTGTTGGTGTGCACTGCAGCTCTGCTGGGAAGAGGGACTGCTACTTGTCACACCCCAACAGCATGACATCAGGGAGCAACAGAGTTTAAAAGCCTTATGCAACTTCCAGAAGGTTCGCATAGACCACAACGTGTGTCTGTGTGGGGGCATTTCATAAGGCAAGGCAGCAGAAACATCATAAACACTAGCGATAATAGAAATAGACAAATAGCTTGATGTCATAGTAACAGTCACATCACACAAACAAAGCTGTTTTCAACCAATCAGCTGGGAGCTCTGTGACGGCACAAGGCTACTTCTTTAAGCTGCAAAGGAGGGCAGCTGAGTTGTCTTAACACTTCACAAGTCTTTGGTATCAAAGACAGAGAGTGGAGAGATGTCTTTATGTCTTACGTCTCTGCTATGAATAAACAAAGTGTAAGATAGGAGGTGTGTGCTGATGTTCACAGAAACAGTGCTGTAGGCCACTTGAAGCCCTACACAAAATGATACAGGAGTTACACTACCCTGCAAAAAACTGCTTGAGATGTATTCACCGTGCATGCCCCATATATCAAGCCTATAGTCCGATAGCAGCCAACACGATTTAATTCCACTTCCTCTCCGTGTCTTTCCCCAACTCTCTCTTCCATATTTTCTGTCATCTCTTTGGCTGTTCTACCAAAATAAGCAAAAATGGCAAAACTAAAAATCTTGATGTATGGCAAAAAGAAGAACACACAACATTTGTAGATCAACTATTGTTAACTTGAAGATCTAAAACATAAGCAGAATTGAAAAACCATTTTCAGATTTCTTTAATAACTAAATTTGTGTATTTATATTATTATGTGCTTGCTTGCAAACTTCTTCACTTTTTGGTGGACAAGTCTCTAATTATTTGCAAATCCAGGTCCAACACCTAGCAGTCAGTGAAGGAGCGTGGGGCCTACTCGTGCAACCACATGTCACAACAGTCACAATAACCTCTTTAAAGTTCAAAAAATATTTTGACTTCAGTTATATCTTTGATAGACGGTATACGTAACAGATGATACATGAAAAAACACATGCCATTAAAGATTGACGATTAATGATCCCTGTGTTAGTCCCCTGTAGGGCACATTATTTTTCCACTCACACGCACACATGTAATAACATATATGGTACATGCCTGAAACACACACACACAAGGAACCTGTAGGGCATGAAATGCAACTATATATACCAAAGGTAAGAGTAGTGAGTTACACAAACCAATGTTTTTCCTTCCATTTCTTTTTATAACCACAATTGATGCAAGGTGTGTATTAAAATACTGAATGAAAGGAATCAGGTAGAGACTGATGTCAATCAATTTCTACGTAAACAGATGCCTAGTCTAATTGATTCATTTTCAATTCATGGTTATATTTATTGAGAAACCAAAAGGAGGGCAGTTTGTCTTGTAGATACAGCAACAGAACAAATGACACACAAGAGAAAAGATACAACACCGACAATAAAAAACAGCAGACTATGTTTTCATATGAATGATGGTTACTCAGTGTCCTCAGGGATCCTGGTTGCACAAAAGGTTTTAGAGAATATCACCTGCTGACAATGAAAACCTGACAATGTCATCCAGACAATGTGTTCAAGACATTTCACTCACCAGATCCTATTTTAATACAATTGAAATATCAAATCCATTCTCACAGGCAACGGAGCATGATTAATAACCCTGATCCATCATAACGATAACATGTGTGTCTACAGGACAGGATCCAAACGTCACATTATTAACATCAGACCTTTGGTGCCTACAGGAAGAAAAGTTTTGAAGAAAGACAAGGCAGAAATGAGGTTGTGGTGAATGTGCAAAAAAACTGATGTCTGCTGATTTTTGACTCAGGCAGTATGGAAATAAGAAACACGGGAAAATTCATGGCAAACGCACATCGCAGAGAAAACTGAGAAACATAACAGCCAGCAGCCCATACTGAGAGAAAAGTTTACAGCGATCTCAATCCAAAAGGAAAAGTGAGACAATTCAATTTGTTATTTGCTCCTCATCAGAACAGTATGCTTCTCTGCCCCCAGTGCAGAGGCATGACCTCAAAATCTGTTGATGCGTGTTTTCATGTGGAGCATGAGCCAGCTTACAGGACCGTTACAGTACAAGACAAATATTCTGTTTGCATATTATAGTGACACAGAGGATTGATGGACTGTGTCTGCAAATGTGTTCCACCCAAGAGCTGGAGGAAGACATTTCCCTTGTGACCACTGACCAATGACCTCATGAATTGCTGTCCAATAATATCACTTGTAGCTTTTAACTAACACAGTGTTAACAATTTTAATAATACCTTGATTCTCAGCCGATACTCCCCAAATACGTTGAAAACAGCATCTGAAACGTCTGCACCTCATAAACTAAGCCTGGGAAACGCATTTTCATCATTATAAAGCAGACACTGTCATGTTCAGTGTGTGGATCACTCAGGGGGAAACGTTCCAACCTTGAGGTTCCCATGTTAACAGCTAGAGGAATATTTATGTCCCAAATATGGAACACTAAGTGAAACCTGCACTCTGTATCTTGGAAATTCTTTGCATATTGAGGGGGTGGCTAAAGGGTCGACTTTGTTTCATCACTTATGTGCAAAAAAATGTTTGCCAATGAATATATGACCGGCTGTGGTTTGTGGATTTAAGGCAATACTGCCTCAACATAAAACTAGTTTTTCAAGTAAAGGTTGATGACATATCATCGAGTTATATCTGCGTCAACAACTCTGGTGGGCAGAGGCCGCGGGGACAATACTGAACTGCAGTCTTTTTATACACAGGTTATTATTTTAATATTTATTAGCAATAAGCAACTATCAAAATTAATGGTCAGAATAACAGAGACAGCAAAAAGAGAAAACATGCAGAAACCACAGATATGGATGAAGTTGTCAGAAAATCAAGATTAAAAGCAAACATGTTTAACTTAGCACCTCCTGCACTCTGCAGCTACCGACTGGTCATTTTACTGTCAAGGAGGAAAGCATGTCCCCTTATCCTAGTGCTGATAGGTCAATAAACTGCCTGGAACTTTTTTTTTTTTTGGTAAAACATTCCAAACCTGCTTATCTCAAGTGTTCAGCTGAATCCCAAAAACATCTTCCATGTCCTGGTTCCATGAGTGTATTTTATCAGACATGTTTCCAAGGTCAGACGTGAACCTCCATGATCATCATTTGAACTGAAGGATTCAGTAAATATAGGTAATTAACTGACCCTGAAGCAGAAAAATGAAAAACCAAATGTAGAGTTATGTGTGCTGCAGTAGTCAGTGCTTTAAATCTATGCAGCAATATTTAGAGCAAATACCAACAGTTTTCAAATAGTAATAGGAACACTAAACCACACATACCCAGCAGCAGTGTTTATTTACCACTTATATAGGATTTCAGCAGACATGGCAGTCAACAAGTAGAGATATGTTGGAAATAGTTTCAAAAATAAATGCCTTTTGGTGCATTACTAGTTGAAACAACAACCTTAGTCGTGTCAGCATCACAAACCAGATGTAATGGAGGAAGTAAAACAGGAACTTCATCAGAATCACAGTTTGGTGGATTTATGAATGGCTTGAATATGGATGGAGCTTAACAAACTGCTACTAAATGCTTTTAAGTGCTTCTAGCATTTTATGCAATCTGAGTTTAATTAAGTTAATAATGGTGGTTTTACTGGAGTATATTGGGCATTTCATTGTCAAGTCTTACTGAATGTTATACCTGGCAGTGTGTTGCTGGCTGGTTGATAAACATCCAAAAATCAATCAAACAAACTAAGCAAACTGAACCGAAAACACCCTTGAAAAAGTTTAATAAAACAACACATTTATGAGCTAATATAAAAGCAATTCCTTGTCAGCGTTGGATTGTTCTTCATGCAACATTTTTCTTTTTCCAGACTTAATGACAACTTGTAGCAACAAAAATCTAATTGATTTTTTGTTTTAGTGCTCAGATTTCATTTCTTTTTAATGGTTTGCTTGATAGATGGCCAGGTCCCCTGAGTACTTTCAAACAAAGGCTGGAAGTGAAGAAGATTAAGCAATGGGCAGGAATGGGGAAGTTCAAAGGAAGTAAAAAGGGAAATGGAATAGTAAGAAATTCTGTAAAAGCTTCAGAATAGAAATAAAGTTATAAATAAATCCACTTATGAGTAAAGTGGGTATAATACACAGGCTAAAGGAGCAGTCCTGGGGTAAATGTGGGTGTCTGTCAACAACCTGACAGATGTTCTCACCTCCATATTCGACCTTTCCCTCAGTCACAGAACTGTCCCCTCCAGCTTCAAGAAAAAAAGCCACCCACCTGCCTGAATGACTACAGGCCAGAAGCCCTCACTCACCATGAAGTCATCATGAAGTTCTTTAAGGGAGTGGTGCTGACCCATATTCAGAGTAGTATACTGGACACACTCGACCCCCAGCAATATGCTACCGACCCAACATGTCCACCTCAGAGACCATCACTGCAGACCAGCACGCCTCCCTCTCACACCATAATGAAGTAGGAACAAGAACCAATGCAGTCACAAACTGCAACATCCCGCGACACCCCTGAATTCAAAATTTTACCCTGACCTACTTGCATAGGTCAAAGATCAAAGCTAGTGCTCTGACCTTCTGCCACTGATCAAAGCACTAGTTTTGATCTATGGTCTTACTCACATTGGCCTTCTCCCTCGTCTTTCTATCTTATCCAGTTCCTGAGAGTACAAAATTTGAAATTTGACCTAGTTTTCTCAAGGTCATCATCTCATTTTCATCCCCTTTGCTACCCGAGTAATGTGTTTTTGTTTCATCTTTCTATCTGCAACGCTTGCGAAGATATTTGGTGGACACACGAACGAACGAACAAACAAACGAACACTGACACTTACAATACATCACAGCTTTGAAGCAGGTTGTAATAAAGACTCCAACATCAGAATGTTCTTTATTATTCGTCCGTTTGTTTGTATGTTCGTTCGTATGTTCATCAAATGTCTTCACAACCGTTGCAGATAAAAATAAAAAGCAGATTACTCGGCCAGCAAAGGGGGTGAACATGATGTGATGACCATGAGATGATGACCGTGACCTTGGGAAAACCAGTGCTTTGATCTACCTATGCACAAGCTTTGATCTATGGTCAAAGCTTTGCACTTGTCAGGTACTACTTTCAGGTTACCCTGACCTACCCTATGCCGGATGTTGTAGTCTCTGACTTCCTTGTTTACTATAGTTTTGCATTCAATAACCCCCCCCCCCCCCCCCCACACACACACACACACACACACACAAACTCACGCACAAACTGTTTTCCCTCTTTCTACATCCTGACCTCTGTGAGTGGTCTTGGACTTTCTGACTGGCAGGCTGTCAGGATTGGAAACAGGACTTCAGCCAGCATCATCACAAACATTGGCCCACCCCAGCGCATTGTCGTCACATCCTCTACACCCTGTCCACCCGTAACTGTAAGGCCCCACACAAGGACAACATCATCCTTAGGTTTGTAGATGACTCTGCTGTGACAGGATGCATCACTGGGGGGACCAAGCAGCTTACAGGTGGGAGGTGGACACTGGTGACATAGTTTGAGGAGAACAAACTCACACGGAACTAAGACAAAGCCAAGGAAATGATAGTGGACGTCCAGCAGACGTTGAGCCATCATCAGCCACTGCTTATCCGGGGGCAGGAAGTGGGTAAGAAAGCTCAGCAGCAGATGTACTTCCTGAGGGGGTTGAGGAGGTTTGACATGTCGCTAAAAATCCTCCCCAGCTTCTTGTTGAGTCCATTCTAACTGGCTGCATCACTTTGTGATACAGCAACACCTCCATAATGGACTGAAACGCCTGCAGAGATTTGATGAAGTGAAGACTGCATCCAGGAGCACCAGTACTCCTCTGTTGTCTCTGCGGAGCATCTACCAAGTCCTGCATCCATTATCAAAGACACCACCCACCCTCAGCACAGACTGTGCCCTCTGCTCCCCCCATGATGGAGGTACAGGAGTCCTATATGCAGGATAACCAGACCCAGGAACTGTTTTTCTTCCCTCTGCCATCAGGCTCCTTAACAGCTGACAGAGGTGACAATAGCCATACTGATAACCTCTGACAGTTTGCACAATTTACAAGATGTTCCACATTTACATAAATATTTTTTAAGTTTTTTTCTCACTTGTTGAGATTCGTAGATATTTTTTTTCTATTTCAGCTCCTCTACTAATCTTAAATTCTTGAGGAATTCAGTGTGAACGTCAAAGTAAGATTTTCAATGTGCAGAGAAACGTGTTTCTTTGCTGCTCACATGCCATCAAACACTTTGAATCTGTGAATCTTGTCCAAATCGCATTACAAATAACACAAATCCTTTCTCCTCTCTCGATTTATCAAGTCCTCTCAGACAAAGAAAAGATCAGCAATTTCTGTTTAAGTCAAGTGTCACCCATTATCAGTTACTGTATATCACCCAGAAGCTAGACACTTAAAAGGAAATTCGCCAACTGTAATCTGAGGATTGGACATGGAATACAAACAAGTTTAGTGCAAATGCTGTTCATGTCTCTTCTTGGTGTCACAACACTTAAAAACCACACCAGAGGCAAAGATATCTACCAGCCACAAAAGAAAAGGTGGATCAGTCCAGCAAAGAGTACAATATCTTATTTGTAAGTAGGAGGAGGCCCGACTTTCAGGACCCCTGAAGTTTTAATTGAAGTGAAGTCAGAGGTAGATGTAGAAGTAGCATTTTTTAACCTTGTGAATGATATTTCCGTGCCTATTAATGAGGTCTAATGGAGGAAACAGTGTGTAAAAGTACGACAGAAAGAAAACACGAAGAAAAAACACTCCCGATAGTTCTTTTCAAAGGTTATAGTTTCTGAAATGTTCCTGCTTGAGGATATTTAGAAAGGAGCTATGATGCAACAGGGGTCACTGTTATGTCCTTATGGACACAATCATATTTGATAACTGAGATCATTTTCCCTCACCACATCCGCATTTTCCCTAAGTCCACCACTTCCATATTTTTCCACATTAGTATCCATCTATGAAAGGGATATAAATCAAATCTTGTCAAAAAATTCCATATCACTCCATTTTCCACTCTGATTGCTGCTACTGAAACATTCCAGATGGATGCATGTCATTGCATCTTTACCTAATCCCTCATTAGTCTCCATTATAGAGACATGTCTTAATGATTCCACTATCTCCACCAAATGGTTTGATGCTGTTTCTGTGCCTCGCTCACTCTCGCTCTCTCCCTCTCTCCCTCTCACACACAAACACACCCACAGATGAGAGACATGTGAGACATGTGTTCATAAAAGCAGGGTTTTAGAGTTTTTCAAGTACCAATAAAATCCATAGGTTGTAATGTATGGCTCTAATGTCAGCTGCGTTGGATGGGAGATTCAATGGTTAAATACTCCTGCTGAAACACGCCCAACATTACAGAATGACTGGAATGAAAGCTAAACATAAATCAGCTCATGGGGTCTTTCTGCAAGGCAAAATTCCAGCTAAGGGAAATGGGACTGCTTTGGGACACACACGCACACACACACACACACACACACACACACACACACACACACACACACACACACACACACACACACACACACACAAAACAGGCCAAAGACAGATATGCTGTAGAAAAGTCGTCTTGCCAGATATATTATGACTTTTATTGCTGTAGGCTTATGTTCCACTTAACGGACTTTACTTTTAAACACACAGTATATCACTCAACTGCCTCTCAGCTCACTGCCCTGTTAATCCACTGTGCCAATGGGCAGACTTTGCACGTCCTCAATACAAATATACTGTACGGCAAACAGCAGAAACTCTTCCAACGGATCGTCTACATTTACAGTATATATGTGAACCCACAAATGCATGAATGACAGTATGCTATAAAACATCAGGAAACCAACATTGTGTTCTCATATGATACAGACAATCTTTTTTTTATACCATAAATGAATATGTTGTTGATTTTATCAAGACTCAAAAAGACTGTGAATGTTCAGAACATTGACCAAAGAACTGGTCTTTCGTTCCATCATTGAGTTTGTGTTCACACGATCTTCAACACTAATCCATGTGGACAAAACAGGGACCTCAACAGTAGTAAATGTTTGGATGCTTGGTGACACATTGAGGAGGGCAGCAGCCGACTAAATCTGTGGGGAGGCGTGAGTCATCCAGCTGAGAAAACAGCTGGGGCTGGAGCCCAAACTATTTCAATAAGGCTGGGTGCTGAGCTAACACGTGGACGAATACTGTCTGGGAGGGCAATGATTAGCAAGTCGTTTCAGAATGCACAGCCAAGAAGAAGGTTTGCAGGAGTTACTGTATCCGAAAGGGAAATACTAGTAAATGTGAAAACATAAATTACACTCCAAGGACAATTAATTTCATAGCATTTTATAGCAGTTTTGCCTTCTGTGTCCTGCAGATACTACTCTTGAATCAACTTTATGCAAAGGGTTACAGCAACAGACATGGTGTTTTCCAAAAAACATCATGAATTTCTTGAGAACCTTTCTTCGACTAACTGTCTATCTAACTAATAAGATAAATTTACCCTGAATTTACCCGGAAGTGAGTCCACTTCAGGCATGACTAGTTGGTTATTAAACCTCACCTCACCCTGCAGCTGGGTGGCGGCATGAAAGATCCACAAAAACATGCACGCTTACACACAGAGCAAACCCTTATCTATAAACAAAGCCTATAAAAGCTCTAAGTGGTCATGAAAATTCTGTCTTCCAGGATGATTGCTCATCACCTCCGACAAACTATCAGCGTTGCGGTTCATAGACCTTTTGAGTTGTCAAAGCACATTGTCTGAGTTAGTGTGTTTCAGTCATCCCATAATTAATGCCAGTGCAATGAACTGACTTACCATGCGGAGTCATCTTACCAAATGGCAGAATATTTTCCTTGCTCAATGGAAAACAAGCCCTCAAGCCTGAATATAGGAAACAAATGACTTGTTAAGAAAATTTCTCTTTTTTGTGGCAGCCCGTGCAGCCTTGATGCTAAATTGAAAACAGCTAAGGAGAGATATAGTACAATCATCACCGTGGCTGGAAAATAATCCTGGAAGCTATCATTTTCTTTTCAACTGTTCAATGAATTGCTTGATTGTACCTGTATAGGAAGAATTTCATTTACAAATAACACTCAATGTGGAAATCCCAATTGATTATGAAATCTGATTTTATGATACATAACAAGGATCTTTCTTCTCTTGAATGTCAAATGTGCACACACTACAAAAAATCAGTGAGGCGTCACACTACTGGGAGGAAATAGTTGGGAAAGCTCAGTTACTTTAATATCTGTCAACACCTTTATGCTAGTTAATGTTAGCGTCCAGGAAGTTTCTCATTGGCGAGAGTGATATTGCTCAGAAAGTACTGAGGTAAAGTGATTCCTAAAATTCAAACATTCATAACAAGGCAGTCAGACTGCAGCATCCCGCGAAGGGTAGTTCAAGGTACACTGAAAGTAGTACCTGACAAGTGCATAGCTTTGACCTACCATAGATCAAAGGTGGTGTATAGGTAGATCAAAGCACTAACTTTGATCCGTGGTCTTACTCACACTGGCCTTCTCCCTTGTCTTTCTACCTTAGAGTGTACAAAAGTTGAAATTTGATCTTGACGTAGTTGTGAAAATATTTGGTGGACATATGAACGAACGGACGAACACACAAACACTGACAATTACAATACATCACCGCTTTGAAGCAGTAAGGTATTGTAATAAACTGTGAGGTATTGTAATAACCTATTGTAATAACCTGTAAACATCAATAATATACTATAACAACCATTATAATTATGGATAATGGCTCTCAGAACTTCAGTGCTGAACCTCAGTTCTTCATACTTTTCATACAAGTGTGTTTGAATATAACACAGAAAACTACTATAATGTGGACGACCGAGAGTCTCTACAAATTGCTCCCCTCTTGTGTGAGCCTGACATAAGCACCAAGGCCCTGATGTATATTACTGTTTATGTGTTTGTCAGCTTTTTCTCCCTCTTCCCTCTCGATGTTCTCAATTTCTGCTTTCCGTCATCAGGCTGAATCCACCCCTAGAGCTTACCAATGAGGAGATATCCCACTGAGCTTAGTAACTCAATGATACAAGTTCCTGATTGCTTGTATAAACATAGGTGCTTTTAAAGTACAAATGTCTTTAACAGAACAGCCGCTGCCTAGCCAGTTTCCTGCTATTGCTCTTTGCACAAACTTGTCCTGCAGGCCACGCTGGCGGAGCAAAGCCCTGTCCGAAATTGAAAAGGGCCCAAATTCCAAAAAGATTTGTAACCAAACGCTTGTGAAAATAAACATTTTTTCACCGTCAATTCAGCAAACATATCTAAAGGTAGGTGTACATTACAAAATCTATGTCTAAAGACATGACAGAAGACATTTAGAGGTGATAAACAAAGGTTACATACAGAATTAACAGTGACAGAAGAAGGTAAATAAAAATTAACAGGGGAATGAAAAACACAATCGATGTAAAGAGCAAGAGGAGGCAATGTCATACTAGTTCCCAGCTTTAGAAATGACAACACCAGCTCTTGTTAAATATGTTTACATCCTTCCAGTGTCTAACTCATTATTTTAACAAGGCCAAGAACGTTGTCAAAAGCAGAAAATTTTGTTTTGTTTCTATTTGAAGGGAAAGGGAAAGTGTGCATTTCCTTCACTTTGAGCCAGCAAGCATTTTATTAGAAGTGATATTGCGTGTGTGTGTGCATGTGTGTGTGTGTGTGTGTGTGTGTGTGTGTGTGTGTTTACACAGCTGGAAGTAGGGAACGGAATCACTTCACCTGGCGGTGGTTGCAGGGGTGTCTGCTGTGATCCCATTAAAAAGCAGACAGGCTCTGGCATCCACTCTAGAAAACAAGAGGACTTTACTTTGCAAAATATTTCTGCGTTAGAGCTCAAAAGGCGGGCCAAATCCCTACAAAACCCTGCTGAATTTATTCAGGGAGCAAATGGTTCCTTCTCTGAACTCCTGATAGCTGATGGCTCTGTCAGTGTTCAGGTGGATCTGCTGAGTGGCCTCAAGCCCATTTTCCACTCCATTCAAGTTTCCAGAGAGACTCAGACTTACCTCCACACCTCCCTCTCATCTTTCTTGGTCTTTTTCACCCCACCCTCTTCACATGCTCGTTTTCGAGCCCAGTCCAAATGGCAAAACTATTCACGTCAGATTTATTGTAACTTATATATCAGTAAGGTGTTTAAGTGCCCATTTATCTGTCTGAGAGTCTCTCCCTCCCTCTCTTCTCACATCCACACTTTCTGCTTCCCATGTTTAGCTTGTACTGTAACTGCCATTGGAACAGCCTGCTAAATGGGATTTACCAATGAGGAGATATCCCGCTGAGCGTAGTTGTGGTAGACAAAATCAACAACCCCAGTCTCTGATTTATCCACCTCACTAATAGTTCATCTGAGTCATAGAATCATGGGAGGCAGAAGGCAGCATAGCTCGGTTCAGCATTACACTAATTCTATCAGCAGCACAACACTCAGCATGCCTCGCTGTTTCCATGAAAACAAAGACCCCTTAATGGACTCACTGTGATACAAAGTGCGAGGGGATTGACAGGCCTGCAGGGCTCACCCACTTCTTTAAACAAAATCTTTTCACATTACGCACACACGCTTAGACAGGCATACAAACCCCCCTTTCACACAGCAACACATCAGCTATTATCTGTGAATAATTTTTGCCTCTGAGGGGAATGGCAAATGTTTCAGGGTGCTAAGACGAAGAATCCTCTGTGTGTATCATCGTTTGCAAGTATAAGTTTGAGATGATTTTTTTTTTTTTTTGGCAGTCTCTTTAAATGTGTCTGTAGATGAATTTTTTCAGTAATAATGAGTACAGACACAAATTTTCAACAAAAAATTGCATTCAACCAAAGCTTACACAAAAAAGCCAACACTCATATAAAAACCACACAAACATAAATCATGAGGAAGAAGATAAGGAGCAGGCTGCTTACTAATTATCCGATTATTGTCCTGCAGTCTAAATAAATAAATAAATAAATAAATAAATAAATAAATAAATAAATAAATAAATAAATAAATAAATAAATAAATAAATAAATAAAAAATAGATAGATAGACAGACAGACAGACAGACAGACAGGCAGGCAGGCAGGCAGGCAGGCAGGCAGGCAGGCAGGCAGGCAGGCAGGCAGGCAGGCAGGCAGGCAGGCAGGCAGACAGACAGATAAATAAATAACATGGGGAAAACAAAACCAATTAGCCAATAGGAGGAAGTGGCGAGACGCCGGACAGTGAAGAAGCCTGCTGCGGGTCAGCAAGGCCAGACACATCGATCAAAGGAAGAACGCCTCTGTTTCATTAGCCAGGCCTGAGTTAGTTGCTGCGAAAGCGTATGATTGGCCGCTCGCTTATCGTTTGTGCATTGTCCAGACGAGTGAAACTCATAACCATATGTTAAATAGCTGCCAAATCCTGTAGGAGAGAGGGTAGTCCTTGCATGTAATTAGAGCGAAGACCAAGCAATTAAAATCACTACACTGGATTACCGCATGGTGGGAGGTGGGAAGAGGAGGAATTCTGAAGCGGAATGGAAACCACACAATAACCGCAACTAGACGCAGATAGAGTGTGATAATGTGTGTATATAGGTCTAATGGGTCACTAAGGTAGATTTATAATCTCAACATGTGGGTGGCATAAACTAGTACTTTAGTGAGGATAAACTTTATGGTTGAAGTTTCCCCAAAAAGAACATGTTCCAGTTGCTGCTGCCATCCGCTGATGGATTCTTCACACAACTGGACCAATCCCAAAACCTTTAGTTTTAAGTTTATCGGTCATTTCTACAACAAAATATGTAAACATGGGGCCGAGTTTTAAAAGTACCACAATTATCCTTCAAATAATTCAAAGCAAACTATACACAGCATTTTGGAAAAGAGGATTGAATTCATACCTTTGTTGCCTTTGGTTTATGGAAAATGAGTTGAGGCGAAGACCAAAACTGGGTCAGGAAAACAAAAGGAAAATATTTTAT
The DNA here is from genome assembly GCF_040054535.1 of Antennarius striatus. Classification (NCBI taxonomy): domain Eukaryota; kingdom Metazoa; phylum Chordata; class Actinopteri; order Lophiiformes; family Antennariidae; genus Antennarius; species Antennarius striatus. Next base: position 14,300,461 of record NC_090779.1, read on the forward strand.
GCAGGCGCTGCCAACAAACTGGTTTATCCTACTGTTATTTACACAAAACTAGCGTACAGGTTTTCAGCAACTGTAAAATATGATTAATCATATCCATTAATGATATATAAGCAGAATGCACTGAAACCACACTGTGGCGGCAGCATCATTTCATTGCACTTAAAAGAACTTGAAAATTGATCCTCGTAGTATAATGATCATGATTTGAGTTCTACACTTTCAATCAACTTGTTTATTTGTCTCCCAGAACGCAATTTTAATTTCTAATGTCATATCTTTTAAGCAACTGATTCACATGCAAAGCTTGGAATCCATAGCAGTTACAAATATTTGACAGGATTTGAAGCAGAGTTGAACTTGTGCCAGGATATCATTATTGTGAAGGCTGTGATGATTAGAGCAGGACTGAGCAAGAACACATTTCATAAAACAGTAAAATGATTCTTTCGTGCTCTCACGGGCCAATTTGATGTGCAGGCAGTAGTCGTTCACATCACACACACACACACACACACACACACACACACACACACACACACACACACACACACACACACACACACACACACACACACACACACACACACACAGACACACACACACACACACTCACACCAACACACACAAACAGATCTTACAACCTTAAACATTTGGAGCAAAATGTTCTTCCTTATTGTTTAGGTGTTAGAGCTGGACAATCAGGAAGAAATATTCAATGATGGCATTTTCTAACATTTGATCTTCAGAATCAAAGGGTTTAAAAATTTTAGTGTAACTGAGGCCGATCATAGTTTGTTTCTGTGCATTATACTTGTTTGTTTTCTTTGTGTGTCCATTGCAAAAGATCTTGCAACCTATGAATCAGTATGACACCTTTGGAAGGACAGTGTATCATGTCAACTGCAGGGGCATATGTACATGCTTAGGCAATAGCAACATAGGACAGGGCTTCAAAAAACGTGCTTAGTTGACAATACAGGTGGTCACTGGTTTTTAATCAACACAGATGAAAAGGTAAATGTGAAGTTCAACAGTTATTTGTCATAATGTCATCTGCTGACCACATAACTATTTGCTGCAGGTATTACAACCAGACAATGGTCTAATTAGATCACAATATAATTAAGGTAATCAAATAAAAAACATATAAAAATAATGTCTGTCTGTCAATCACACACACACCTCTATTTTGCATCATACAATAACACCAATTGTGAGCAGCAAAGAAAATAGGTCTTTTCTGTATTATTTTAGCAAACCATGTAACAGATGAAATATCACACAGTTACTATCAACATATACATTTTTAATGACTGAAACCTGCAACCTTAATTACTGCATATATGTTTTTTCATGATGTATGTTTTTCATGTAAACAGAACGCAGCGCTGTGTTGAGGATGAGAACCTGGTACATTTCTGAACTCAAGTTCTGGGAAGTATCCCCCATATACAATGAGATGCATATAAAATACACATTTACACAGACCCCATGCAGTCTTGCTTTAATAGGCAATTATACTGTATTTGGAGTGTGGGAGATGAGGATATGTGTGTGAATACTGAGGCTGCTCAGAAGCCGCTGTGCATGAGGACTTGGAATGCACACATGGAAAACATAATTGAATGAGAAACGTTCTCTTGGTGGTTCAGACAGATTTCTGGCACAGTTATAAAGACATAAGGTCAGTACAGCCTTTACATTTTTGCCCTGTTTGCAGTATTTTTATTTGGTTATCCCCTTCAAGCACTTGCATTTCCTCCCCATGCCATGGCATGTATCATGTCATGAACCTGTGTTGTTCAATAGTTTATAAGAAGTATAAATCAAATCTAATAAAGAGTGGAAAAGACCTGTTTCCACGAGTAAGTCAGACAGAGGCATTGGCAGAATGGCTGGCAGTGCTGCTGTTTCTCTTCCTCTCCCATGTCATAGGTCTCCAGCAAAGACAAACCAATAATGCACAGGTTAAAAGCTCTTATCACCACACAATATTCACACAGAAAGCCAGCCTTCTCTCCGTTTGGCTCCTCCACACACACCCTGACATGAGTGATGCCATCCACGCTGAACTGAACTGAAGGAATAAGTCAACGGCATGACAATAATGACCACAATAAGAGGTGCAGAGGTTAGATACACATAATTTTAAAAAAAGAAAATCACAAGAGCTGAAAATGTGATTTACAAGCTATGACCACAGGTTTAAAAAAGTTTCAACAAGGTGTAGTTTTACTTGCTTTTTGCAAGCTGGCTGCCACGGTCAATAAAAGACATATTATTCAAGTGAATTACTGGAAAAGTTGTTTTTTTTTAATGTTAAGAAACCAAAATAACAGTCCATCTCTGATTTTTTGGGAATAGTTTATCATTAAATAGAGAACTACCCACTGACCTCTAGGTGCACTTTTCTGTCTTCACAAAAAAGTTGTTTGGCTGTGAGGCCCAAGATTTGATTCTGAAATGCTCTTGGCTACTGTAGGCAAAACAGTGTGGGATGTTTGAAAGTAGTGTGGCACTGTAACTGAGATCTAGTCATTTTTATCAGGACAACTTAGTGTTGGTATTAGACAGAAATAGTCTGACCACTTGCAAAAAGTATGACACTTTGAGAAACCATCATGTATTTCTCATGATGAGGACCACACTACCAAAAACCTCATCATTCTTGCAGACAACTTACTTTTTTGCACTTATTAAATGAAAAACATTGGTAGTTTCTCTAAAACATTTTCTCTAAAGTAGTTTTCTCTGAGACGATCTCAGTGTTGTTGAAATCCTTATCTGTTTCCTGTTCTGTCTCATTGGAAACCTCTCTCTTTTCACACTCCCTGGCCTTCATGTCCCCCTAACAACCTTTATATAGTGCTATGCTGCAAGTATATTCTGGTTTTCACTTAGACTGTTTTTGCATTTTGGTTCTGATTTGTGGAACCGAGACTGTTTTCCTCTTTATTTTGAATGTCTGTTTACTGAACCTGATCCTCTATAAAGACCACGGTTGTTTCCTGAGTTGTACATTTGGGCCCTGTTTCCCTTCGAGTTATAACAGTAAAGAACGACAGAAAAGCAAAAAGTGCTACTGACATGTGAGGCACTATTTCCACATTCATACAAATTGTCTGTGCATGCTGAGGAAGCTCAAGTAGCTCTGTTGTGATGCAAAACAATATTCAAGAGACACTTTGTTGGACGTTCAATTTTCTTCACCTTGGTGCTGCATGTATGATTTTATGAATGCCAGCCCAATTCCAGTGGTACTGAGAGCACTCCAAAATGTCAACTTAAAAATGAAAAGTCTGCTTGCCCTGGATTTAAAAGGATTTATGTTCCTCACACAGAGCTACAAAAAGACAAGATTAGAGTTGTCTCCCACCATTTCAGATCACACTTAAAAAATGAATACTCACTGAAAATGAGGCAATGGAGAGGTTTCATGAAATAAGTGACTGGTTTTGGCTTCCAGTCTCAAAGCTAAAGCTTGGCTGTCATGTGTCCTGTCAACCCAGACACCCTTGTGATGGCTGTTTTTATAAAGCTGATCACAGACTGAGGATTTAGCAGAGCAATGAAAGGCAGTCTGTAGCTCAAAAGCAAGTTTCCAATAAAATGAATATTTTTTCTGGCAGAAAAGTATATTCTATTCTCTTGCTTCTATCCCTTCATTTCTCACATGCACACACAAATACACACAAACCGTCTAGTCTTTACACTCAAACAGATCCCAGAGAAAGGTATACGACTTGATATGAAAGTAAAACAAGACCATCATAATACTTAAAGCCTCAGTGAGCTGAGGCTTTAAGTATTGTGTGCATAACAGGGCATTTGGTTTCAGTTATTTTATATATATATATATATACATATACACACACACATATATATATATATATATATATATATATATATATATATATATATATATATATATATATATAGTTATATATATACAGTATACACACACACACACACAGTGCACCCTCGTTCCTCGCGATTAATGCGTTCCAGGAACCACACGCTATTAACGAATTTTGCGATAGAGCGACAAACTATTTATTTTATTATTTACAGTAATTTAAATGTTTATGACCCTCCCCATACTGATATTAAACCACCTTCTATCTGTATTACCTTTTCACACACTATTATCAACTGTTTAAAGCACTTTTGTGCTTTAAACGGAGCACACTTCCAAATGCTGTAAGCCAATAGAATGCGCGTACGGTATCACGTGACTGCCTATCAAAAATCTGCGATGAGGTGCAGTCGCGAGCGTTGATGTGCGAGGGTGCACTGTATATATCCATAGTGCATATCAAAAGTGCGTGTGAATGTTGACTTGAACTAGAGCCGTGACAAAAATCAAATCTCCTTAAAGTGATCCCAAGGTTGGACTAAGATGTAACTGGATGATCCCAGTCCTTTTACTTGCTGAAACCATGACTAAACCAGCATGACATATTGCTATTCCTGTTTCTAATTAGGTCAGAATCCAACTTTTTCTGAAGTTTTATCCTTCTGAGTATAAGACTCTGGTGTACAAAAGTTGGACAGTCCAAGTTACATCACAGAACCCATTCCAAGACCTACTAGTGACCCATAAGTCTTTATTACTGCCTCATAGCACAACTCGGTAAGTACTTCTTTATGGCTTGCAAAGACAATTGAAAACATATTGAAGACATGGCTCAAAACATGCATTTAAAGTAAGAGTTTCAGGATAATAAATTTAAATCATGAGAAAGTGTTCTCTTAGTTACCCTTCGAGTTTAAAAGAAGTGTTTTGTGTATTGATGCCATGTTTTCAAACATACTGCTTTTACCACATAGAAGACAATTTTATGTTATTTGATATAAATAAAGCCTAAATACATACTGAAAACTGCTTAACAATTCCTCTTAATGATGTGGACCTGACTAACTTAATCAGAGAATACAATTTTGTGATGGATGACCCATGACGGGAAAAACAAATTCACAAGAGGACAATAACACATTGACATTTCTGGTGTGTTTCAAGCTCCTTTTTTCCATACAACAAAATGTCTCAATGCTTAATTATTTGAGCTTCTTTTATTCAATTGCAATCCATGTCATAACATATTTTCCCAGTGAAATGATATCCTGTTTGATATAATCACATGATGAGAGGTGCCAGGCATAACAAATATTAAAACACACCTTGTTTGATATAGCAGTTTCAGATATCCATTGACACTGTATGATGAATTGTTTATGTGTAAACGGAATCTGCAGGAAGCATCAAAATCCTAAATCAAAATCATGTAGCTGTGAAGGCCTGAGGCAATATCACAATCAGGAACAAACGCATTGCAGTAACTTTCTTAGGGAAAAAAAAAAACAAAACAGCAGCTACACCACAACATATTCTGTCATATGACCTTCTACCAACAGAGCTGGAGACGCCAGGAACTTACTACACCTAACCACAAATCCCTGAGGAATGAGGGGCAGAATGAATGAAAAACCATTTATGAAGGTTTATTGGTTACCTGCCTGAAATGGAAGCTTATACACATGTAAAATCTGGAATTAAAGAATACATTTGTAGAAGTCGATGATCTCATTTTAAAGACATAGTAGTGACATTATTTAGCAATAAATCATTAGTCTGTGGACTCACAAAATGTGTACTTGCAGTCCGAACCAGCTTGTAGATTGATTTATAGAGAGCACAGCAGTGGTATCACATTCTTGTTGGACCATGGTACTCTTTGGCAAGTGAGCCTTCTATTTCACCCCAAAGCTACAAACACCCACTCACCCAACATCCCTCTCAAAACCTCTTCCAACCCCCTTTTGACTACTGGACCAGATGACTGATCCCCGCAAAGTCTGACCTGTTTTTCAGGCACTGAACATAAAAATCAACACTAGGAGTGGAGGTTCCTTTTTACTTAAAGCTTGTTCTGCCAAGATATTAAATTTATGAGAAGGTTTGTCTACAATAACACATTAAATTCCATTGAGATGGTAATGCTTGTTTTCATTCCGCCTACAGGACTATTTAATGGTGGAGAGTACTTCTGGTTGGAGTCAGAGTACACTGCAAATGTACTCAAGTGGTTTTTCGCTGTCATAAGACTTTGAAGGAGGCATTTGGTATTGTGGTCAGGTGGGAACTAGAGCGAGTGTTGAGAACGTGTCTCAAAAAAATGATTATGAGTTATAGCACATTGTTGAGGTTACGACATATGGTTGAGTAGAGGTCTAAATCCTCTGTCTGTTCTTCCTCATGTAAAAGGCTCCTGTCTCTAAGAGTAAAAGGTGGTTCTGGTGTCAAAAGTTTATGGTGTGTTGTCTTTCATTGGTTTCAACAATGGTATTATTAATAAGAGTTCTCTGTAGTATGAATGGTGGAATTGCGATTATCAATGAGGAAAACTGAGGTTCAACTAAGGATTTTTCTCCAGTGAGTTAACTGCAGAATGTGGATGCATTTATAAAATCTTTCCAAACTAGGGAAGCGTGGGTATCCTTCAGAGTTGTTACAGAAGTCTGTAATAAATATGAATGCCACCACTACAAATACTAGTACTGGTCAAACTAATTAATCAGTAAGCAACCCTCTGAAAAATAATAAATAGATTGAGATTATCTCCTTAATGAATAAGAAATTTACTATATATTCATTAGCCTTTTCTTTGTGAATGACAAGGCCAAAGTTTTTCTTTAATTTCTTTAATAAAATACAAACAATCACTCAGTATTCACACTCCCAACCTGTTAAGTCCTTCAACACCTCAATCTTGACTTTCAATTACATTTTTGAGGAGGATATTATTGCCTACACCACAACCTTGGAGTTTGTCCACGTAGCCTCTGACCATGCTACAAAGCCCCTTAATGCAGTCTGACTCCAGCATTGGACTGTGGTTATCCTTTTTAGAGGCAGTATTACATTATGTCAACCAGAGAGACTAGTGGTTGAAGTATCTAAGGGTATTTATTACAAGTGATGTGTCACAATTAGGATGGCAGGAAGTCTGTGGCTCGTCATCTTCAGCTAGGTTAAGATCAAAAAACGGTAGTCCTGAGCAGCAGAAAGATATCTCCCCTGTGAGTCCAGACACTGGTGGTGGTGGTGGTGGCCGATGACCTTGGTAAAGCTGATGAATGATGAAGTATAGGAACAAATTCTTTTTGAAGAATAGGTGGTGACAGGGAGGTAAAAACAGGCTGACTCAACTGACACTCCAAGACCATGATAGCAAGGAAATAAACCTCACCCCATGAGAGAAGTGTGAATATCATTAGCTGATCTCATTACCCAGTGCATTTACTGCTACTTTTATTTCTGTTTGTTAAACAAAAATGAGCACAACATATTTGAATGCATTGCCATATGTTGAGTGACCTACTAAGGAAAAAACACTGTGTGTGTGTTGTACTTTTAGCAGGATGCCTGACCTACATCATCACAGGTTGTCTGAAAAATGACTTTTTGTTTAAGATGCTGACTTTTCCCAGTGGAAACGACAAGAAAAATATACAAGCAGGCTTGAGAGTTCATGTTTACTCTGCAGTGCAAACACCCAATAAACCTGTCTGGAACATAGAAGAAAGCACTGGACTATGTAAAAAGTGAATGCATGGACAGGGTGGCCACACAAACACATATTGTAGAATCATCATCATTGGTCCAGTGAAGAATTGAAGTTCATTCACTGAGTCAGATCATCAACCTTCAGAGGATATGTCCAGCTCACAACACTGCATTGTTCGAACCAACACCACAAAGACAAGGGAAAATGTAAAACCATTTTTAAGTATACCACTGAAAATGATCTGAAGGCCTATCACTCATATAAATTTACTCTGACTGGACTTGGTACATGCCACCTTCTGCAAAAAATTGCAGAAAAGAAATTAGTAAGCAAATGCAATAAACAAATATAAATTTTCAGAAGCAATGATGAAGTGAAGTAGCAGCTAGGAGCCTGACACATGGTCTGCACCCACCACTGGAATGGGGGCTTAGTGAAAGAGGCAGGGAAAACAGCATTTTCCAGCTATGCTAATTGGCATACTTTGACATGTGCAGGAATGCTGTGATAACATCCACCTTTATTCCCTGAGGAGACCTCGATCCTGCAGGCGTTTACTGGGTGAGAAGACTTTAATGTGTATGAAGGCTAGGTAAAGGGGCTCCAGTATGGATATATAGAGTGGGGGAGTGGTCCCTAACCCTTGGACAGACACATTGTATGTGGATATGTTTGGGGATGCTGATGGTTCCAGTCACTAGTTTTGATGCACTGATGGATAGAGGGAGGCTTTGGCTACAATTTCTAACATTTAGGGGCCTCTGTTGTCAGGTATCTGTCACACCCATTACACAGTGGGGGCTATGAGTCGGGGGTGTGGGTGTAGTGGAGGGGTGAAGTGGGGAAACTGAGTGGGTTCTGGGACAAAGTGGAGCCCTGTCTCTGCAGGGATGGCTACAGAAGCTTGGGATTGATGGGGTGGTGATGAGAGATGGAGATGTCAGGGAACAGATACCCATTCAGAATGGGACCAGTAAGAGGGAACTACTGGGGAACCCTGGGGCCCATCATCACCTTTACTCTCCATGCTGGGGTGCGGGCCAGAGACTGGGGGAGGGAAGAAAAGAGCAAAATGGGGGACTGTCCCCTAGAGTTCACACATATCATACAACTATGGGTTTATTATTCTGGCGGGTGACCTGAGCCAACTGCCCCCTACAGCATATGTCCACATATGATGCTGTGAATCAATTACTTCTCTATGCTGCCTAAGTAAAAAAAATAACGTCATGGTGCACACATGTCTCATAGATAGTAGGTTGTGAAAAAGAAACAACAAACCTAGCTGGTTTTACTTGCAGGGTATGACATTTTGGATCACAGCACCATCAGAGGACCTCCAAAATATTTCTGAAAGAGAGACAAAAAATTTGTTGTTAATAAGAACCAGTCAGCTAAGGCCAGACCAGGTTCGTTAATGTCAGGCTGTTAACGGAGTTTATATATAAATTTCAGTCATCAATGAAAGACTCATCAATCCAACACAACTTAAAAGTAGTTTAAAATATTTATCAGTATGATAACTGATTCAATTTCACAGTCGTGCTTTCTCCTTTGGTAATTTGAAACTTCAATGAGTCACTCTTGGGAAGAGCAGGGGAATAAGTTTAGTAATTTAACTTTTCTGATAGTAATACTGGTTTCCTCTGTTTGTGTGTGCACCTGGGCATGGCGGACAACTGGAATCCATACATAGATTTTCATGTACTGTAGATGAGACACAATCACAATTTATCACAATTGTCTCATCTACAGCCGCTTATACACCTAGCGGGTCAAGGGTCTGCTAGAGCCTATCCAAACCCGCTATGGGTGATAGACAGGGTACACCCTGGACAAGATGCAAGCTCATCACAGAAATGAAATAGAAACAAACACACACACTGGAGGTGCTACCACATCAGCCACTGTGTCACCCAGTTGCATGCATGTTCATTCAAAATCAAGCTTTTGCAATGTTTAACCCCAGCTCTGAATCCCACTCATTGTCAGATATGTCACTGTTCAAATGGTAACACAGCGCTCAGGCCTTCAGTTAGTTCCTTACAAATGAATTTCCTAGTGTGTCATTCTAATATGTATGTCTACCTTATCACATGGTAAGCATGTAAGGCTTCAACTACCGTATGACAACTTACTCAAAACTCAAAACTTGACTTCCACGCAAGCCTCTCAATAAACTCTTTACTGTTGAGTAAAACTTTCATGTCAAACTTCTGAACCTACACATCAACGAGAATAGTTTTGTTTTCTATATTTGTTTTCTATATTTGTTTTCTATATTAATCGGTATTTAATTTGCACTCTCAATAAATAACACTTAAATGTATGCATGGCTGGTTTCAGAGTGCATGTACTGCCTTACCCGCATGTATGTATGTTTCTTTGAAAATAGCCCCTGGCTTTTGCTTCAGACACTGAGATGTATGAATCAGCTATTGTTTGGGGTGCATGTGGCATAGTTGGCGGGGGACAGGGTAACTAGAGACAGACCCTCTTTACATCCCCACAAGAGAGCTGAGCCAGAGAAACTCAAGTCATGTTCAAATAAATTCTTTCCTGTCCAAATTGACACCCTTCCGTTGCCATGGTGTGGCTTTGGTTTAGTTTACAGTAATTTTGAGCCTGGGTGGCACAGGAATGTGGTAAGGGACAGAGGCTTATGGTGCATTTAAGATGACTTACGCGTTGAAAATTATGGGATGAGTTTGCAGCACTTATCACTTTTCACAGATACAGAGGTTTACCTGCTGCTAGAGTAAAGTAATTATTTGAAATGGTTTGACTATAAATCATGACCAAAGACATGCTATTGCTCTCTTGAAACTTAAATCTTTCTTAGTTCTTGCCCTGTAATAATAGCTTCACTGCTATGTTTCCTCAGAGTATAATTATTGACCTATTGATCCATAGTTCTTGCAAGTGTCGCACAGTGTTAAAGGTGTTCAAAAAGGGTAAAGATGTTTTGGAGTCTCTCATTTCCCTCTATCATAGGGTAGCATCAAATTGGGCAATCAAAAGCATCAAAGGGGCTTAAAATTACATATTTTAAGATGGTGTTAGCTGAAGCTGCTAACCTTACGTGAAGCATACAGTACAACACTGTCCAAAGTCAAGATGATCCCATTCAGAGCTGAGCCAATACACTCCCGGCCAATACATCTGCTCTCAAAAAAAAACAATAATCAACCTCACCAAAATGAAAAAGAAAACATGTACGTGTGTGCGTGTGTACGTGTGTGCGTGTGTATGTGTGCGCGTGTGTGTGAGTGTGTGTGTGTGTGTGTGTGTGTGTGTGTGTGTGTGTGTGTGTGTGTGTGTGTGTGTGTGTGTGTCTTGCATTAGGTATAGAATAGACAGCTCTGCAGCAGGACTGAACTTTCACATGCTCAGAACAGTGAGGCTGCCACTCAGTTTCAGCAAATTTCAACCAATAACAGATCTGCATGTGGTGGAGTCTTCATTTTCAATCGGCAAGATCTAATAAACATTTCCTACGTAGACAAGGAAGATAGACATATGGTGTTCATAAGTGACATTATGCTCTCACTGCTAAAAGGTAATGGAATCCCCACAGCATGTATAAATTTAATATATACATGCACATGTGCACACATCCACTGCCAGACATCTCTCTTACACACTTCCTCCTTTTCCACACTTTTCACCTTTCCTATGCAGACAATCTAGATTGTCAGCACTCATTTTGAATTCCTGTTTTAATGTATAAACCTGTTTTCATTTGGAAGATGAGGCACATCTGGAATTTAGTTTTTATTTAACCCAGGATTAATCTTTCTTGATGAGGTTAAAAACAGGACAAGCGAGTACTATCACTGAAGTACTAATGCAAAAAGCAGTGAGCCTGCTATGTAGTGATGCAGAAAATGAGGATGTGGAAGTTTGGGTTCATTGAGGAGACCAGTTTATGTTGTCACAAACCTTTTTACACAACTACCCATAGTAGCATGTAATCAATTAGTAAACTCTGGCTATCCATTCATCCTTGCGATGAGCTGGCGTCTCATCTGGGGTCTACCCCACCTCTCACCGATAGTCAGCTGAGATAGACCCCAACAACACCTATGACTTTTACTTCGCACAAGCGGCTGGAGATGAAACAATTTGATTGCATCATCTTCAAAAATATGAATGAATCTCCATTCATTCAACATAGTTTTCCATAATTTCCAAAAGTTTAACTATGCTACAGCTGACATTTAGAGACAAAATAGAAAGTATTAACTTCAGAAATAATCAAGGCTCTGGTTATTTACCTACTGTGATAAGCTTGAAACAATTCCACTCATACATGATTTTAACCCAGTCAGATATACAGTAATCCCTCACTTGTTCCCGCTTCAAGATGCATGGTTCCACTACATCACTGATTTTAAGTAGGGAGTCACACGATACCGTATGAGCATGCTATTGGCTGACAGCATCCAGAAGTGTGCTTTAAACAGTCAATAAGAGTCTTGAGAGAAGGTAATAAGTACAAGGTGGTTTAATAATAAAATAAATAGCTCGTCACTGTATAGCAGAATTTCATTTTTCACTGGTGGTCCAAGTTCAACAATATAGAAATACATGTGTGCAATGCACTAGTTGGGAGGACGGTATCTCAATCTGGGCCTTGAGCTGGAGACTAGAGGGCAGCTGGTTCAAGGCCCATGTGGACCAAAAGGTTTGAGAGTGTCAACTGGGAGTGGAAAGGTGCCAGTTCACCTCATGAGCACTGCCAAGGTGCCCTTATATATATATATATATATATATATACATATATATGTGTGTGTGTGTGTGTGTGTGTATGTATGTATGTATACACACGGTATATGTATACACACGGTATATATATACACAGTATATATATACAGTATATATGTATATATATAGTATATATATATGTATATATATAGTATACATATATATATAGATAGATAGATAGATAGATAGATAGATAGATAGATAGATAGATAGATAGATAGATAGATAGATAGATAGATAGATAGATAGATAGATAGATAGATAGATAGATAGATAGATAGAGATACGTATATATACATATCCCGCTTCAAAGCAGTGATGTATTGTAATTGTTAGCGTTCGTGTGTTCATCCATTCGTTCGTGTGTTCGTCCGTTCATTCGTATGTCCACGAAATATCTTCGCAACTGTTGCAGATAGAAAGATGAAACAAAAAGTAAATTACTCGGGCCGCAAAGGGGATGAAAATGAGATGATAATCTTGACCTTGACAAAACAAATTTCGACTTTTGTACACTCAGGAACTGGATAAAATAAAAAGACAAGAGAGAAGGCCAAAGTAAGACCATAGATCAAAGCTAGTGATATATATACAGTATATATACAGTATACAGTGGTACCTCTACTTACGAATGTCTCTACTTACGGAATTTTCTACCTTGGAAATTTCTCAGCAGGAAAATACTACCTCTAGTTTTAAAAGAAATTTTGACTTATGAAAGGTAAAAATACAGTATGGGCTGATTTTTGCCGCTCCCACTGGCTCCTGAATGCAACATTCTCATAGCTGCTCTGCCATTGGCTATTACCTAGTATCTTCCTGGCATCCCATTGGCTAAGAGGGACCTCTGTGTGGAGCTAGATCAATGTTTATGCAGGGTCCTCGTCATTCGGCTCTCGAGCCATGAGGTGTAGTTTTACGTAAATATATTAACTTTTAGAGTATTCGCTATGGACCCCAAGAAAGTGATGGAAAAAAGAGGAAAAGAAAAGACGATGAAAAGAGTTTTTTGTCCATACAATCAAAGCAAGAGATCATAGAAAAGCATGAAAAAGGGATGCGTTTGGTTGATCTCTCCAAAGAATATGGCCAAAAATCTACAATTGACACGTTATTAAAACAAAAGGAAGTTTAAGGAGTTTAAGTCATCGCGTGTGTGGTTGGAGAATTTCAAAAGGAGGACTGGAATTCACTCTGTTGTTGGGCATCGTGAGATAGGAGCGCATGAACCAAGGAGGGCAAAAAACAATGAGGACAGCAGTTAAAAGGTAAATGACCGTCATTATTATTCTTTACTCTATTCTTTGTTTTTTACAGCAGTTAAGAGGTAAATGAACGTCATTATTATTCTTTACTCTATTCTTTGTTTTTTAAATTATGCACAACTGTCATTTATTGTGTAATAATCTAATCGTAACATGTATTTGTTACATGTTTTGATGCATTTTTATGCTTTATTAAACATTTATGTCAGAATTTTTGAGGGCTTGGAACGGATTAGGGCATTTGCATGGAAGACGAGTCTCTACTTATCTACTTACGTAACCAATTTATTTCGTAAGTAGAGGTACCACTGTATGTACATCTATCTATCTATCTATCTATCTATCTATCTATCTATCTATCTATCTATCTATCTATCTATCTATCTATCTATCTATCTATCTATCTATCTATCTATCTATATATATATATATATATATATATATATATAAAATACACATACATACATACATACATACATACATACATACATACATACATACATACATACATACATACATACATACATACATACATACATACATACATACATACATACATACTGTATATACTAGCGGGAACCTGTGGAAATTCCACGATAAAACAATAATATCAGACTTAGTTTGTTCTCTTATTTTTCTTCACTGTCACAACAAAACAAACCACTGTATCCGACGAAGCCGGAACTGAGTTCAGAACTGAAGAAGTCTCTTGGATGAGAGACGAAACGTCTTCAAGAACTTTCTTAACGTCCAGTGGATTGACTTGAACAGCTTTGGATAACCATTACCTGGATAACTGAGAACCTACACAGATATCCTACTGTTTCTACTCCAATACTACAGCACTGATGCATCTCATGCCCTGTGCGCGCACACAAAATACACTATTTCCAGTACACAAGAATAGGCTCCCATTGGTTGGGTTCACCAAAAAAAAAAAAGTCTGCTTCAGATGAGAACTTGTAGTCTAGAGACCAAATCATCCCCCAGTGTTGGGGATGTATCCAACGTAGATGGCTATGGTTGTTATTAGTTTTAGCTAGAGATTTGGACCACTGTTGGTGTTTATAAAAGAAGACTATTATTATTACCATTGCCTCTTCTCAATTGGAAATGCCCTGGTCATGACTGCTTGTAACGTGATTATTTTAATAACTCTCCCCAGAAACTGGACAGACAGCAGTGAGCTTCTTTATGTCCAGTGGTCCTCCTTCCAAGGCTGATCGCCACATAGAACAAAAGATTAAACATGCAGTGAGCAAGAGGCTGAGACAGTTAATCTCTCTAATTTGAAAGACAGAAAAACATCTCAGTCAAATAAAAAGTCAATAAAAGGTTGAAGTTATGAAGTGTATAGTTCACAGTGTGCCAATGGAAAATCTGACCATGCAGTGTGTGACAACAAAGATGGGTTAGGTCTCCAATAGTTAACATTGATGCTGGCACATGAAGTAAAGCTGGAAGATTCTGATATATGTTAGCAAAAAGAAATACACAGCAGTGACTGACTGCTGGGAGAAGAAGTGGCTGAAGAGCGAGGCAGTTGTTTTTGTGACTGCAGATAGAAGTTTATAATCCAAACACATGTAGAAACTTGCTGTTTAAGTTAATTCTCCTTCAGTGTCCCTTTCACATAACTTCACAGCTTAAGCAGCACAGATGCAGGTGGAGACACCCCATAGAGAAATTCCAAGGTAGCAGCATTAAATCAACTGTGGAGTCAGTCTTCAAACATAGGCAGGGGTTACTAAGAGGTCGTGTGAGAGCTGAGAGACTTTATTATATCGCATGTCACACAGGGGACAAACTAATTATGATTATTATTTATGATCTAATACAGTTGTTTAATGACTAGCTCAAGGTGATTTTCACAATCTGTAGTCTGAACTTCACTGGAAAATTCAAAAAGTAAACAGGCAATAAAACCTGATAATTTCACTGATAATTTCACATTGTCTTTGACAAGTACTTCAAATAAAACTTTTTTGACTTGAGACAGATTGAGAATAGCACCTGCTCGTATGTGGTAAAACAGGTAGAATGTGCCAAATAAATATATAGGAACATAAATCAGCAGACATTATATGTATCACAAAATGACAAAAGAAAAAACTTGTGATTGTGACAGAGACCCCCAAAATCTCCTCTGTTCTCCACTCTCACACTGGATGATTAAATCCAAATGGCACACGGCTGATAGAATGCTGGGTGACTGGGTGAATTAGCATTTTCGCACCCGGTTTGAATTAATGGCAATATGTATCTATCGTTTCGTTTCTTGAGTTGTTGCCCAAGTCTTTTGTGATGGTGGGTGGGAGCCAAGGCCTGGCTTCACTTCTCCATGTAGAATCTGGCTCTATTTATCCAGTCCTGATGGAGTCCAGATGGGCTCCTTATGAGTCTCCTCTCCTTTACAGGCTCACTGAGTCTGGACCACTGAGTCTGCAACCCACTGCAGCAGGCAGTGCTGGGTTGGATCATCTCTGGATGGGCAAGGGAGAACACAGATTGTTCTTAATTGGGAGGCAAGTGATGACTGATGTTCCATCATGGGAAAGACTCGTCAATTATACTGCTGAGTCCAACTAGAGATGGAATATCTTATTCACAGTGGAAGAGAGCACTGGACTTCACTCCTCTGGGATTTGGAAATACCTCAGATTCACTTGTAATGCAAGGACAAGTGGCATGTTATCCTAAAACTGCCATATGCATGATTGTGGGCCAGGTTTCATATCCCCCTGTGGTCTCTCCTCCAAGGCTGTGGGTATAATGCATAGATCTCCAGACACTCCCTCCCCAATGGACATGTATTAAGGGTAAATCATCCGTGTGCAGAGACCAATACTCCAGAGCTCCAAAATTATATAAATGTAATATATGCATAGAGAAACTTTCATGTTGTTGGTCTGTATGTCAAAATCTTGAAAGGCTGATGGTTGCAAAGGTCTGAGAGATGCAACACTCATTCTGTAACGCCCATCATATCTCTCATTTGCATGACCCAGATCTGAATGCTTCCTGATATTCACACACACATGCACGCACGCACACACACACACACACACACACACACACACACACACACAATACATATGTGTATGCAATGTAAATAATTTATATCGCTCTTTAATGCATTGAGGTTTGTGAGAAAAGCGACGGGACGCAAACCCGATTGTGTAAAAACACCACGTCATTACAAACTGAAAGCTGGAGCCGATACAGCAGTCCTGTAACAGATATGATGGAACTGAACAAAATCCAGTTCAAATGAAAACACACCCTGACTTTGATTCTAGTACTGTACTCTTCACTTCACATCCAACCTTTTCTTTTGCCACAGGCTATTACTGTAGTTGATGTCAGTATTACCAATTCATGATACCTGAGATAGAACACACAATCATGAACATATGCTTTTATTAATTGTGTATATAGAGCAGAGACTCTGCATGTACACACACATACACAGAATCAGAAAGTTAACCAAGGACGCTGTATTATATTATATAGTTTATGTCAGCCTTGAAACTGGAGATTATGGGTGAAGTTCCACATTGTGTGGATGGAGCACACCATGCATGTGTGCTCTATTAAACATCACTGATTGCACTTCACTGCTTCCTCAATGAACGGGCCCTGAGGATACCTTTCTCAGGATGAATTCTACACAGTGATTTTAACCAACCACAACAACAAAGACCATACTGACAGTAATTCACATTACAGTGGAGTGAACCAGGTCATTGCAGAGAACTGCCTCCAAACCCACACTTGAGTGTGTTTGGAGGCAGAACCTTGACGGATGTGCAGTTTGATTTCCACCTCCACTTTTACTTCCAGTTGGAAATTTTTATGACACCACCAATATAGAAAAATGCTTGAAATATGACAGCAGGATTTACCTGGGTCATATGAACATTCAATGCAGAGCTGTGAATGAATGTAGCTTCATTTCTCTATCATAAAACAGTGACAGAAATGGCCACTAAAAGGCAAACTCACTTGTTTTTAGAAGTCCAGTCAGCGCAGATGTTGTCAAGTGAGTTTTCCTGCTGGCATCTCTATCTTTATTTGTAGCTTGTGTCCCAGGTTTTAATCCTAATTTGATGCAAAATAAATAGCAAAGTGTTTGGTTGATTGGACCACAATAATTTTGTGCAGCTCTTTAGGTTTATAATGTGGCACCACCTTGCACAGCCTTTTTACCTGTTGTTTTTAGGTGCATTAGTATACATACATTTTTGTGGTGAACATGCTTTGAAGATAACACATAGCTAAGAAAAAGAAATTGTTAAATAAAAGAGTTGTGGAGTGGCTTGTTTGTTCAGTTGCGGCAACTACGCCTTCTACATATCCGCATTGCAAATAAAACTCCAAGAGCTGACATGACAACATTTACCATTATTACTTATAGCCATCCACAAGGCAAATTTTCTCTTTGATTGTGAAAGTGCTGACATGTGCATGTTACATAGACGAGTAAACAAATGTTGTGGCATCATATTTAATGAGCATTTCATTGATTTCAGATGAGGTGGAGTTGGCATTGAAACCTGGCTTTTCACTGTTCTCACATGTGGGATCACTGTTGCCACATCCAGCATTAATAAGTGGTTCTCATTGTTTTGACATCAAACAAGAATAAAAGCTGGCACCAGATGATAGAGTGTGGGCTCAATGGGGCAACACAATCATGATTTATTAAGATATAGGCTTCCGCCATAACGAAAAGGTGCTTTGTTGTTGTTTTGTCCCTTTATTTTCCTGAACAGATGATGTCAGAAAGTCAGATTGTTGACCCAAACCTACATCTGCAGCAGAATAGGGCACAGAGCATGCCACAAATTTCCTTCATCCCTGTCCTTCTGTTCTTCCAGAAACACCCGGTCTTCAACAGTCGCCTCCTTCGCCCCTCATGAAGTCAAAGTGTCAAACAGTTCTTGAACAAGTCATAATCAAGTCTAAAGGAAAGAACGAAAAATAACAAGCACATTTATATGCATTAATATTTGAACATACAGAAGTGGAAAGATATATGAGTTTAATGACACTTATGTGCCAAGATCCAGACTCCCTTGTCGGCAGTAATACTCAACAGTTGGATGAGCAAACACTGTCATAAAGTCTGTCACACATATCATCATCCTTCTTTCATTCTTAAGATTCTACTTTCTTTCCACTTCCTTTTTGGCAAAATGTGCACTGAACATGCAGTTATCATTATTCCAGCTACGGACAGATGACTGAATTGCTGAACCCACTGACTCACCCGCAATCAGCACTGTGGCATGAATATTTTCATACAGTCAGATACAGATTTTTTGAGGCTACCTCTACTTCTGCCTCTTATGTAACTCGTTGCCGTAGCGCTTCAGGAATATTTGTGAGAAATGCTGCAGGCCTCTGAACGACTATAGCTGTGGAATGAGAGGGTGTCCAGGTGCACTCAGTCCCCATTCTGTCATCAAGAAGGACTGCAACACCATCTTTCTGCTAGATAGCACTGGAATGATTGGATCTTCCTGAGCCACCAAGCTGAATCCAAATTCCATCCAAAAGAGAAGAGAGAAGGTATTGTTATTTAACTCACCAAAACAAACATAGGTGATCTACCCTCTGGAATCTGCTCTCAAATATGTCTAAGATTTTATCCTTTACAGCCAACAGTTTTGACCAGAAGGTCACTGTGGCTAATTCCTATTGATTTATTTATATACTCTGCTATGTCCCATGTACTGTCCTTTTTTTCTCTCTTTAAACTTTGCCCTGTTTCCCAATATCTTCCCTTCCCCTTAGCTCTTAAATAACAAGAACTCTGAGTGGTTTAACACACCCCGGTCAAGGTCAAGCAACGCCTCGTGTTCGCTGGTGACCTTTGCAGCAGCTGTAAATGTGAGTGCTTTAACAAATGCACTCAAAGTCTGAGATGTAATGGTTGCCTAACCCTAGCTATCAGCAAGGAAGAAAAGGCATATGCTTATCCTCATGCATCATGTGTACTGATCCAGCACTGGTAAAACAACAGATAATCAGGAGTGTAGCACACCCGCATCTCTGAAAACTATACCCAAAACTGCTCCATAGCACAAACAGGTAGTGCGAGGTCCATAACAGTGCAGGAGTCAGTGTGTTTGTTTTCATACTGAATTGAGATCATATATTAAAAGCAGCTTAAAATGGGGCGCATGAATGGAAAACCTGAGTGAATTAGACGTGGCATCAGTCCAGAGTTTCTGATGTGTGAATCAGAGGAACTTCAATTTCAAAGAGAAGTTCAGCAAGTTCAAACACAATGAAGATGGATTAGGCTTATTACAAACATACCAGCATGGCTTTACAGTAAAAACGCTAACTCAAACAAGTATGATGCAAAGCTATGTATCTTTCATCAACTATAATGCCATTTGCTTCATGGGTATGAAATCAGTGAATGTCATAGTCCTCTACAAGAAATCCCATTATGTACTTTTGTGGATAATTTGAAATTTGATTATATTATATAATGACTGATCAGTCCAAAGAGGTCACCTCAGAATCAGCATAGAACATTTTTAAGATTGGCATTAGATGACTGATGCTTTTACATATAAATGTATAGGAAATATCCAATTTCTAACCGTATTAGTGGAGATTCTTAATAGAGAACAGGAGCCTTTTCATTAGTTTTTCTTTTTCAAGATATTAAACAGTCCACCTTAATGTGCTGTGCGAAACATTTCTAGTTTGAACTCATACTGCCATACTGCCAATAAAATCCTGCCAACACAAGCTCCAATCATGCCAACACAAGCCAAGAAATTTCTCTTGAGACTCAAAGCTGGAAAGTGTGACAATAGGCTGACAGTCTGCAGATTAAACAGAAGAAGTGTGCTTCCAGAAACAACAGGACAAAGAGTTTGTGAAGATCTCACAAATGTCACATCACAATACAGAGATAGGACTGGGATCATCGTTAGGGGCAAACACTGTGAGAGAGGAAGAAAGAACTTGTGCAGTGTATTTGAATATGTGGAAGACTGTAAGGAAGAACTGCAAGACCTCATAAATCTCCACACACATCCATACAGACAGTGTTTGACAGATAAAGGACATGACCTACAGGACATTATACAAGACTCTTGATGTGATATATAATGACATTCATTGCTTGCGAACGAGTTTCTTGGAAATGTAACTTTATATTAACGGGAAGACATGATGATTCAAAGTTTTTATAAATATGGATTAGATTTATATAGCGCTTTTCTAGACACTTTTTACAGTGGATCCATTATTCATTCACTCCTCATTCATACTTGTTGATGGTAAACTACGTATGTAGCCACAGCTGCCCTGGGGCAGACTGAAGGAAACAAGGCAGTCAGTCCGCGGCAACGGCCTCTCCGACCACCACCGACCATTCACACACCAGTGAGTCCCTCAAGGCAGGGAGGGTAAGGTGTCTGCCCAAGGACACAACAACAAGTGACTGGGCGGAAGCGGGAATCTCCAGCTTTCACCCACCTCCAAAATAATGCGTTTCAGGTTAACTGGCCGGTCCCAAATTGACCGTAGGTGTGAGTGTGTGCATGCGTGCTTGTTTTTGTATCTGTGTGGCTCCACGGTGCACAGGCCTCGTGCCCGGGTTTTCCCCCGCCTCACGCCCTCACTTAGCTGGGACAGGCTCCAGCACCCCCGCGACCCACCACAGCGAATTAAGTGGTAGACGTTGAGTGAGATGAGTATGTAAAACAAAAGCTGAACTTAATTCAAAAGGAAAACATTTGTACTGCTCCTCCAAGTTAAGAGTCACGGTAAATGAGGAATTGAAATCCTAATTTATTCTGTGTGTATTATGTGAAATTCTAAACTAATCCTAAATTAATTTCTTGCCAAAGAGCACACGAGCATTTGACTGAGGTGAGCTTCATTCATTCCCTTTCACTGTTTTTATATTCCAAGCTCTTTTTTTTTACTTCTACTTTTTTATAAATATATCAGGGCCACTGTCACTATTTTACTGATGGTTCAGAGGTGACATTATTGAGGAAATTACCAAAATAACTTGAACTTGATGGGATAATAACAAGGTCCTTACCGGCAATGATTTGGCCTTCTTGAGTTTCAAGACCTCCTGGTCAGAATGTGTAGAGCTTAAGTGCAGTTTGGGTAGAGATAGTTATGACTTCTCACATCTGCTTGAAAGAGTATTCTTTTTCAGTTTACTGTATGCAGAAGTAAACCAAAAAAAATATGCAAAAACACATTGAAGTAATACACACTGAGAGAGCATTCAACTATGTTCCTTGTCACTAACTGTAACCCATCCAAAGCTCTGTCAGTTTATTTAAAAAAAACCAAAACAGTATGTGTGCTGAATATCTACCCTCTTGTGGACAAAACACACACTACTCAGCCATGCACACAAATTATAAAAAGGAATAATAATTTCTTAAGTAATGTTGAACTATGTAAAGTAAAAAAACAAAACATTAAGAATTAAAGAAAATCTGGACTCAAACTTAACAAGTCAATGCTGACTAAATATAAACTTGATAACATGCAGAGATGCAACTACTATGCAAAGGTACACAAATGGACCAGAATGAATCACCATTAACCTGAGAAAAACCTGTAGTTTGACTGTTATTGCCGAGCTCTTCCAAAAAACTGTAAAGCCTTGCAGCCCCAAGCTCTGATGGCTCTGCTGCAGGAATAATGAACCTGTTGAGCCTGCAGAAAAATGTGATGCAGCTATCTCCAACACCACAATGTGCTAATTTAAGACAACTTCAAATACAGCCATGCCCTTACCCTATTTCTCTCTCTCTCTCTCTCTCTCTCTCTCTCTCTCTCTCTCTCTCTCTCTCTCTCTCTCACACACACACACACACACACACACACACACACACACACACACACACGAACGCACGCACACACGTTTCTTCCTTCACCTATATTATATGTAAAAACACACTGCATTCCTGTGATGGCCAACAGATGCGAGCATGCACACACATGCATACAGACACACACACACACACACACATATACACATACACACATAAACACACACACACAAACACACACACACACACGCAAACAGATGCTAAGAGATAAGTTCAGAAAATCTTTTGCTCTTTGATTGTTTCCTGCAGAGGGGAAGCCTGTCAAGCCTGTCCTGTTCCATGAAAGAACATCATGCATGGTGCATAAATTAACCTCATTGTAGGAGGTTCTTCTCAGTCATACACTGACCATGTGTGTTGACGGGTCATGTGACGAGTCATATGCAGAGTCCTGTACTGGGTCATTTGTTATGATGCCTGATATGCAGAGTCAGATTTTTTTTAATGTATGAGGTATGTAATGATTTTGTATTTGTTTCATTAATTCTATGATGTGAGCAAACTCAGAATGTTTTTCTTGCATCCTGGAGAAAAGCAGATTGCACCCCAAAGAGGCAGCTGTAGAGAGATACAGGAGGCTGAGGCCCCGTCCACACGATAACGGATTTTTTTAAAAACGCAACTTTTTAAAAACGCATCGAAAACGATTCGCGTCCACACGACATTGTTTTCGAAAAAATCTCCGTCCACACGTAAACGCAGCAGTGAGTTTTGGAAGACGGCTATAAGCATGCCAAACCATGTGGTGGCAGTATTGAGTCAAATTTTATCCAATAGGAATCCTCCGTGTTTTGTTGTCACAACACATGGGCCCATAAATATGACGTCACACATAAATATTTCGTCGCAGGCAAGACGTCAGCGTTTTTTAAAAGTTGCGGATACACCGTCCACATGACAACGCAGACCCAGGGTTTTTTTAAAAATCTACCTCAGCCAGCATTTTCGAAAAGTTGCATTTTCGTTCCGGATATCTGCATTGTCGTGTGGACGGAATGCGCAACAAAAAAGTTTCGTTTTTAAAAAATTCGTCATCGTGTGGACGGGGCCTTAGTGCAGACTTCATGTCGTCTGCAGGTTCAACAGAAGTCTGAATGCTCTTGGCAATAGAGTGTAAAGATAATTTCCCCGTTCGGGATAAGTAAAGTTGACTGTCTTCTTCTTTCTGATGTTGTCCTTTAAAGTATTGCGAACACAGTGAGTATGTACTGTCAGTATACGTATGTTTGTGTATGTGTATACTTAATTACAAAGGCATCATGGCAGAGTATGTTATGCTAAAGACTAAGAAGTAGTATGGTACAATAGTCAAAACAAAGTTTAAAAGAACAGACCATGTAAATGTTGATTAACTCTGTACTGCTGAACTAAAGTTTATCATGTTTGGAGGTACCTGGGATCAAGACATCTGAATCTAATCTAATGTCAGCTCACATCAGCTGCTGGCAACCTATTTTGGAAGAGTGATTCATATCTCTCCATGTGCATGTGAGCATCTGTTCATACTGCACTGTGACACCTACTGCTGAACTGACAACTTTTCAGTAGCAATAACACAGATCATCGCAAAAACTAAGAGAGTGTTCTGTCAAACCTCCATCAAGGCAGCTTTTATTGGTCCAATTATGTCATTGCATCCATAATAGTAATAGTCGCATGGCTTCTGAACCATGGATATCACATCTCGATCATTAGTACGTATTTGGATACTTGAGAAAAAAAAATTTTTTTTGGAGGTGCGTGGAAGCCGGACAACCTGGAGAAAATCTACGCAGACACAAACTCCGCACAGAAAAGACCCAGGTTTAATCGAACCAAGAACCGTCTTGCTGTGAGACAACAGCACTACCAACTGTGTCAATATACTGCTGAATAATTTTTTTTTTTAAATTATAATAATAATAATACTGTAATAATAATAACAATATAATGCACACAACAACCATGCAAAACACATGTGAGGGTGATGTGGCATCCTGAAATCTAGGAGCAAATCAAATCCAGACACCCTGTCTATGTCACTGGGTATTAAATTATCTGCCCTAAACCAGAATGTGGCATCAGATGTGCTGTAGATGTTATTGTTGGCTGTGTCAAAGCGTCTTTTCATAACTCTGATGTGTATGTGGTAGTCAGATAAAAGTGTATCACTGACACCAGCATTTACAAGCATTGTGTTGATCACTTAATAACAACCTGAGAAGGTGAAGCCCGTTTATTCTCCTCACTGACATAAAGGAATGAAGATCCTGGACCCCTCCACCACCAAACACAAAGAGACTGTCAGTTATTTGACCCAGCTTCTGGAAAACCAAATCATCAGTGATTTTCAGTCAGCAGGTCTATAAAGCCTGGCGTTTACCCCGTCTAGACAGAATAAGGGACAAGCATCCATGAACTTCTAAGGATTGCAACGCACCAAGTGTAACCGCAAATGAGACCTCCACTATCATTTAAGACCATGAACCAGCCTTGCACATAAACAGATTGTAAAGGTTGGGTTGTAAGGAGTAATTTAAAGGAAGTTTCAACACATAAGAAGGTTGGCGATAGAATTTTCTTTTGATCAAGCACATTATCCCTTGATTCCTGAGGCTAAACAGAGCAATAAATCATTGAACTGGAGCAGCAATATAGTTTGTTTTGATTCCATAGCATATTGGATTGACTATCCATCTTCATGGATTAAATATGACAAGGCAGAATTGTTTTGGATCAGTGCTGTTCCACACCAGCAAACGTTGAAATGAGATGAGCATAGATAAATATTAACACACCTATCTGGGAAAGTAAGAATAGTTCTTGCTGTGGGTAAAAAGCTCCGCAAACAAATATTACCCCCTTAACTGGCCGAGCACAGACAGAGACACACTGTACTGTGATTTTCCTCAGTGTCTCCAGCTGAAACCTCACTCAGAATTCAATTCAATGTGACCTGCAGAGATTCCTGGAAAACTTACAGGTACGCCGCCACACCACGTGGTTAATTACCACGGTTTTGTTGTTGATCACAAAGAGGAAAACGAATTGCACAATAATGAATTACAAAAAGGAAAAGGCTGTTTGACCACAGGAACTTGTTAATTCACAAGTTTTAATGCAAAAAAAAAAATAGAGTGAGGGAAGTTTCATTCAAAACAACACATTTTGAAAGGGAAGTTTGAAAAAATGTCAACTTGCAACGTAGATTTTGAACATCTGTTGTGAGAGGGAAGAACACTACTAGCAATGTGGTTGCTTCATGTGAACGCCAGACTAAGTACACACCAGAGACTGTATATGTGTGATTCTGCAAGTGTAGATATGAGCATTGGGAGTGGGAATAACTTCCTGTACGACTGTGACAACGCTGCTAAACACTGTGGCTGCTGTTGCTGTGATGTAGACCGATAGCGCCTATCACATCTACAGCTTGTAAGCTGGAATCGCTGCCATATCACTGGAAGGAAGTAGATTTGTTATTGTTAAAACCTCAAAGGCTTTGGGTGGTCCACATTCAGACACACACACACACACACACACACACACACACACACACACACACACACACACACACACACACACACACACACACACACACCATATGAAGGCAAAGAGCCAAAGAGAAACAAGAGACAGCAGGCACATGCAAATATTACTATTCAAAACACACCGAAAGTTCTCTGACCACCTGCCATCTCCTGCATGAGCACACAAATAGCTGTTTATGCTGACCTATAAGGGAATGCAGCGCGCCTCACCAAACTTTGATATCCAGATGGAATCTCTGAAATGCATTTTTCTGTTTAACCAGTGCAAACAATTGTAAACTACAAAACACTCCAAAGCAGCTCATTCTAATCAATTGTTTAGTTGGGAGAGTTTACATGATATGATGTAGCCATGATGGAGTCCCTTTGCTCAGATCTCAAAAAGAATCTGCATCTGTACTTGGAGCCACCTTAAAAATCTAATCAGTTCTTCCTTGGTCCATGATCAACCTCTCCACAAATTTAACCTTGTACCTTTTCAGAATATTTCATCCAGGGGGTGGCAGTAGCTCAGTCCACTAGGTCTTGGGCTGGAGACCGGTTGACCAAAAATTTTGTAGTGTCAACTGGTAGTTCACCTTTTGAGCACTGCCAAGGTGCCCTTGAGCAAGGTACTGTCCCTCAGAAGTTGCTCGTTGGGTGCACTATGATGGCACTGCCCGCCGCTCTACCTCTCATCATTGCATGCTTACAGGCCCAGGTGTGTGTGTGTGTGTGTGTGTGTGTGTGTGTGTGTGTGTGTGTGTGTGTGTGTGTGTGTGTGTGTGTGTGTGTGTGTGTGTGTGTGTGTGTGTGTGTGTGTGTGTGTGTGTGTGTGTGTGTGTGAGTGAGTGTGTGTTAAGGGCCTGTATATATATATATATATATTTATAAGAGTGTGAATAGTCTAAGAGTGGAAAAAATAATTTCCCCAAATGAATTATTAAAGGTTGTTTCCATTTATCCTGTCGGAAAACAAACATCAGATATTTTTATACGTCACCAAATCAACTCCTCAAACTCTTGTTAAGGTAGGGTAATAAAAGCATCTCACATCCAGAAATGATTGATTTTACCAAAATACTAACATGCAAATGAAGCAATAAGCATCAGTCAGACTTTTCCACAGTAGTCTGTTAGAGGCTGGTATGAGCCATCACTGGCATAGATTCTTCATGGCCTCAGCCCAAACTTCTCCAAACAATATGATTTTCACCCAAGATAAATAGTAAGGAGCCAATTTCCACACAAGAGACACGTAGTTCAGAATATTAGTGCAAAAAAAACAAAAGTAAAACAAAAACAGTACTCTTTAGGTGTTTTGGTCATCAATCCATGACATCCAGTTTTTAGGTGTGAAACTGCAGAACTGGAAGGATACAGGTCTCACACATGCAGACAGCAAAACCCTCACTCACTGCAAGAGATGTGCTCGTATTGGTTTAACAAGTCTTCAAAACAGCCCATTTTATCTTAATGCAGCACATATGTAAGGCACAGTCACATATACACATGCACAAATAGCAGCCATCAATGAGTGGATGTCTGCCACAGACAGGAACTTCTCTGAACACTTAGAAAAAGAGGTCATAAACCACCACACAGATGGTGGTAAGGATCCATTGAGTAAGAGAATAAAGCTCCCTTTTAAAAACCAGACTACAGAATGCAATGCCTTCTTCATGGCAGGGCGATAATTAATTCAATATCACTGCGCAAGACCTTTATAGAGCAACACATCTTTGGTGCTGAAGTGTTTGAAGTACTTGATAACTATTAGTGAAATTTTCATATTAGACCCCTTTGCCCAATGGCTAAACCCTTTTCATCATTAATTCCCATCAAAGCAGTTGCCACAGGTCCAATTATTCACTGAATAAATGTACTCCAATATAAAAGTGGTGTGATGCTGGTGTTTGTGACGTGTTTTGAAAGGCCGTGTGATAATCATAAAAAGGAGGCCGGTTATCCAGGGAACTGGAGATCTATTTATCTTGAAGTCTGAATGACTGTCAGTGGACTCAGGAAGTCCAAAGTGTTTCAATTCAGAAAAAAATTTCAATTGAAGAATATTTCCTCAAGAGTTAGGGTATGTACTTAGTGTCTGTATGTGTGTGTGTGTGTGTGTGTGTGTGTGTGTGTGTGTGTGTGTGTGTGTGTGTGTGTGTGTGTGTGTGTGTGTGTGTGTGTGTGCGTGTGCGTGTGCGTGTGTACTGGACACTGTTTGTAATATTGTGTGACCTTGAGGCCTGAAAGAAGTCGATCACGAAACTGGAATCTTAAACCAGGTGTTCATATTTTGTGGATTTCCTTCATGTTAATTTCATCAATTATGTATTTACCTGCAATCTGGAGGCGTTCTGTGTTTCTCAAGAGAAGAGGGGCCCGTCTTACCTGTTAGCAATTTGAAGATTCAGATCATTAAGCATACAAACAGCTCCTTGAGAGCTAAGCATGAAATTGGATTTAAGGGTGAATTTCAACAAAGGATCAGTTACCCTGTGAAACGATGATTATAGCAATACAGCATCATATGTCATCAATGTTTAAATAGCTGAAAACAGAAAATACATGCTGTAGGTACACTACCATCACTCTATCTACACAATTTCTCGACCATCACTTTTCTGCTGCCCCTTGGTGGCAGGGTCTGAGAACACAGACCACCACAGCTGAAAATACTGCGCTACCCACAACTGTGGGTCCTCAGTTTACCATATTCTACTGTGTGAAACACTAAAGGGAGCCAGATTACAGACCTGATGACTTTGATAGTGATTGGCAAGGGGAAAGCCCACCAGCAGAGAAACAATGTTAAATTAAATTATGAGTACCGGTATTCAAGTGGACAACAACGCTGTCTTTTCCTGCTTCAATGTATTCACTTCCTTTAGCCGTTGAGAAGGCCATACGATGTTCAGACAAACTCTGATCTGCAATTTTAGATAGATGCCACCAATCTTAAAGTAAGATGGTTTATGATACTATTACTTCTAGTACAAGGCAAGTAAATATTTGTGACTAAATTTGTGACTAAAGTTCTTACTTTTTAACCTTAAAACATACATTTATCACTTTATATTTTAACTTTAACTTTTCAATGTTAACTTTCAATACTTAAGTTAAACAGCGGTAAACCTGATGCTCAAAGATCAAACATGTGTGCTGTGTTTTGAAATTAGGATTAGGGGGGGACAGTTTAACAAGTGAATGTCTTTTCTGTGGTTTCAGAGATGAAAAATATGTCTGCTGCCAGTAAAAACTGTAAAGTTTGGTTTATAACTTATCTAGAGCGACTGACTTTTTCGAACTTTCAAATCAGTCAAACTGAGAGCATGTTTTGACTTAATATTACTAAGCAGAATGAGGTCAATGCCACTGACTGCACCTTCTGCTGCATTCTACTGCATTACACTGCATGAAGTTTAAGTGGATTGCGCTAGGAAACTAAAGTCCTTGATAACATCTCAGATTTATTTTAGTTTACTTTTAGTTTAGATTACTTTTTTCTGCAAAAGATAATGAAAGTAAAATTAATTAGATTTTCCTGACATAATGGACTTTCACCCAGTATTGGTCTAAATGCTGTAGGTAAGAAACAAACCATCGGTCATGGATTAACAGACATCTGAACAATGAAACAAACAGCGATAAGTAAAAAATAATACTTATTTTTACTAATCTGAGATATGTATAATACCATCAGCTCATAATCAGTGATACAGATTTTATGTGAATAAAGATATTTTGGTGCAATACAGTATATACTCACTTTGTCACGTTGCACTCTCACTGTCTGATTTGTCACTTTCTATCACCTGCTTTTGTGGTAAGTTTAGTTTTAGGAAATTGTGATATTCAGTTCCGACCGTTGATGCACTTTCTTCTGCGATCAACTCCTTTTCTAACTGTGGTTTCTGTGTATAGAGATGGGTAAAGTAATAGTATTGGGACACGTTTTTATCCAAATAAAAGGCAGAAGTGATGCATACTATATACCTATATACCTAAATATTTGTGTATTTATTGCTTGTTTATGCAGCAAAGTTACAAACACAAGACCATTATATTCAGATGTGTCTCAAAGGGGTACATAGCTGAACCACTGACTTAGTGGATCATAACAAAACCAATCCCATAATCCCCATGTTCAACATCAACATAAAACCAAAATATTGGAATGTTTTTGGAATGATCCATAAAGCGATGGCAACCATGCTGTGTCAATCAAAGAGCTCCACAAAGTCTGGAAGAGCCAATAAAAACACGGTGATGACTCTCGCTGTTAGCTCTAAATGTTTGCCCGCTCCATCATCTGCAGGAGTGATCTGCATTCTCAAGACCTCAAAACACTTTTTTCATTTGTTCACACATTTACTTTAGTACATTAAGATATTCAGTAGACCAATTCATTCATTCATTGGTATATTCACCAGTTTATTGCAGGGCCACTCGAACATCAAACAGTTAATCAAACCAAGATTCATGCACACCTCATCACCTGTTTATACATATAGATAACTATATGGTAAAAGTCAATGTTCTCAAATAGTAGAATTCCGTTTTCTGGGAGTTGCAAGGAAAGAACACGTTGTCACGTCAATCCAGCTGTCCCCACAAGCTTCACTTCACAGAAAAATGAAGCCTCTGCTGTCTCGCACATAGAAGCGTAGGGTTGCTTGTGAAAGCATGAGAGTTCTTCTAAATCATACTTGTGTTGAGGATCATGGAAAACATGCTGTCCTCCGAGCCTCCAGCCATCTGTGATGTATTGTAGTAGAAATGCTGAGAATGACTCATAGTACAAGAACATCTAGACAACCCATCTCATTTCCAGCTGAGTTCAGTCCTGGATATTGACAATGTTTTTGGCATAAACAAAAAGAAGAAACCACATTTTAATTCAAACTTTGAAAGGACAAGTCTAAATGTCCGTGTTAGAAGTAGATCAATTGGCAAATCTGATGTGGCTTGTGGTCCCTGGAGATGCCATGATAAGCTCAAGGGTACTATCTCTGACAGTTATATTCCCTTTACTCTCAGTATATTCAGTTAATATCATGCAGAGAAATGAGTTCCGGTCAGTAAAGTAAATTAGGCTGCAAACCAGTCTTGGCCCAAATAAATCTCTTCTGTTTGTTGCTTTTCTTTAGTCGTGGTTTCTCAGCAGCCATTTGACCATAAACACTTGATTTTCACCGTCCCCTCTAAACAGTTAATGTAGAGATGTGTCTGCTATTAGAACTCTGTGTGGCATTTGGTCCTATTTCTGACAGACTTAATGGAGCATCCTCAGAAAAAAGAAACACTGACATATACAAGAGAAAAGCTACAGTGTACGTTTTGGACGAGGGTTGAATGAATTTTGTCAGTCAGCTTCGCATAAATCATTCTTTTCAGCTGGAAGTGAGGACACAGCACAGATTTTAGGACTACATGAATGTTAAGTTTCTACATATGGATGGTGAGTTTTACAGAATGCATACAGAGTGTCAGGTGTGAATGGTTAAACACTTCTTAAGTGCAGTCTTCTTTATAAATCTTTGTCTGATTGTCTTCGACATGCTTGTGTCATCAAACAAGCACATGCTCTTTGTTTAGATCCACTGTGGTCTTTTGAATAAATATTCTAGTTAGATCCTCAAGCCAAACTGATCAAATCTAAATTCAAAATGACAAGACAACTGCTTACACCACAGTGCAAACATTATTCTTTATAGACGCTGTTCTGACCAAAAGCCTTATCTTGTTTCATGCACATGGTTTGGATCAAGGTGGATTTGTTGTGCTCAGTGTGGAGCAGTGGAAAGCTCTTATTTTCATAGGCCCACAGGCCTCCTTTTCAGGCTTCATTTACTATATAAAGTAACTTTTCCCGAACCAAGCATATGTATCTCTCTAGACCAGACAGGACAGATTGGGCTCAGTACAAACACTGGCTGCACAAGAAGATGCATTGCTGTTCTCTAGATCTGTGCCAATACATCATAGTGACACACAACAAAACGACTGCCAAACGATTGTGCAACACCGGATTCTTATCAAATTTTTGCAAGCATAATTCTCAGGTTACCATGGACGGCAGAGAAAGATAGAGTCCTTAGGTCTGTGGGTTGTTGTTTTTTTCACACTCATGTAACCAAATATCTTTAGCCTCCTTCAGTCAATTTGGTTACGGTGTTCACACGCTTGTCTCAGCTGGCTGCATAATTGCTGAGCATTATTATTTAAGAATGGAGCTCAGCTGCTCTAAGCGGAAAGTAATTTGTTCAGGACTGCAATTTAAAATGCATGAGATATCTTGAGTTTAATTACATAACCTGGCAAAACAAAGAAAGTACGGTGAAAACACACCATTTAGACCAAAAAATGTCCCAAATAGAATATACAATAAGAAGAAACAACAACCGCTAACTGTGGATCATACTTTGTGATACAACATCAACCAAAGGATAATTATATGTGAATAATAATGAAAAGAAAATGTCAAAGTGGAAAAATCAGTAATCCCTATTCAAAAAAAAGTTGTGGCAACCATCAGATAATACAGATAAAGATTAAATTCCCTTAATTTCCCTCTTTTCTCCTTGTCTTCTACAGTTTGGGATCTCCTTCTCTATTAACGCTTCAAAACAGGACAGCATGCCAGAAAGTCAAGCCAAATACATTGCGAACAGTTTGTCTTTTATTTGACCGTTTGCGAGCTGTTTCCAATGGGAAAATGGTGATGAGACTGTTGTTGTGTGTTCATGAATGCCCGCAGCTGTTTCCTCCAGCTCTCCCGTGCTTTTTCTACAAGAGATCATTTGGGCAAATGTACACTCCACCGGGGGTAGAACTGGCAACTGACGCTTCCCTGCTTGTTATGGACATATGAAACATATTCTGTGTAAAACCAGGTCAGGTGATGGGTTCTGCACATGCTGGGTAATCAACCTTTCCTAAATTCCTAAAAAAGTCTGTGTGCAGTAGATGTTATCATAAGTACAGTGAGCAGCGGTCCAGCTGGAAGTATCTGCTCTGTGCATCCCAATTATCCAAAATTCTTTCACCAATTTAAGCAAAGCCAAGGATGTGTCTTCCCAAATCCCCTTCTTTCCTCAATCCCCTAACCGCCCTTAACAACCCTCATACCACTACCTACCCACCCACTCTCCATCAGCAGGCTCCTGTGTTCCCTTGTTTGATGTATCCAGGCCGACCCCATGGCTGTCCAAGCCCATTACAAAACTTTTAATACCCCCCAAACATACACATACACACACAGATGCATGAATACTGCGGGCCTGCATGAGCCCCTGGAGCCTGGGGCCTGACATGTGGAAGCAATCATAGCAAAGGGAGATGAAAGGATATGTAGAGTTAATATAGAGATGGATCAATAATGACCAAAATCTAATGTCTAATCAAATTATATTTAATCAGCACAAGCAGTGATGTCAGAGAGCAGAAGGCCTCATCACTAATGACTTAGATCAGATATATCCAAATGCCTCTATTATGACTATTTGCCAAAGCTACTGTTCACACAGAAATCAACAGAGCTGGATTCCTCCAAACCTGAACCACTGTCAGATCTGTGTGAACCAGGATTTGATCTCACATGTGGCATGACTTCAAGACTGCATCCTCCTAAGGCAAAGTATGTAGTTCTGCGTGGTGATTGATCTTTCACACGTGTGTGTGTGTGTGTGTGTGTGTGTGTGTGCGTGCGTGCGTGCGTGCGTGCGTGTGTGTGTGTGTGTGTGTGTATGTGTCTTACAAACAGCTAGTTGATCTTTTTCCAAAAAGAGAATCAGAATCAAGTTTTATTGCCAGGTACGTTTTCACATATGAGGAATTTGCCATGGGTTTTGACGCAACATGAAATGAACTGTAACATATACACCTAGGAGCCAAGTTTACTAATTATCACACATTAAAGTATATTCAAAGTCCAGTCCAGAACATTGCAGAAAAAAATGGTGTTGCAGAGAAAAGTTTCATAGGTGTGAACTGGCCAGTTTGACCCCAACGAAATTTCTCGTCACAGCATTGCACATTCTGAATGGTTGCAAGTTTCAGCTGTTAACTCCCGACATCACCACAGCTTTTCCACACAGCCTTTTCACTCATTATTCCCATTACCAAAAATCCACTGCAGCTCATCAAGAAGGTGCTTGTGAAGGAGTGCTAAATGAATGTCAAACAGAAGAAGTTTAATTGCATACAAAAAATTTAAATTACTTCTCGACAAAAACAAGCCCACTGGGTCAAAAAAGGAACCATGTAAAAGTACACTTTTTTTGAATACATAAAGCAAACAAACAGGTTATTTTATGAGATCCAGAAAAAGGTGGGCTTTATTTAGTTTGGACAAGGCTAGAGGGTTCGTTACATTTGAGTGGTAGTGGGGCTTTAGTTCTGACACAAGTGAGAGAGAGAGAGAGAGAGAGAGAGAGAGAGAGAGAGAGAGAGAGAGAGAGAGAGAGAGAGAGAGAGAGAGAGAGAGAGAGAGAGAGAGAGAGAGAGAGAGAGAGAGAGAGAGAGAGAGAGAGAGAGAGAGAGAGAGAGAGAGAGAGAGAGAGAGAGAGAGAGAGAGAGAGAGAGAGAGAGAGAGAGAGAGAGAGAGAGGGAGAGAAAGAGAGAGAGAGAGAGAGAGAGAGAGAGTATGAGTGGCTCCCAGGGGTTCCTGGGGGAGTTTAAAGGTCATGTGAGACAGGTACCATATTGGCCCGAATATAAGACGACCCTAATTATAAGACGACCCCTTCTTTTCAAGACTCAAGTTTGAAAAAAGACTTTTTGAACACCACAGGGAGTTTGGTTCCGTCTGTGAGGCAGGCTAACATGACGGTAACGCGGCTCTTCTCATTTTCAGTGGATTTTATAGTAAAAGATTTCTCACCTTTCTTGTGTACAGTGACAGGTGTTAGCATGTCAAAAAACACAGGTGTCTGATCAGCATTGCCAATCTGATCCAGTGGGTAAGAGGGCTTTTTCCTTAAATTGATCACATAGCGCTGAAAAGACAACAGCTTCTCTCCAAAGTCAGAGGGCAGGTGCTGGGCTAGACTTGTTCTGCGTTGCAGCGTTAGTCCGTTACGCCGCATCATTCCTTTACACCAGCCGAGGCTTGCTTTGAAGTAAGCGGTGGGTATGTTTAGCCCTTTGGCTACTTCCACGGCCTTGAGCTGAATGACAGCTCTGCTGACGGGCATCCTGTCCTTTCGTTTCTCGTCCACGTACGCGCACACCCTCCTGTCGAGCTCCTGGAAGCAGCCGCTCTGAGGACCACAGAAAGCTTTTCTCTGACTGTGAGCATTTTTTGTTATTATTCTTCGTGCTACCGCTATTTTTATTTTTCTTCTTCGTGACAGGGGTTCGCTTTGGCCTAGGGAGTTAAGTTCAGCATTCGCTTTAAAGATATTCGGTGCCATCTAACGTTCTGAATGGGTATAATGTCTAGACCCCAAATGTAAGATGACCCCCACTTTTTCAGTCTTATTTCAATGCAAAAAAACACCGTTTTATATGCGGGACAATACGGTAATTCCTACAAAACATTTTCAGCCGCCACTTTCAACTCCATTGGATGTGCACAGAAAAATTTCCAAAAGCAAAGTGTCTCATCAAAACTCTTAAAGCACCATCTTAACAAAAAGGTGCAGCAGCTCCCTATGCATGTCTCAGCTATGCATGCTATCTGAAAGGTTAAGTTAAGGTATTCTGTGTACCAAACTTATTTCAGCTGCTTGCATGCATAATTTTTTCTTTCAGTCATTATCCAGGTCTTGAGCCAAACGCTGCTTTGCCTTTCTTAGTTGCCAAACTCCTTGCCAAAACCACTCTGAAGCCAATTGGAAGTCCATCTCTATAGCCTGCAATAGACTGAGTCTGTAATGAAACACTGAGATGCTACATCCTCATTTTTGCAGAAGACATTCCTCCAAAGATGGGCACAGCCTTCAGCAGTCATTCCCAGTTTCCACTAATCACATACTGGGTCTGGCCAATGAAATCAAAGTACTAAGAACTACAGCTGAAAATTTATTGAATGTCGTCAAACAACTTACAGACCTCACAAAACTTACATTTATTGTCACACATCTTCTTCATGAATGTTTCTGTCAAATGACAAAGAGCAAGAAAGCTAAAGTAGCGTTCTCCCAACTGATATTTATACAACGTATTGTGAGGATCCCAAATGTATTATGACTTAAGTTACTCCAATGTGGTTATAAGTGTTGTTCAATGAAGTTCTTGCGCAAGTTTCATCAGGTAGACTTCTCCTTTGCTTACTCAGGCTATAGTTTTAGTCTCATAGCATCATGCCTGTAAATCTGACACATGATCAAAAGGTTTTAGCGCTAAATTTAGATGTCATTTCTTCTCATCAGTTGGTCAGGTCTGTGCAACAGTACAGTGGCATGATTTTCAGTTTAAGCCCATCATTTTTCTGTAGTCTTTTTAAATATGATTCTCTTTGTACTAATAGTTCATTCATTCAAAAATTATTTGTGATATCCACTTCCTCATCACCAGCATGACTTCATCAGCTTCTCCAGTCATCACTCATCAGTGGAGTCCGTGGAAGGTACTCAGGGCAGACATCTTTAGACATCAATCTCCATGAAGCTTCTAATCCCATTTCCACTGCATAGTACTGGATGTACTCTACTCAGCTTTAGTGATCTCTTTTGCATTTTCATTGCAGAAATAATACCTGGTGCCCAAAACTACATTTTTAGCAGCAACTGTTTAAACCAGCTGACATACTACGAGAGTGGTCAATGCCCGCCACAT
Source organism: Antennarius striatus (assembly GCF_040054535.1). Taxonomy (NCBI): domain Eukaryota; kingdom Metazoa; phylum Chordata; class Actinopteri; order Lophiiformes; family Antennariidae; genus Antennarius; species Antennarius striatus. The sequence continues at coordinate 14,337,246 of NC_090779.1, forward strand.
GTGGAATATCATGTACAGCACAAATCAATGGCTGTCACATTCAAACAGCCAAGCTTCTTCAGCAATTGTTATTCGTTGATTACAGACTTTCCTGTCTTTGATAGTCGATGAAAAGATCAGGAGAGGTTAGCCAGAGGTGTGTGTCAGGTTGGAGACTAGGCCACAGGAGATGGTCTTGGCACCCACCGACCCTCAGGACCTCTACACCGTTTTAAGCATCCAATACCAAGCTTAGCCAAGTGGAGTGGAGAATTACCACTACTATAAATTATAAATGAAAGTGAAGTAGCAGACTTACTCCATCTCCTGCAAAAACAATTATGTCTATTGACAAAAAAGTCAGCATAATTGTGTTTCTCTGAGATTCGGGTATCAGTGATTAATTCCCATCTAGCTGTGCAGATTAATAACATCTTCCAAATAAATGAAAAAAAGAAGAAGTTAGAAGTTTACCGAGGGGATATTTTTGTCACGTCAAGGACAAAGTACTATGTGCTCATCTAACTCAACAATAAACTAAAACACACACAAACAGGAACATTTTAACTTTTCTACCCACTGATCACATGATCAAAGAGTTGAACCAGATGGAATGAATAAATGCTATTTTCAGCATCTGTCACACACAGACACACAACATAGTTTTCCTATGTATATAGCAGGAGTCTGGCCAACATGCACACTAATTGTGTTAGGTCATATAAAACAATAGCACTGGTGCCACACTGCTTTCTGCCTTCACACCATCAACTATTGACGTTGTTTCGGTTTACTCAGTTTTAAATCTAATTTGCTGAGTTTGGTAAATCCTTCGATCCATCCCTCCTGAGGGACACTGCCAGCCACACTCACTTCATCATATTACAAAGCAGTGACAATGAGGCCTTTGAGTGTTTACTGATTTTGTTTCTCACTCTCTTAACTTCCAAAATAATTGGTGGGCCAAGACGCAGCTGTGTGCAACAACATTCACCTCATTTTCCTGACAAGTGTTAAGCCGAGTGCTGCAGGTGGAGTAAATCCTTCCCTGAAATTAAAAAAAAAAAGGTTCATCTTCAGTGCCAATTGCAAATGTAGTTAAGCTGGAAGACAATGAAGCCCTCTGCCTTCTGTCCTGCACTCACTTTTCTTTACTTCTATAACAACCACAACTCAAACACTGTCCATGTTCTCACACTGGACCTCAATTAGACCCAAAACAGTCTGAGCTGAGAGGTCCATATCCCAAACTCCTCCATGTGCTTCCTGTGTTTTCAAGCCAAACAATGCACTTTTTTTTTCACTGTTAAAGATTTAATGAGGATCTGCTTTTAGTTTTCTGTTCTCTTGGTTTTGTCGAATACTTTCCGGAGTTCATTGAGGAAAACAGAGCAATGTGATGAGGTGTAAAGAAACAGACAGATGTGTGTAGGATATGGCCTATAAGTTAAAGAAAGCTACACTTCTAAGAATGTCAAAGGTTTTTTTTTAGGGAATAGGAGTACCTCTATATTTCCACATAATAAAAAGTGAAACCAAAGTTCACATAACAACATGGATCTCAAATCTTGATGATTTCATCCTGTGTCATGTGCTGCTGGTCTTTGTTGGAGAATTTAGTCGCTGAAGACAGATTTTTGTGAAGAGGTTATAACTGAGGGAATTAAATACCAGTAAAATAAGGTCATATAGAGTTGTTACAATCACAGAACAGTGGCAACTTTTTTGTTAAGTTAAACCCTGAAAAAGATCTAAGTTATTAGCTAAGGTGGTCTTTTTAGAAGGTCTACATGTTATGAGGAAAACCACTGAGCCTGTTCTGTCATGTCTGCGATCATGCATATGACAAGAAAGACAGCCCTTGTCTTTCAGGGTCAGGATTGTTGAAAAAGTTCCTGTTTTGAGGGTATCAACAAGTTTGTACAGGTGCAAATGAGTCCATGAAGAGAGGGAATCCTCATCAGATCACCGATGCAGGCATTGCCACTTCCGAGTGTTACTCTGACTCCAGCTGTTTCCCCCAGCTGAGAAAGCTCTGATTCATGTCACAAGTGAAGGAAGCACGCAGATCATCTCTCACACTCCTGCCAGCTGAGGATGTCTGTGCCAGTGACACAACCTGATCCCCACACCACATGTCCATGACAGTTATGTGAAGCTTCTGGGTGTTTTATCTAGTGTTATAGTTCTTCAGCAAAAGAGTGGTTAAAAGTATGCATCTTAATTATCAGTGAAACAAGCCGACATTAATGGGATGTCAGCTCGCAAACGCCAAAGTTAACCCCACCCTTCGATGACCTGTACCCACTAATTATCCAGTTTGTTTGTTTTGGAGAGAGAGGGAGTTCTCATCAAAAACCTCATGAACAATGAACGTGTAATCAAGCTGAGTTCCAAGAAACAAGCTGAATCAACATAAGGAGCAGCTCAACTCATAGCAAACATCTGACGTACTGGACATTATAGAGGTCGTCAGGGTCAGCTATCTTGTGTAGGTAATTACTAAAATACAACTCACTGCTGTAATCTCGCATGCTATGCAATTTCCTCCGGGATTATTAAAGTATCTATCTATCTATCTATCTAGAGACACTTCTAGCACTGAAGCGAATCATTGTCTGGTGTTTGTCTATCCATCTGCAATGCTGTGTATTTTTTTTAAAAAGTCAAATAAATCCATAGTTATCAATCCAATACTGAAATAATCCATCTATGTTATGTGTTGAAAAACTGATGTCATTTATCCACTGGTGTGATGCTTTTGTTGAGTCTGTTGACCGCACTGATGGGGTGTCAGTCAGTCACAGACACCCCATCAGTCCAGCCCCTCAGTAAACCTCAAGGTCACCATCAAATGTACAGCAGTTGACATCAGTCAGGTGAATATGTTTATAGAGAGAAAAGAACTGTCTTAGTGCTCTGTTTTAACAGGAACACACTTATTTTATTTGATAAACAGAATGTTTTACAGTTACTTTACACTTAACTGTTGCTGCAATTTTATTTTCACTGTAAACTTAAACAAAGTGAGTAAATAATTGCACCGGATTAAGTTGGATTTATTGGAGACTTCATCCAGACAGATAAGGAGGGTCTTTCTGAGGTCTCACAGACTACTTCAACTACAACACACACCCTACTGAGATCTTTTCATCAAACTGTTCCTGGTACTGTTTGTCACTCAGTATCATAATTTTAAGATTTTATCTTTGGGATATTCTGTGTGTCAACCACTAACTACTGGAGAGAGTTAGGGTACACCCCGGATTCATCGCAAGTACATTGCAGGGCAACACATAGACAAACAACCACTCCCATACACACTCAAACCTATGGACAATTTGAAGTGATTCATCCAAATGTTTTTGGAGGTGGATGGTAGAGGATCCAGGGAGAACCCTTGCAGACCAACTCCACACAGAAAGGAATCTAACCCCGTACCTTCTTACCTACTGCGTCACCTTGCTACCAGTTTAGATGAATGAAGACATATCACACCTTAAAGAACAGGCTTACGAAAGGAGAAAGGAGAGAACAGCTGCCCAAAACAGACATGTGAAGATTTAAAAAAAAATATTTAAAAAAATGCATTAATTGATAGTGTCAACCTAAGGAGAAGAAAAAGGCCCTACAATGGATGAGAAATTCACTTTTCAACTTGTGTTTGAAATATTTATGAACTGAGAATGACTTTCTGATGTAACTCATAATGGTGGATTTGTTATTGCAAAAAGCAGTACAGACTAAAAATCTGTTACTGTTAAGTAACGGTTGCCAGATTATAGATGTAGATTTTGTGATGCTTGACGAGTCTCAGTGCTGCTCATTCAAAACTGGAAATCATGTTGATCTTCAGCTGTCTCCCTAATCTTAACTGTCTTTATTGCGCAATGCCTTCAACCAATGAAATTCTATCTTAATCCATCTTTCATTCCAATGGTCCACTCATTCCCTTTTCAGCACACTGCAATTTCATAACTCTCCTTATAAAATTTTGCTTGAGTCATACATGCAGAATGAGTCCAATCCCGTTGACCCTTCCTTGTCTTGGCTTCATCTGAATGTGAGAACTTAATATCTCTCTATTTCTTCAACCAGTCCAGCTGCACGCATGTTGTGAGGGTAAATAAGGATTTACTGTCATTAGGGGCAGGCTATGTTGTGTGGACTGGATGAGCCGAGCCTACAAATGGTCTGGCCTAAGACTAAGTGATTGTGGATCAGCATACATTCTCAAGAAACAGAAACAGAAAAAACTGTCTGCTAAAGCACAAATAATACTGTTAGAGAAAACAAAAGATGTCCTCTTCTTTAAGACCTCAATTCATTTTTAATGTTTGAGAATAACCAGATATGGTGGGATGCAGTAACAGACACTGGTCTTCACAGATCCAGAAACCTCTGAGTCCCTGTTTTTCTGGGCTGACCTCTCGTTGAAGTCAGTCTATCAGAAAATATGCTCTGAGATTTCAACCTTTTATGGCTCCAGATAAAGACTTGGACTGCATCAGACACAATTGTATTTATAACCATAACAAGATAGGAGATGGCAAAATTAAGTACAGCCTCCCCCAGAGTATTTAGACTTCAGCTGAGTGAAAAACAAATTTGAGTTTCCTTTCATCACGTGAGATCTCTCTGGTGTTACAAGTAAACAGGCGTTCTCCCATGGAATTAGATTCGGCCTTAATCCAAACTGGACAACCTTTCTGATCCCTGATGTGTCTGAAAAAAGAACCATTCTGGCATGTTATAACGCAAAGTGTGAACAAAAATGTGCTGAAAAATGTCATTCTTGACCTACATTATGCAGATTTTGAGTTATCCCAAACTTCCATAAGAATATGATCTAAGAATAAGATTTGGTCGATCATGTCTTGTTAATACTATTTTGTTTTCTCTGAGGGTTTTTGTGATTTGATTTATTTATAATTTTTCATGATACTGTATTGTCAAATGGTTTTTTTAAAAAGGCCACATCTTGCCATGTTGAAAATGATAAAGAATCTGAATCTGTACTCAGACGCTGCTGATTTTAATTAAGTCTTGTGCTGAACTCAAGACAGCTACACAACATTTAATCAAAATCTGTTTGAGAGATATCTTGCAGACACAGAGGGGAAAAAAAGACAGCAATGGATGATCAACTTCCAACTTTCCTTGCTAAAGATATAGTACAGTCAAATGGACTAAATCACTATTTTAATCTTTACACATGCATCTTTTATTACATGGTTCAGGGCCCTTTAAGCACAGACGGTTGGTGGCCTGCCAGCTGCACCAGAGTCAGCTGCACTCTCAGAAATCTACCACAGTTGTTTTAACATTAACAGACAAACAACATAAAGAGAGGACCTGTGGAACTGTCAAAAGTCACCCATCCAGTCACGACGTCACAACCTAAGATCATCTAATTAATACATATTTCAATTGTCTATAAAGTCTAAATTGGAATTTACAACTTACCGTCCACTCAAAGAAGTATTCACTTGAAGGTCGGAGATGTACTTTGTTTCCAACAAACTCTTTGACCAGGAAGCACCCTGGAGCCCTTTTCTGGATGAGTTTCCACCCTCCTCTCCCTCACATCTGCTCCCTAATTTGTAGGAGTACCTCCATTACACTCAGTTTCAGTTGCACTATGCATTCCCACTCCAAATACTTGCACTGCTTTTCTTAAGTCGACAAATTCCCCATTGGCTTTGGTTGAATCACGATTCTTAAATTTGAAGCTAGAGATAAAAGGAATTAAATGAATGCAGTTATTTGTCAATTCAAACCTGTCTTTCCAAGGTGATGTAATCACTAATGACCAGCGAGTTGAAGCTTTATATAAGCCTTGTGCCGGGTCAAGTGAGTACATGTTGAGGTTAATAAAAATGTCACGAGAACTGATGCGGAGATAAATAACATGCAACATTTATATAAATACACGTCATTGCAGCAGATAGGATGCAGACATTTCAACATTAAAATGCCAGCAAAAAGATCCCAGCAGTAAAAATGCTAGCGTGATAAGATAAAACATTACATAACACATTATTTCAGGCGTGCACCAATGCACGTTTCATCGAAGTAATAGGTAATCAGGGAGGTTTCTGATGAATGCATAGTTATTACACAGGTACAGAAATGATTTATTAAAAGTCACTTATTCCTATCTGTCGTATTTAATAAAACATTCTCCAACTTTAGAGAAAATTTAATAACATACAGTAAAAGTAGTAATTTCTAGCTTTGGAAGAACTGTAGCATAATATCAACTATAGTGAGAGTAAATCCTGATTTAGAACTAAATGTCATGTTTTTTATTGTTAAGGCCAACATGTTCATGTCTGAACTATAAGATGGACGCTGCTTATTGACCCAGAAGCAGAAAATCAGATCCAAACCCTGAAAACGATACAGATAAGGCATGAACAAATAGTTACTTTAGCTGGTTTGCCTAATTTAACTTCCAAATGCATTCTGTGTTTTCTACTACTGACATTTGTACAAATTATTTTCTCTACGGCTGTGTTCAAGGGAATTAAACCGAGTCATGTATCTAGTCTGTATGTGGGCAAAGCAGAACAAACAATAAATGATCAAGAATTTCCCCTTTAAAAGTGCATCTTTTATTGGACAACTAAAAGGGCAGCAATGTTAGTGAGTGTGCTGCATCTAATTTAAGAACAGAGTCAAGCATACATCAATAATATCCATAATTTAATGTGTATATTAAAACCAGACACTGTGTTCACATGAAACAGGAAACTCGAGGGATAGTTGCTTCTATAGGGGAGATTTGTATTCCTAGCTTGAGACTTTTTAGAATTCACAGCTTGTGGTAAATAAAAGCAATATGAAAAACACTTCACTGCAGAAATGTCATCTGTCCATTGGCGTGTGACATAAATCCCAGTTATAGAGAGTTCTGTTTCCCCAAGATTATCAATTGCTGATTTATGATCCTGGAGGCCCATTTTGTTTGGAAATTATTCTCCAACGAATATTTTAACTCATCTCTAAACATGCTGGGATAACTCCTGCTTTCTCTGCTCATCCTTTTATTGGGGAGGGGAGTACACACACACCAAAGCCAGGCCAGAGCAGAGGTTGGTACTGTTTTTGCAGATGCCAGCTGAGCCAAGCCGCCCTAACTCCAGGAGAATGCTGAGCTGCTGAGAGAAGGAAGAGAAACACACAGAGCCTGGTCTTTGTCCATCACTCCACTGCTTTTCCCCCAAACATGCTTTTTGCTTCCAAACAGTCTCATCTCTCGATCTGTCATTCATTTGTTTTCAGCAGGTTATCGTGGGGGCAGCCTGAGAGAGGGCCCGTCACTATGGTAACCCCAGCTCCTGGATGCAACCCAGGGTTGTTAAAGTAGAGAGAAAAAGGCTGTTACAGGGTCAAAGCAAGGTCTGTTTCCTTCCAAGTCCAAGACATAATGGACTGTTCACCCGAGCGGGGGGGGGGGGGTTAAAGCCAACAATTTAACTCGGTTTCTTCAAGATGAGAAGGGAAGGCCCCACTGGTCTATCCCAATAAATTTTAGCCCAGCTAAGTGTCTCCTTTTAAAAATGAATAAATGGACTTGAACACTCCTTCCAAAGAAGAAAGAGAAAAACACAAGTTGAGTGGGAGAAGGGGAATACTCCAGAGACCCAGTGAGGGGAACGGACAAGAAAACAGGCAGTAGTAATCAGGTCAGCAACAGTAACAATGTTGTTAAATTCGTCACCTGGTTCTTTCCCGTGCGCCAAAAAAAAAAACACTATTACATCATGTTAAGCATGGGAAACCTCTCCAAACCAACACAGTCTCCACTCCGTAGCTATCTCTTTTCTCTGGTTTCTGAGGTATTCATCATTAGCAAAGCATCACACTAACGCAACAACAAATGTTGCATCTTGAAAATATTAAGCATGTAGTAGGAGTAAAATGGATTTTCATGGGATAACAATACAGCTCAGAGACTGATACAATTCGCAAGGATTGCTGTAAATACAGTGGTAATGCAACAGTTAAAATGTTTTGCTTCAAAAAAATAAAAAAGCTAAATGTTTTCACATGAACCAAAGCCTCCAAAATACAGCTTCACTTCCTCCTTGGTTGTTAGATAATGAAAGAAAACAAACTCACAGCTCTTCTAATCAATCCTTTGACGACCACAAAAGATGAAAGACTAAAAGATGAAAAAGTGGAAAAACAACACTTTCATGGCAAGCTCCAATGCGATTTATTCACATGAATGCATCGTTCACAAAGAAAAACTGTGGGAAATAAAAGCTTTCCTTCCTATTCAAGCCACTTGTACTGTCTACCACTGGCACCATATCTTCGTTTTCATGGTTTTTAACATCCTGAATTAAGGTTCCCCTAAATTTTGGCAAGTTACATTTAGATAAATCACAAAAACAACATAGAACTCTCTGGACAAAGCAAAAAGGAAATATGAAAGAGAAAAGTAAAGGAAGAGAGGTCTCTCAGAGACAAAGTGGACCGAATCAGAGTATGACACAAAACCTAGTTATTCACAACCAACAATAGCTGACCTCAGCTAAATCTGCTTTCCACTGCAATCAACCACGACAAGACATGATGAGAAAAGAGCAGGGTACTGTCTATTTGAGGTGGGATTTGGGAGTTTTACATACCCTCGTGATTTTTGGGGGGGGTTAGCCAAGCAGATTAACTCCGAATAACTCCAGTTTTCCAGAGTTATTGTAAACAAGCATGTGTGCTGTTGAATAGGCAGACTGATGCTCTGCATAAGCAGTATCCTCCCTGAATACACAATATTCTCTGTGGACTTTACAGCCAGTCAGAATCTTCTCATGATCAAAGCCTCCAGAAAAGAAAAAAAAAACAGTTGATTTTGTGTTCTCCAAAGTTGTTTAAATCAGTCCACTGGACTTTAAGAACGTTTCTTGAAGACATTTCAAGAAGGCTTCTTCAGTTCAGTTCAGATCTTCAGTTCAGTTCTTCATCTTCTTCAGTTCTTCTTCAACTGAAGAAGCCTCTTAGATGAGAGGCAGAACATCTTCAAGAAACTTTCTTGTAGTCCAATGGATTGATTTAAACAGCTTTGGATAGCTATTACACCTGGATAACTGAGAACCTACATTTAACTTTGTGAGTATCAGTCTTTTCTTGTTCAATGTGAACATTTTGACTTTGTGACATCTAGTTGTTAATGAATGAGCAGTTTGTAGGAGAAAAGAAAAACAAAAAGATGCTTGTTCCCATTGTTTAAATGGTTTCTTGACTTGACTGCTATTCATTGACCTCTGTTATTCCATCAAGATTCATCAGGCCATGCTGTAAAGCTGTGTTCTGGGCCCTCCTGAACTGGACAGGGATCTCAAGTGGCCACAGAGGTGACAATCTGGACGACCTCATTGCTCTCTCCCTGTATGGCACCCTGGATGGCCTCCTTCACCTCTATGTCCCCCTGCAGTGTTGGGGCCAGCTCTGCAGCCTGGAATGAAAGAGAGGAGAGGGGGGAGGTGATGAGCGGTATAAAACAGCAAGCTCATACATGTGAAATGCAAGTAATCAGTATAATTCTAAAAAGGTGGAGTGTGTTTCCCTTAAACTAACAAGTGGATTCCAAGCTGTGCCACAGCCTCAGCCTTCACTGCAGAAGATAAACACAATGAATAGACCAAAGACAGATGGAACCCAGGAATGACAAGAGATTAGAGAAGAGATATACCAGAGAGAAAAAAAGGACTCAAAAGAAGCAATGGATTGGATTGACAAATGGAGAGAGGTGAGCTGTTTGAGTTTCAATGCTCCCTGGCTGTCTCTATGGTTGGTGATAAGATGCAGTGAGGTTTTGTGTGGGTAAAAATCCCTGGAAGGATGAGGCTCGTGACTCAGTCCTGGATGACAACCATGAGGAGTGACTCACTACTTCCCCGAATGGATGTCAAAGGTTCCCTCAAAGACACCTGCAGCATTCAATTCTCTCTCCCGTCCAGCACACTGTCACCAGTCAACAGTACTGAATGGAGCACAGCTGTAACACTGCAGCATGTTGCACTGTCATGCATGAGGCTGACACTGTTACAACAAGGAAGAGTACAGCTTCATACAGATCCATACATGGAGCATTTGAGATAACTGATACTTTGCATTGACATAAATTTGTTCTGGAATTCTCGCACATGTGCTTCAACCAGGTTGTTGGCACTTGCAGCTTTAGACCTCAGCTGGAAATAACTCATGTGCGTTTTAACTTCCCAACAAATTATCACCAACTTACAAAAATGTCATTTTGGAGTGAAATAGCATTATTGTGTTACGCCCTTTTCATCTAGTTTGTGTAATGGAAACTATTGTACAAAAAGAGGAAGAAAATGCAGAGATAAATAAACACAATAGTCTAAGTAATTTTTCAAGAACTTGTGTAAAAGCTACCATATGTCTGGAAACACATGAGAGCTTTTCTGAATGCCGGAAAAAGTACTAACCTTCCTCTGAACTTTGAACTGGAAGTCAGAAATGTTTATAATTGGAGACATCGAAACCGTACCTGCACACCAGCCTGCACCACCCTGACAGGCCAAGCCAAGTGTCCAAACTCCCACATAGCCTACCCACGGTATTTCTTTGTGGTGTGTCTTTAAAACATAATTTAGTTGCTTCCTGTAGTGCAATGCCATTATACATCTTTTGCTTTCGTTCATCCTTCATGTTATAATTACATGTATTACATACAGTAGATTGTCGTGTGATCGATTATTTGTTAGACAGATGCAGGTGGGTTCTTACTCTGTGTGGTCCTTTAAGACATTCTTTAAAAAAATGGTGAAATTAAAAGAAAAGCAATGAGTATGTGTACTCAAAGTGTCTTTGCCCTTAGTTCAATCAATGGGTGTCACATTGGTAAGCTGTATTATATTATCTATGACATCACACTGAATCCAAAATCCACAGAACATTTAGCTACGAAATGAAAAGTTTTCGACCAACTCAATTTTTTTTCTCAATCTGCATATGGTCATATTTCTGGATAGAAAATTGTCTCTTCTTGGATCTAAAAATACATATAAACAATTAGGTAGAGGAAACAAATAACTGATTGCTAACTGTGACACAAAACATGAAAAACAGGCCTTGGAACATGTTGCATGGAGTGGCAATCACTTGTTTGATTTGTGAATACACAGAGCGATTCAGTTTGTGTATGATGCACACACAAAATGGTGATTAATCTTTATGCCCATGGGGGCAACAAACCAATTACTAAAACAACTACAGAAAACAAAAGGATTACAAGATTGGGGCTTACTGACAGAGCTAAGTTTAAACAAGGAATTCCCAAACCCTGATGTGTGCTTTCTGGTCTTCGCATTTGTTCTCCACATGTGTTCACATGGAAATGAATATGATCAATCACACAACAAAGTCTGCAGGGATATCCAAATCAGGATATAAACTGCATTTTACACGGCCACAAATCACTTGCAGTTGTCCAGCTCTACAACAGAGACTTCACTGACATCTGCAGGACTAGCCAGTACCCAATTTAACATGGAATTTAAAGGAACTAAGCACTAATGAGATGAGGTTACATTCAACACATTTGGGAAGGACAAATCAATGGAAGAATGCTGTTCTTTTATATTCCTTGCAGAGGTCAAGCTAGCAACTTCAAAGACCGTGTGTATGTGCACCATCTTCATTCCATATGTTGCGGTTGTCATCAAATTCAAATATCGACATGACATTTTAGGTATTTTCACAAATTACCACTTGTTTCCTTGTGACTCACTCCCTCCACTCAATTGCTGTTCGATCCAAAAGCCTAATGATGGCTATTCATGAAGACTATTAGCAGTAAAGCTAAGTGGCTGATAATGCAGTTCTATTTCAACAGGCAGTGACTGTGAATGAATTGTAATAGGATGTAATTCACATCACTGGAATGCATGAATGAAATACACAACATCCCTGTCTGCAGTGTGTTAAAATTATTTTTTTGTCATTTTTATTTGACAGCTGAAGAGGTGACCCTAAATATTGGAAAGAAGGGGGGGGGGCTGCAGCAAATGTCTATGAATGGCATCAAAAATGTGCCGACCACTACAATGTTCTAGTCTTTATAAACAGGGCCAGAATGCTTTCTGTGCCTCTGGGAAAAAGCAGACTTAATTACAATTTCCGTTCATTGCATGAGTACTGTAATTAAAAAGTCAAATTTTCAATATTTAAATTACTAATAAAAAATATTTGAAATAAAATTCCCCAAATCAGAAAGGCTCCTCTCCAGTAAATAAAATTCATATTAAATTTAGCCAAAAAATAGAGAGCATGTTTAAGTTTTTTCATTATGTGTTGAAAACTGAAATACTATACTGTACTTATAAGTCATATTCAGCAGGAACATTAGAGATTATTGCTGTTATATATGACACAGTCTAAATATAGACAAAATCCCTTTGAACTTTCTTTCTAAATAAGGATACTTTACAGATGGCAACCAAGGGATGGCAATAGGCAAAAATCATTATACTGTATTGCACAATATTAGACTACATTATACTGACACTCTCAAAACAATTTCTTCTTTACAAATTAAAAAAATTGACTATATATTTATTATTAATTTACGTTAGAAAGATTATAACAATAGATGGCTATTAACATACTCATAATAATGTCTGACTAATACTTAAAAAATGTAGAAAATTGTCAAAAAAAAGTGATGACACTCAACAGACAGGACATGTTTCATTTACTGGAGGTCCTGGAACTTTCCTTTATTGGTAGCACATGGAAACATTCTTATCTATGCTATTGGCTACTTTGGCACCTCTATCTTTTCTCGCAGTGCTTTCCACGCGGAGCCCGCTGAGAAAGACAGCTTGAAATGGACTCTGCCTTCATTGCTAAACTGAAAAGCAAGCAAGTCATGCTCAGTTGGGTTGCCAGTGTTTTTGCCTGGTCTGATGCTACTAAAGTTAGATAACATTTCTTTTCGGAGGTCATCATGCTTGAACACCTTCACATGGTAGGCTGATGGCCTGATGCTTGCAGTCTGCAGTTCCGATAACTGTAAACCATTGTTCCTCACTATAATCTCTTTGAGTTCTGGATGGTAGTTGATCACGCCTTCAAAATGTTGATATTAAAGGTGCGCAAATACCACAAGTTGGCCTCCGATTCATCCAAAATTTAGAACCACCATTCCTTTGATCTCTAATCAAGCAGGGTAAAGTTATGGACCTGCAGTTTCTTTTTCTAATACAGACTGCTAGTTTGGGTATTAGGAAACAGCAGCACAGCTTGCAAGTCCACTGTCCAAAAAGGGCTTCTCACTATTTACAGAACCCTTGACACAGGATTTTTCTTTCCTTGCTTAATTTTTCTGGATGACAAGTGCATCATATTCGGCCGTACAGATATTTCCTTGCTTGAATGAAATACAAACATTGCACTGATCATTTCGCAGAATGAATACTGAATAGTTCTCGTCATGGAACATATCTGTGAGATATCTTATGCCAGTGGCCTCACTAGTGTGAAAAACTAACACAAAAAATGTAACAAACACCTGAGTGACAAATGTAATTTCCCCTAGGGGATCAATAAAGTGTATCTTCTTCTTCTTCTTCTTCTTCACTCCAGCAGTTGCAGTTGACTGTTGATGTTCCCAATACAACTGGGAGATTGTCCGGCCTGAGCAAATTAACTTGTTTTTATAGGTTTCTGTGCTTCTGCTGTTTTATGAATAAACAGTGGACAAGTCAAAAAGAGTTACAGTAGGTCATTATTTTTAGGAAGGTACAAAATTCATGCACCCATCCATTTTCTTTTTGACGAGACGATCATAATCGTCTCACTCATGGCCGCTTATCCTAATTTTGGGTCACAGGTTTGCTGGGGCCTCTTGAGCCGGCTATGAGCGAAAGACCGAGTAGAGCCTGGATAAGACGCCAGCTTGTGTATTATATCACATTATTTTACACTACATATTTTATTATATTTTTCATGACCTCATCTTCTCTGCTTCTTCTGCTTTTGCGAGTCACGTGTGTTGCTGGAGTCTATCCCAGCTGAATTACAGTGAGAGGCGAAGGGCACCCTGAGTGCGATGCTGGTGCTCTGCGGAACCACACGAAAGTCAAACAACCTCTTACGCACACACTCACACCTATGTGCAATTTGTAACAATCAATTAACCCGAAGTGCATGTTTTTGGAGGTGGGAGGAAGCTGGAGAACCCAGAGAGAACCCACGCAGACACGGGGAGAACATGCAACCAGGAAACTTCTAGCAGTGAGGCAACAGCGCTACCACTTGTTCTATGTGGCTACAAGTTGTGTGTGTGTGTGTGTGTGTGTGTGTGTGTGTGTGTGTGTGTGTGTGTGTGTGTGTGTGTGTGTGTGTGTGTGTGTGTGTGTGTGTGTGTGTGTGTGTGTGTGTGTGTGTGTGTGTGTGTGTGTGTGTGTGTGTGTGTGTGTGTGTGTGTGTGTGTTGTTTTACCTGTACAGCTGCATGATCTGCAACAGGGGCGAGTTGGACATACTGCACTTGGATGTCTGGGGGAAGGGAGGAGCCCTCTACTGCTGTTGCACCACCATCAGCTGATGCCACTGCTATTAGCTGGGCTCCACGCAGCACCTAAGAGAGAAGAAAATGGACAGGAGAGAGGAATGGTAAACCATTACAAGTAGTCCTCAGCCTACTAACACAATGGTTCCGAGAGGCTGTCATTAAGTGAATTGTTCATAATTTGAAGTCATTTATATGCCATTACTAATGTATGTACAAAAGTTTCTATTCCCTTCTATTCAATTAGTCTTATATTTGCTTGAGTTTTTCAGACATGACGTGTGAAATCTCCATCTATGGAGTGTTAATTTTACACTGCTCAGCGAGGGTTGCAGCAAAAAGAGGAAATACAGCAGTCAAACATGATGGCATGTGGTTGTTCATATCCACAAAAGTTTGTAAGTCTGATGTTCAAATCTCGAGATCTACCCGGACTGATGTTTTGGTCAATACTCAAAGGAAAAGCGTTAACAGCAGTTGTATGAATTAAGCACATTTCACCTTCATCCAACTCACTGTAACAGAAACAATCTGGCAACCCCTGCTCTGCGTTGATTTGCAGAAAACATCACTGGAAACAAGAACCAAATAAAAACAAATAGCAGAAAGCCTCATTTATGTCCTATCTGATGTGTTTATGTTCTTTTATTGATTACAGCCATAAGAGTTATATGAACAGTGTCACACTAACTAAGCTTCAAGGGAAGAGCCATGTGGTGCTATTTGAGTGTTGTAAATAAACATTTCAGTCATGCTGTTTTCACTGCTTCTTCTGTTTATATATGGAGTTGCACAGCAACTTTATGCTACAGTCAATTCAATATTTGTTTTCCTGGGCTGCATAAAATGATATGTAGGTTAGGACAATTTTTATTTGTAATTCATTTCTCAAACTGACATTTAGACAAAGAAATCAGCCACACTAGCTGAGCGGGGCATTGCAGAAGGATTCCAATCCTTCACAGTCCTGGAAGTCAGTCAGCAACAGCAACAGATCTGTACTTTCAACACATCTATTACAAAGCAGCACAGGTAGTTGGAGTATTGCTGTGTAGTCATATAGACTGGAGTAATACTTATATAGATTGTAACCATTTAAAGAAAAGGTAGACTGTGTGTACGTGTTTTTGTGTGCGTGTGTGCCAGTGAAAAATAAATACATAATAAATTATTGTATGGATCTTAAAAAATTTGATAGACTTTATGTACTTACTGAATTTGGTGTTTTCCTGTTTTCCTGTCATCAAACAGGGGTGAAAGTAAAAACCTCCCGTTTATCTGATTTCAAACATTTCATGAAAAAACCTTATAATGAATGTAGTTTGGTTTGGAGGTTGAACTGTTTCAAGGCAGAAACAGCCACTGCATGGAACATTCAGTATGGCTGGCATAGCTTCTAACTGAGAGTACACAAAAACCTGTTAGTAATGTCTGCCTTCCTAATGAAACAAAACATTTTCTGTGAAAAGGATACACTAAGATAGACATGGGTGGCATCTAAGCAGGCTAGTAACCTACTTTGCAGAACATCATTATGGTTGGGTCAAATGAATCATAGTGTTTGATGACCCAATAAAAATTCCTGATCAATTACAGCAGTCTCAAGGGCTGGTGTAAACAGTCACAGGAACAGTTCCATATGCTCCACTGATTCAGTTTCTTGCTGAAATTTAGAGAGGATTGCAACTAGTCCTCTCTCTGTGCTATACATGAACCAAAGCCAGACACAGCTTAACAGCATGAAGACTGGGGTCAGGCAGAAAACAGCTAAGCTTGGCTGTTATAAGATAACCATCTCCAGGCAGCATATCACCCGCATGTTTCCCGAGCAATGTATTACTCTCTCTCTCTACGGTTGCTTGAACATGAATATACATACTTGAATGAGGCATCATCCAACTAAGACAAGATCCATGCCAACAGTTGTAAGTCAGCTCCATGAGAACAGTGAGAAACCAAATGCACAGCCAGCTGTTTCTGAGTGTTTGTTCATGACAGACATCTAGAGATTTATCAATGTCCCCACACTTCATCAAACTGTTCTCTTATTGGGAATCACATGCAGCTTTTGCCAACTTCTCATTTGTCTGCAGTCACAAGTCTGTGGTTGTTAAGTCGGGCATGATGTGTATTATTGTCTAATCATTATATCTAAGAGTATAATTACTAGCAATGAACAGATGGCATGATTGGCATGAGATCGTAAACCACCGTTTAATTCAAATCGATACTCAGCCTCCATTGCATTCTCAGCTGAGGGGAGGAGCCCACACAGAAGTCTCAAAAAAACATTTACAGGCTTGGAACAGTACATCTCTGCCACGATTACACAGGAACTTGTTGGATTCACATCCTGTCCCATGACAGAGGAACTTGTTTCCACTCTCTAAGTAACACAGTCATGCTTGGCTTTAATGTACAACTCAGCTGAAAACAATCCACAGCTCCTGAGATGCAGTTCAGCTCTGTGAAGGCCAGAAAGTGTGCTAGGTTGATAAATTCCAGTCTTGTGGTAAGATGTTTCTTATTCTGTTAGCAGAAATAATTTTTATGATCTTTGCTAGATTTGAAGTTCACAGAAAACTGAATTTCCAGACTAATACAGTCAGTCTGTGAGTGTTGACAATAATTACCTCATATAAAAGTAATTTGATATCTTAATTATCATCAAGCTGTTTGGCTTACACCAAAAGAAAATTATGAAATTGTATTACGTAGAATATCATTGTACTTCAAGATTAGCATCATCCAGCAAACCATGGTTGTAAATAATTCCTAGAACTATAAAAAAAATTAATTTGGGGAGGACTTATATAAAGCAGATCAATGCTTGGAAATCTTTAATATTAATAGTCTATCTGTAACAGAACTGAGCTGTGCCTTACTTAAAATGTAGCCCAGTACATTAGACTTGACAGCAGGCAAGTGTTGGTTACTGTTGACCTCAAACTTTTAGAGATTTAGACCCAGTGCTCATTTGCTGACCACCTCGGCTTCTAGTGGTGGAAAGAGCAGAGCAGACAAGGCTATGATGTTCTTGCACAGTGCTGGAGAGAAAAGCACAGAACAATCAAGAGCATCTTAAATTCTCTGCAGGCTTCCCTAGCTGACAGGACCTTGAGAAAAAGGGGAAAAGAAAGTGAATCTTTTTCTGATGTTGTAATACTTTCAGTAATGGATCCAAGACACTGAGAAAATGCAGCAAAGACAGAGGGAAGACACAAAAATCAACATCATCATGTGCAAAAAACATGCATGTTTGCAAGACTGAAGGGCACCAACCAAGAGGACATATCTGTGCTTGTCAGATGGTTTTAGAAAGGCTCATTTCAATTCATGTGATGTAGTGATTTTAGAACAAACTGATTGCACATACAAAAAAAACAATGCCTCTGAGTTTACATCTGTGCAGAAATGCTGCTTCTATGACACATCCACTTTGTGCAGGCTAGTAGGACTAGCAGGACTGTGTTGTGAGTCACCTACTGAGTGTCCATGTCTGTGTGTTTTTTGAAAAATCTTGCTTCACCTTCACAGGATTTCTGTCATAAAACAAGATCTTCCTTTCAGAAGATGAAAATAAACACACACACAACACGCTTTTCACTAAGAAAAAGAGACACAAACATGGTTCGCATCATTCCCAGTTGAATACCCCATTCTTTTACATCTGAAATAAATAACCTAACCAAAAAAAGAAAATGGGGGGAAAAAAAGAAACGTTTGGACTTTGGAGTGGCTGGAACTTCCTCTCAGGTTCACAGCCATCAACAACATCTGCAGCTGCCAAGCCAGGACAGATGTCCAAGTAGAAACACAATCGAAGCGGGGTGTGCCTATGCATGTATTTATTAAGAATTGTACATCCCGCTTCAAAGCGGTGATGTATTGTAATTGTCAGTGTTCATGAGTTCGTCCGTCCGTTCGTTCGTTAGTCCACCAAATATCTTTGCAACCGCTGCAGATAGATGAAACAAAAAGCACATTACAGTACTTGGGCGGGAAAGGGGATGAAAATGAGATGATGACCATGAGAAAAATAAGTCAAGGTCAAATTTCAACTTTTGTACACTCAAGAAACGGATAAGATAGAAAAACGAGGGAGAAGGCCAGCGTGAGTAAGACCATAAATCAAAGCTATTGCTTTGATCAGTGACAGTAGGTCAGACCACTAGTTTTGATCTTTGACCTATGCAAGCAGGTCAGGGGTGTCGTTGGATGTTGCAGTCTGTGACTGTATTGGTTCTAGTTTTAAATGTATTCTATTAAAAAATCTTGTGTGTCTTGTGTGTCTGTCTTTCCCTCCTGGATGATGGATCTTCTGTGCAAAATCCTGAATCACTTATTTGGATATCTGTTCCTGAGCTACACAACAAAATTGACTAGTCAGTGGCATATGTGCTATATGGCATCCATTATGCAGCTCAAATAAAGGCAATCAAGACTATTCATTTTCTAGCTCTGAAATGTATATTGTTTTAAAGTGTGTTGTATACCCTAATTGAGTTTTATGCAAGCTATATCTAGTTACAAGAATGAAAAACTAGCATAGCCTGGTTCCAGTTAACCTCTGTAAACACTTTAGTGAATGCTGTAAGATTTGTTGTCCACTCTAGCATCCTGTTGAAATTGATAGGAGTATTTTCATGACCGTAAAAATGACAGATGAGTGTTGCAGTTGTGGGACTGGTGAGGCAGGGTAGTACTAGGGCTATACTAAAGAAGTATAACTCTAAAATACAACCAAAGCATCTGATCCCTCACCCTTTGAGTTGACAACACTGACTGTCACCAAAAAGACAAATGCAACCAACACTGGGGGTGGCCTACTCTGCATTGCACAGAATGCTGACTCAAAAACACTCACCCCAGTGTGTGGTTCTGTATTTCGAGGTCACCATGCCACAAAGAGGCGAATTAAACCATTATTCCTGTGAAACAGAACACACCACTAAACATCTACATCTTTGATAGTTTACGTACGTCCCACTTATATCAAACATTGGTGATAAAACATCTTGTTTGTATCTTTTCATCTGATTTTTTTTTTACCTTTCCATCACACTGTTAATCACAGGAATCTCAACTCAACTCCCTACACACCAGATGCAGCATTCTTGAGCAGAGAGGGGAAAAGGACAAATGAGTAAGTATGGCCAAAGGCCAGTAGTTTGATTCCTGCACAAATCACACCCTGATTCAGTAAGTTTTTAGCTACAGAATACTCGAGCATCTGCTTTGTGTGCAGGTCTGACAAATCAAGTCAGTCCAAGAAGTTGAGACACTCACTGAAGCTAACAGACAACAGGCATTGAAGGGGCTGTACTGTACAATGTACAAACATTTGCACTATGCCAAAACACAATAATTACACTGTTCCACTCTCATTTCTCATTTATTGTTACCTCGCTTCACTCTCACATGTCCCATATTGCAAGTCTCCTTAATCAATACCTCCACACATTGGGCTCTCCAACTCTGCATTATAACACAGTAGGTGCTGTCTGCTCTGGTTTAGAGCAAGAGCAGACAGGCACTTGTTCCTCTATTGGTCCAGCAGAGGAACAAGTGCCAAGCTGGACCAAGATGTGTGACCCAGTTCCCACACTGGCCATGGCCAAGACTGCTTGGGAGGGTCCAACAGATGCAACCCAACATGTGCTTAAAGAAAGGGAAGGAAAGGGTTCAACCAGTGGGTTTGAGTGGGTGGGACTGTGTTTTTCACAGTCATCCGATGGATGACATTCTATAATCTGTAAACAACATGCAGAAGATCAATAAATTTGTTAAAGCTTTGTGGAGGTCTCTCGATGTGCAGGGTTTTTCATACTGATTAATCATTGGTTTTCAGCTGTGTGACAGACAAATGTGAAAAATGTAAATTCACTCAACAGTGGATTTGCAGCTATCCTGTAGATTTTGACATTATATTATGTGTGTATCTACTTCTAAATATTGACAAAAGTCGAGTGACATCAAGGACGGGCATATGTGGGCTAGCGGAAGAGGTCAGTACCTTCCAATTCCTAATATGGCACCGAGTACCATGCATTTGTTTGACAGAGTGTTTGTTTCCATTTCACAGCAACCTCAGTTTTCAATCATGAATGGGGAAAAACATCTTTTCCAGATGGTCTCCTTTCCTTGCTTTCCTCTCCCCCTTCTTTTTATTTTCACCCCTCCTCCTCATCAGTCATTCCTTTCATCTTCCAACCCTCCATTTGGTCTGCATCAGTACAGGGTAAGATCACAGCAAAGAGAAAGGAGGGCACTAGATAAGAGGCTGTGACAGACAGGGAGTGCAATAAAAGTTATTTTATAGTTTTGAAGACTTGCTTTCTCTTCCGTCTGCATGAGAGGATTTTTATGGGCCAGCAAAGATCTCGGGACTGTTTTTGGGACTTTTAGCTGGCACCATTGCATTGGGCCAATCCAAGTTGTCGCAGACGTACATGGAAGCTGACACAAACATCTGCAAACAAACTGCACAGATCGGATGTGTGCATGAAATTACACAAACAAACAAGTGAAGTGTGATGTGTGTAGCACTTTGTACTAGTCATCACATGAAGTCTGTCTCAACTGAAGATATACTGCACGATGGGTAGACAGAAGGCAAACAGAGGCATCCCTTTTATCCGCACAGACTGTCTCAACTACAAAGACAAGTCAAATTTTTTTTCATAAGTAATGTTGCAGAAGAGGTTTGACCCCTCATCCTTCAAGAACACTCAATATCTTCTCACTTATCTCCTGCTAAAAACTCCTGCTTAAGTTCTCTATGAAGCATTATTTGCAGTATGCATAGCATGTTTGGCATGGGTGATCAAATGAAAAACAAAGAAGATCATTTTTGCATTAAATTAGTGCAAAATATATCGATTTCTTGATCACATAAGGATGTTATCTAGTTTGGAACTTTCGCAATCTTTATACAGTCTGGTCTCATTAGTAATTGTGTTGAAACTGCATGACAACACATGTCAACAACTACTTCTTTTTTCTTCATTTTTAGAAAAGACACATGGAAAACAGACATAGACCACCTTATTAGCAGAGTTCCTACTGTACACATTTATATTCTGCCATTCTATTCATCTTTTGTTGATTTAGATGTTTGCTTTGGGTCACTGTCATGCCGAAAGATGAAGTTACCCTTCAAGTACAGAGTGGCATTTGAAACCAGTCAGTCCTATTCCCTCTACTCTGAATAAGGCCCCAGTTTCAACTGAAGCCCCAAAGCAGGATGCTGCCACCACCATGCTTCACTGTAGGTATGGTGTTCTTTTGCGATGAGCAGTGGGTTTTTTTGCACCACATATACCTTTTAGTTCAATCTTGGTTTCATCAGACCATAACACATTTTCACACTTGTTTGGGAGATTTCGGATATCTTTTTGCAAAATTAACCCAGGCTTGGATTTTTTTCTTTGTAAGATAAGACTTCCGTTTTGCCACCCAGACATAAGAGGAAGACAGGAGACTGTTGTCACATGTATTACATAGTCAGTACTTGCCAGGAATTCCTGCAGCTCCTTTAGTGTTAATGTTGGCCCCTTGGCAGCCTCCCTGACCACTTTTCCTTTACCTGACATATCTTTGAAAAATTAGATCTCTCTGATGCTTTGGTAGCTCTCAGCAAACTATGGCTCAAGTCTTCTTCAAATCACCTGAAATGCTTTGTGGGTGTAACAGGCGTAATTTGTCAGCCTCCTTGGTAAGTTTGAGAGCATCAGGTCTTTTGATGTTATATTGGTATACAGTTAACACTAATCAACAACTGCAGAATCCATCATATATCAAGAATCTCAGAACTAGAAAAAAGGCAATGTAATCGTTTTGGAAAACTGCAAGACCTTTGCATTTATCTTTGGGTGTAGTTGCAAAGATCATCAAACACATGAGAAACTGCCTCTAATGAAGACCAAGATGTAACTGTTGCACAGGAAAAGTTCACTGGAGTTATGAGTCAGGAATTGCCAGTGATCAAAATCTCAAATTAGAGCCAACAAGCATGTTGCAAAGAGTTAAAAAGAAGACACTCCTTGAAATGAACTATTCAGGGGAGACTGTTTGAATCAGGCCTCCTCTGTCCAACTGTTGCATAGAAACAACTTCTGAGTAGGGTCAATAAAAGAATAGAATTGCTTGATCCAAGAAACACAAGGAATGAACAGTGGATCCATGGAAATTTACGATTTCTGGTCCCAAGCGCCGTGTCTTCGTAAAGCAAAGTGCAAAGGGAAGAGATTGGTATCCACTCTGAAGTGTAGAGCAGGAGTGAGTGTGTTATTGGTGATACCGATGATGATTTATTCATAATTGAAGGCACACTTAGCCAGCATCACCAGCACCACATTCCCTGGTTACATGCCATTCCATCTGAGTTGTGCTTAGTGGGATCACACTGCTATGTAAGACTGGAAACCCTTCCAGGGGACCACTTCATAAAACAAAAGAACACAAAGCTGTCATCAACAAAGATCCTAAAGCAAAATTACACATATTTTCTTTACATGTTTTTGCATTACTGGCTGTATAGAATGGAACAACTATCAGAATAATCAAGATGGCGAAAACTCTGGGAAAAATGCTGAAAATTAAGAGGTCCTGTTAAGAGCAGAACACAGATAAAGGTGTTATTGTGTATTTATGGGGCCACAAATTGACCTCAGAATAAACTGTAAATGTAACTTGTGTTTTGTTGCAGCAGGTGGAATTTAAATTGCAGTTTCTGTTCAAGAGTGTTTAGGGC
Source organism: Antennarius striatus (assembly GCF_040054535.1). Lineage (NCBI taxonomy): Eukaryota > Metazoa > Chordata > Actinopteri > Lophiiformes > Antennariidae > Antennarius > Antennarius striatus. The sequence goes on from NC_090779.1 coordinate 14,360,530, forward strand.
ATGATGGGCAAGGTAGTCTAAGTGCTATTCAGCCAGCCTGCAATATCAGTGACATCATAAACTGCTTGATTTATGCGGCAAAACTGTAAATGTAAACACAAGAATTGGTCATTAATAATTTAAAAAAAGCACACAGCAGGAGTAAGTCTAATCAGAGTAATCTTTGTCTGAGGTTCTTCTGGGCCATTATATTACACCAGCCACGATAGAGACATAAAAATTCATTTATACGCAACCATATTGGGTCAGCATGAATTATCTCCCTGTGTGAGTGCCATCACATATATCACACTTGTCTGGGCCACTGTTTTCCTTGAGCGTCCTAATGTTCTTTCTGGGATTCATCATATTTAAGAGCTGACCTATACTGTAAGTCGCTTCCCTTCATTCCATGAGGATATGACTACATCAAGGGGGAAGACTCTGCCACTGTAGTGCACCCATGCATGTGTGTGAAAAGCTCGACCTGCAACATGAGGTTTCAAGAATAAGTCGGTGTTTGTTTTGGCCATGCACCCAAAATTTCAGAGATCCAACCAAAGCATGAGCTAAAAAGAAGGGAAAAAAATCTTTTCATTGGACTAGGGTCTCACACAATGCTAAGGGAATGCAGAATTTGTGCAGTTATTTAATCAGTTGCTATTTATAAATTATATTTAATATAGCCTCTCTCCGCGACCTGCGTTTGCGGATTAAGCGTGTTAGAAGATGAATGAATGAATGAATAAGCCTCTCTCACTTGCTCCATAAGTGCATAAGTATCTATATACAGTATCTTTAGATGTGTGTGTGAGATTAGGTGTGTGGTCGCTAACAAAGTCAACAAATACAAATCTGACTTGCTGATTAATTTTTTAAAAAATGTATAAGAATAATAAAAAGCACAATATAAAGCAGATGTTATCTAAAACATCTGTTTTATAGATACTGACAAGGAACTGGATGCCTATCTTAAAAGTACAAGAAGGCATATTGTAGGTGGCTCATAATTGCTCTGTGACGTTAGCTGATGTTTGGATTTGTCTTGATGTGCACCACTTGTAGTTCAATAATTATATAGAAATTAATGTTAGTGTGACCACATTACACCTTCCTTCAGGGAAACAAAGTACAATGATACATCTACTTACGAATGTCTCTACTAACAAAATTTTCTACTTACGAAATTTCTAAGCAGGAAAATATTACCTCTACTTACGAAAGAAATTTCGACTTACGGAATGTAAAAACACAGCATCGGCTGATACTCAAATAAAAAACACAGTATCGGCTGATACTGAATCTCCCACAGGTTCCTGAACGGAACATTCTCATAGCTAATTTGCCATTGGCTATTACCTATTACGTATCTTCCTGGCATCCCATTGGCTAAGAGGGATGCCACTCCACCTCTGTGTGGAGCTAGAACGGTGCTTAGGGAGTTTCTCGGCATTCGGCACTCGACCCATGAGGTCTGATAGTTTTACGTAGATATAATAACTTTTTGAGTATGTATTCGCTGTGGACCCCAAGAAAGGGACAGAGAAAAGAGGAAAAGAAAAGACGAAGAAAAGAGTTTTTTTTGTCCGTACAAACAAAGCAAGAGATAATAGACGAGCATGAGAAAGGGATGTGTTTGGTTGATCTTGGCAAAGAATATGGCCAAAAATCTACAATTGACATGTTATTAAAACAAAAGGAAGTTTAAGGAGTTTAAGGCATTGCATGGGTGGTTGGAGAAGTTCAAAAGGAGGGCTGGAATTCACTCTGTTGTTGGGCATCATGAGATAGGAGCGCATGAACCAAAGGACAATGAGGACAGCAGTTAAAAGATAAATGACCGTCATTATTATTCTTTACTCTATTCTTTGTTTTTTACATTATGCACAACTCTCATTTATTGTGTAATAATCTAATCGTAACATGTATTTCGTTACATGTTTTGATGCATTTTTATGCTTTATAAAACATTTATGTCTGAATTTTTGGGGGCTTTGAACAGATTAGGGCATTTGCATGGAAAATGCGTCTCTACTTACGTAATTTTCTACTTACTTAATTTCTTCCGGAACTAATTAATTTCGTAAGAAGAGGTACCACTGTAATAGACATTGAGTAAACAAATGGGCATGGCATCTCTAAGGCTCTATCTCGGTATGGTTATTACAGAAAAAAGTCCTTTGTCTTAACCGGAGTTCTGTCAATGCCAAAATTTTGAGAAGATTGTATGTTGAACAATTATACTACAAACCTGGGTTGAATTAGTAAGGCGTATTCTCAAGCCACTATTGAGATGATTAAATATCATTCAATAACTTTGAGTAAATATTCAATGAGTTTTCAGATGCCAAAAAACAGCCACAGGACCACAGCCTCTGGTCCAAGTGTCACAGGTTTGCCAGTGGAGAGCTAACAACTATGCTTAAAACAACAATAAGGGTTTTCTAGTTTTCAACGCCAAATAATTGATTGATATTAACATTCAATTCAAAAACACACTGCGGTTCAAAGCTGGATAACGGAGGGATATGATCATACTGCAGCTCCTGCTGGAATGGTGTAAAGGTTAGCACGCTGGCAGCACAAAAAGTCTCTCGCATTCAGTGCTCAGTCATGACCTGTTTTGAAATTTTTGCTGCAAGCCAAGCTACTAATATGAGCTCAAATTGAAAGTCATTCTGTGTACATCTTTCACCAGGTTACTCGACTTGAAACAGTCAGAAAGTACTGTGCTGAATGTTTTAATGTCCAGCCCACTGGCCCACATTTTGCACTTACGGTAAACTCTGAGCTCGCCGCAAACTATCTTTCAAGTTTCGTAAGTTCAGGAAAAGTAAACTCCAGTTGTGTTGAGACAAAGAACCTTTTTAGACAGTAATATTTGCTGAAATTATTATTATTATTATTTGCATTTTGAAAAAGTTTTGTGGTTACTTCAAAGTTTTCTACACTATACCCCTACACATGAAGAAAAAAAACATTGAAGAATCAGTAGCATGCCGGAGCAGTGGTTGGTGATCAATACAACCACAATAGTGATGCTGCAACAAATCCACAATTTCATGAGTGCTAAATAACAGTGTCGTCAACACGAATAACACTGGACAGTCCAACACTGTTTTCTGTTGTTCTGGAAGCATGTGGGAACAAGGCTGAACTATAATAGTTTGTGAAACAGGTGTGAGGTCACCATTTTTTAGAAGATTTGAAGTTTTTGCTTTCCACAAAAATAGCACAATAGCATTCAATAGATTACAGTCTGTTTTAAAATTAGCATTTTAAGGTCCAGAAAAATGCAAGAATTTAATATTTTAGGGTAAATACATTGTCGTGTCTTTGATGCCCCAGCAAAAATGTGCGGGCTGATATTCCTTCTCCCTTCATTACAGTTCTCTCAGCTACTATAGTTAGTCATAATAAAATGAAACAAGATTTTTTCCTTTTGTAAGACTTGGTGATGTAGAGTCAATAAGCTGCTACTGGAGAAATTCTTGTCAATTTAGAATTGATTCAAGCTCAGATAGACACCTCTCCAGTACATGAGACAAGAGATGTGTACATGAAGTCTGAAAATCACAACCTAGAAACAACATGGTGAAAGATGGATGGAATTCATTCCTACATCCGCCTCCACTTTGTTTTCCGTGGGGTAAATAAACGAAGGTTCATATTGTGTGTGTGTGTGTGTGTGTGTGTGTGTGTGTGTGTGTGTGTGTGTGTGTGTGTGTGTGTGTGTGTGTGTTTCTGTGTGTGTGTGTGTGTGTGTGTTGTTGGTGAGATTAATGCAAAGGTATAGTTGCATTTCAGATGTAGACTGAGTGCAGGACCATTCACATTGTGATAACCTGGTTTGTGTTTTTACCTGTCCATCCTGACCAACGTGTACCTGGTGGATCTGAAGATTCCCCTGAAACAGAGAGGTGGCACATCATGTCATATGAATTAATATAAAAAACACACATTTAGTTTTTTATAACCAAACATGAAGCTGTAGGAACAAGAACAATCTTGCTCATTTCATTGACCTCTCATTCACCCATAACCTGTGTGGATTACAGACTACATGATTCTATATTGTTATAAGGCCAATGATAATAAATAGTGCTGAACTGAACTCTTATGGTTAACTTTCAACATGCAAAATGACACTGTCGATAACATATGTGAGTGCATGTTTTCATTACAGGATTCCAAGCATGCATGAAATATAACATGCATAACATGAGAGAAGAAAGTGGATATACGGTCTTTGTATATGCATCAATTATATTTAATTTCTATATATAAAAAAGGTGCATAGCACAGTCTCAGCAGCCACATGGCCAGAAATCCCTCAAACAGCTCATTTCCTATTAAAGCACGGTTAACCGGTGTCTTTAATGAAAGCGGCCCAATCCTAATGAAAACATATTCTATGAGTGGCAGTTGAGAGAAGTGGGATTTTGTTGCTAAGCTTTGAATTCCAAAAAAACAAACAATATCATGGAATAGGAAGGAGAGAGTAAAAGAAAATCTGGGCTCAGTCACAAAGAGCAGGAAAAGCCTTAGAGCTTTTCTGACTCCAATTCACTCTGTCTCACTCAGTCGTGTGTTCTGTCCTTTAGCAAGAACGAATGGGAAATGAGAAAAACACAGGTATCAAACGCTTTTGCACGAATGTCAAGCATCTGCAACACGTATCGCGTAGGGTACGTAATTACCGTACGTGTGAATGTGTGTATAAAAACTGAAGACCTGAAATCAATCTCTCTCCAACATACTCATACACAAAAAAAAAAAAATCACTTTTTTTGTCTGTGTCAGTGTGGTTTGGAGTTAAATTTTGATATAAACTGACAGGCCAGTGATGTTTGTCCACGAAGAGTCCATGTCTTGTGGGACAGAAGACATCTGTGTATCATGTAGGAAAAAACGTGCATAAACAAAATGATATATCAAAATTACAATGTCTGTACAACTTGGATGAATTCTGCTTCTCTGGCACGTCAACTTTTCAAGGGAACGATAACGTATGAGTCTCAAGGGATGTGTTTCCTTCATTTCAGACTTACTTGTCATGAGAAAAGTTGTGACTCTCTCTTCTCTTTCTTTTAGAAGCAGACAAGTTTGTAGTCACCAGAACGTGAGTTGTGCAATCACAAATTTGCTCAATTACTGAGAAGTGGGTGTGGCTCAAATTACAATAATTCTTCTTCCACACAGCTGCGAAAGGTTCAACCCTGAATCTCCCGAACAAACACTTTCGAAATGACAGAGACCCTCAACAAATCATACTGTTGTTAGATGAAGTAATAACCTGGACAGAAATTAAAATCTTTAGCTGTGTAGAAATCGCCTCATGTCAGAATTTTCTGAACCACAATGATCATAGAAGCGTAACTGATTATTCGAATAGCCAGTTGAATTAAGAATATCAACTGCTAAAGCTTCCCAAAATACAAGATCACATGCACACTTACCTCACTGTCCTGTGTGATCTGCACCTCCTCTCCTTGTGGTACCTGGGCAATGTGCAGCTGACCCTGTGGGATCTGTGGCACAGGTGAAAAATTGTAAACAGCTGAAGCAGTAATATGCAAATACAACCCTTGAGTTAAAGTACCACAGCTATCCGATGGCTCTGCTGACATCATTTATAGAACAAGCTTGAGCCTCCAGTCGTTATAGCTACGTCAATGTCATTTTCCATTCCTTTCTCACCAAAATGACATGGTTTGCGAAGTGTAGCATTTCGTTGTACATTGTACTTTAACCACATATACTGAGACTGTGCTAGATTCAGCACGATTTCAGAAGTGAACTGAACAGATTGTTCAGAAGTAAGGATCAACTGTCCCTACCGCCATTTCTTTTCAAAACATTCTGCAAATTGCACAGTCAAAACATCTGGAAAAATTCTGTTCTTAAGGGGTCAACTAAAGAGGGAGGTGCACGGGCTGCAGCCTGACCAAGCAATATGGAGGATTTTGGACGCAAGACAAATAAATACACACAAGAAATTTGAAATTTAGAGTAGAAATTAAAAGTAGTAGTTCTGTGATAGCAGTGGAAATTATCCGAAACTCCCTTCTTGCATGATATCTAATTGGTGTTAACTTTATTATTGCTACCACGTGGAGGTGTTGTTATAGACATGTGATGATGACAAGGCACACACAAAGATTCTCGGGAGACGGTGATTGTAGTTACTGTAGTTGGTAACTTGTTAACTCACCCAGTTAACAAGTTCCTGTAACCTCAGGAATAACCATAGAACTAAACCTGTCACACACATTTTAACACCTTCAATATACCTAACAGTTTAATCAAGAGTTTAATCAGGTGACCCAGTTCAGAGCAGAGGGAAAACTGGATATGACATATCCAGTGACGTCGTCTTTATCGTGACGCTGTAGTTGGCATGACTCTTTGGCTTTAGCAGCTATACTCGTGATTCAGTGCCTGTACATGGGCAACCTTTCTGCTCAATGTTAAAAAATGTGTTAGGTGACATGACATGACCCCCTTTACTAGAAATCCTGTTCTACAGGACCTGCACTTGACAGCAGTGAGAAAAAAATAACACATATCAGGAAAGTGGAGCTGACTAATGTGAAAAATGATTACTGTCAGAAAATAGTGTACTGCTTGAATTTACAAAAACATTTAAGGAGAGCATGCCCGACACTCACCACTTGAACTTGTCCATCCTCGCCAATACGGTGAAACTGGACCTGTTGATTAGCAAGTGTATAGTGCAAGGTCTGCGGGGTGGTGGTCTCAATGTGGGCAGCTTCTTCCGCCATGCCTCCCTCTGGTTTTAAGGACAAGCAGTTCGGTTATTGACATGTTAATGGGTACACTGGAAGCAGGTCAGGAATACAGTCCAGAGTGATGTCAACACATGTAAAATAATAAAATTGCATCTCTAAGACACAAACCCAAACTGACATACACGCAGATATGGTGATCCAAGAGGCCTTTGTAACCTCTTGTAAAAACCCTGGCTAATAACCAGGCCATCTGCTGTATGATGGTGTGTTTATACTTTATCAACTCTAAATACACAATGAAGATCCTTCTGCTAGCCATCCAAACACACTCATGGTCCAGAAGCCAAACACAAACTTCAGGCCAAAGTCTAAACACTCCCTATCACACCAGCATTCTGAAACCCTTGCACAAACCTATCACATCACCCACTGTGGGCCCAAGCCAATCCAAAAGCATCATGTTGGCAATCAAAGACTACGGAGCATATGTTGACCAAGTCTACACTTTAGTACACAAAATAAACTAAATAGCATCTTCTCTTTGAATATATGCCCTGAAACTAAAACAAATAACACAAATAAATCAGGGAATAGCATAAATCACATACACACATAGACATAAAAAGTTCTGTTTTGTGTCATGATGCTTTGAAAATAAGACAATCCCCATCTTTCATTAGAACTCCTTTGTAATGTATCATATAAATAATCCTCCATACTTTTGTTTGTCAGAGGAGGAAACAAGAGCCAGGTGGTGTATGACGTTTTACAGTTCTGATCCCTTTCTCCTGGTTCACTGATAAATAACATTTTTAAATCAGAACTGCCTTGTTCCTGTATTTTAACATGTGATCTGATTGAAGATTTGTATTTCTGTACATAGGCCATCTGAACTTTATTTGTGTTGAACACTCTGGGGTGTATGGCCTGACAAGACAGGGCCCACCCTTCGTGTGTGCACACAGGATATTTGGATTTTCCCTGCAGTCTTACTATCCCCGGATCAGAGGTGAGAGGCGACATCTCAAAGGGACGGAAGGACAGGAGGCATTGTGTGCAGATTACAGCCATCTGCACTGATTCTCACTGTATCTGCATTTGTGTTCATGCCTTAAAATAGCTTTCATATAGGACATGAAATAAGTTCGGCCTGAGTTCACTGTGTGTGGTGTAGTTGTTGTCCAGACCAGTACAAGTTGGAGAGCAGTGGGGGTGTTAACAGTTTGTAATCACAAGAAAGGCCAGATGAGCTTTGTGTCTCACTAAACTGCTGAGTAGAAAACAACCGCAGAAGAGCAACGTTATCATCCAATAAAGACTTATGAGAGCAGTACCAGGTAGGCATTTGTAATGTGCTTACTCCCCCAAGTATTTCACAGGAAGACACCACAAGGTTCAATGGTAGGTTGAGTTTCTTTAAAGAAGCTTAAATGAAGAGATGGATGTGATTTTCAATCGTAATATATTGTTTTGAGTTCAGATACTGTATATTTGTAGGATTAATATGTCACTCAAGTTTACTTCTTATTTTGTATGCTTTGATTTTGTCACATTCCTTAAATTATGTTGTCTTGGTTCCCGCTATGTTTTTTATTTCTATATATATTTAGAAAATTTATTCTTACATTTTTACATTTAAAAACCTTACTGAACTTGAAAAGGCATTTTAAAAGGTCAAGCCTCAGAGGTCCAATAGTTTGATACTGTACCAACAAATATGGATTAGTGCCCTTTGCTGGACTGACGAAATTGCTTCAGTTTACATTTTATTGTGCAAAGTTTAGCATGATTTGCAGCAATGTAATGTGGACATAACGTCTCATTAACAAAATGTATGTGTTTTTGAACATGTCTGTGTATTGAATACTTTCTTTCAATCTACAGTATATAAGCATAAACCCCTCAAAAGTGTTATAAGTACTGTACTCTTTTGTGCTGAACAACAAATTAAAGGTGGAAGCACAAATTCCTTATCGTAGGTATGAAAATTTGTCTAAGGCCACAGATGTTCCTGCCACCCCTCTACCTACCTGCCTACTTAGCTACCAATCCATCCATCCATCCATCCATCCACCCACTGGTGAATGTGAGAAAACCAACACAAACATTATTGCAGCTCAAACTAGACTTGGGCACTGAGAACTGGTTCCAACCGGAACTGGTTCCAGAACTCCATTTTCGCACAGGTAGACACAGTGTACTCCCAGTGCCAAACATACTTTGTACAAAGGAGGATGCACAAATAACATAACAAGAAGAGTTCTCAGTGTCTGCTTTCATCATCTCTGAGCATGAACACATTAGCGGCGCATTTCATCCGCTGTTCACGTGATGGGGCGTTCAAGCGCATCTCGTACATACTGAGCGAATAGGCTTTCAGACAAACACCTTCACCAATGTAAGTCATTAGCAGCAACACATCTGACCCTTCGCCAACAGCCTCCTCACAATCACTTAAAGGAAAACTTCACAACATGTGTCTTTTTCTCAAAAGTGATACCAACTTAACCCAGTGGCAGTGATGAAAGGATTTATTCACAGCAAATGGTATATTCTTTGACAGAATGGCATATAAAAAGTAGTACCTGTATTTAAAAACACTTCTGTTCCTTGAAGCAAGCATGACTCTGTTTTGACCTCATCCCTTAAAGAGCTGGAACTAAAAACCACACTCGGAATCAGAATAGCTAAAAGGCAAAAGATGAACACTAGCTCAAATATGACTGAAAGAGAAAAGGAAATAAGCTACTTGACCAAACCCAATGCGAAGCATACACCTTGAAGGCTCCTGCAAAGACTGTGTGAAATGTAACTGGAGTCTGTCCAGCTGCATTTGAGGTAATTTGGAGAGAGCATGCCCCTGCAAATGTGTGTAATATGGCAGACAAGGGTATTTTTTATGGTCATTTGGTGGGCGTATAAAAAGACAACCCACATTCATATGTTCATTTATGAGCTTTCCAAATTTCGAAGAGAAAACACACTGCTCTCTCAATACCACATTTGGTATACATCAATAAGATAATAATAATAATAATAATAATAATAATAATGGATTAGATTTATATAGTGCTTTCTTGCCTGGACACTCAAAGTCGCTTACATTGGATCCATTATTCATTCACACCTCATTCATACTTGGTGGTGGTAAACTACCATCTTGTTTAGTTACTTGTTAAAAGGTGGTGTTATTTCTCATCAGATAGAGATTCAAAATGAAAAGAGAAAACAGCTCTTGAAGGATGAGGTTGTCAAAATGATCACAGAAGTTTCCAATCATTCTTTTATATGAACTCAACATAAGAAGAAATATCTATCACACCCCTAAATTGTTTTATTGCTGGAAAATATGTACAGTCCCCGATAAAATTAACTTCCTCTCAAAAAAAGACCAAAGAAAAAACCTGCTTTGCCGCTACCAGACACAGAGTTGTTTTTTGCTTTGTAATTTTAAATTAAGGCCATTGAGGTGTGGCGTTATATCGACAAGTAAGGCCACAATATCTGATTTTTTCTCATCTTCAAAAAATTGAGTTAAATGTATGTTATTATTCTTGTTGTGTCAAGAACATTATTAATTTCTAATGTGTGCTTTCATCCTGCGAATTTTAATGCTATGCATGCTGCACTCTAAAGAGCAGCAATGAGCTGTGACTGTGCACACTCAAATGTACTGTATATGTGGTGTTAGTACAGCCCCAAATTAACAGAATAATATGTACTTTACCTGTGGCAGTGCCGCGAGGTGTGCGCTTGGAAAAGCTCTTAACAGCCAGACTTTGGCCACGCTGCTTGCGTCTCCAGGCAGTGCGACATTTGGAGTCAATGCTTTGCTTTATGCGGTACCAGTCAGACTCGGTGATGTCGAATTTGTGAAACAAGTGGCCTGTTGGGATATAGAGAGATCAAAGGTTATCGCATTATGTATAATGTATTAATAATCACATACAGTATTATATGAAAGGAATACAATATCTCCCAATCTACTACTCGGGTATCTTTTGTTATGAAGTTTGTCCCTAGAAATGTTCCCTTCTTCAATATCCCTCCTCTTCTCTGTACGGAAACAAGTAGACCCAAACATTTGAGCTTTAGTGGTGGAAAAAAGTACCGCATTCTTTCATATTATCACATACGTCTGCCCTCACCTAAACTTGAAAGTAGCAACAGCTGTACTGCAAGAAATACTAGACAGGAAGATTCACATCCACAAAAACAATACGTTAGCAAAATCAGCTGCACATTTTGTAGGGGATAAATTGTTTTATGATTACATTTGAGAGATGCAACTTAAAATACACATTTTATATATACTGTACTTTATATATAAAGTACAGTATATATAATGTCAGCAACAGGTTTCATGATAATCTTTTATGGAACCTTTATGAAAACATAAAGGAAGCGGTCTTGATTCTGCTTCCCATTGCTCAACATCCTTTGGCAATCACTGTTAATACAGACCAGTGACTGATTCCTCCCCATAGTGGGAGTGAAGGTTAGACTGGATGCAGTTATTTAGTAGCTCTTGACCTCAGTGTTACGCACTGTTAAAAGGGTGTGAGGTGCTTCACAGATCATTTTTACATAAAGTAACAATGTAACTACAGCCTGAAGGTAGAAAATGAGGTCCAAGTGGTGGTATGGTGGGACTGTAGCGCCCCAACACTTCTACACCTGGTGGTTTAGAGCAGTGGTTCTTAACCTTGTTGGAGGTACCGAACCCTGCCGGTTTCATATGCTCACTCACCGACCCTTCTTTAGTAAAAAAAAATAAAAATCTTTTTTTTCAAATTTAAGACATTAGTATATGTTTTACTGGTGTTTTTAATGAATTGTGCATTAAAGTCTCCTTTTTCAAAGAACAAAATCAAGACAGTGCATGGACTCACATGATATGACCTACCTGCAAACCAGTGTGACTTCTATTGTTGTTATTGAGAGACCAGTTCAGATATGCGTGGCTTCACCTTGGCAAGTGCTACTCTTATGTCATTTTCATAGCAAAGTCTGTTTATGTTGTTGTCCATGCAGCCTTAACCATTTTAACCCAGAATCCTGGGTTAAAATGGTTCACCCAGGACACTGGGTTAACCATTTTGTTTTTTCACTGGCAAAAACAAAGGAAGTGTTCCTTTATTTTTGCCAGTGCGGGACCAGAGTTGCTCAACTTGACATTGCAAATCATGCAGAACGTTGACTCCCATCACGTTCTGTTATACAGTACATGCAGGGCTTGAAATTGCGCCCATTTTGGTCGCATATGCGCCAAAAATTTTATCAGTGCGACCCAAATTTTTATCAGTGCGACTATTAAGTAAATTTGGGAGCACCGGTGCGACTAGGGAAAAAACTCTGGTGCACCTTTTTTTTGTGAGACAGCGCTCCTGCGGTCCTGCCAGGAAACAATGAGAGCGCAGCTGCGGTTGCTCTCCTGGGCGAGGGAGAGAGGCGCGCGGAACGGAGATGGACGGAGCGGTCTCTATCGCTCCGTCACTGCCTTGCTTTTGGGTAGGTGCTCCTAAAGTCTTTGCTGGTGCTACTAACTTCTAAATTTGGGAGCACCAGTGCTACCAAGAAAAAAAAGTTAATTTCGAGCCCTGACATGTAAATTCACGTTGCACACAACCGACCACTTTCTATTTTTGCTCAACATAATAACTATGAACTAAAATATTAAGCAATCAGACAACGTACCATCATGACAAGCATAAATCGTCTACTGAGTGCGCAAAATCCCCTGTAGCACAGGTAGGCTAATCGATGTAGCGTGATCACCTGCAGCCAGTGATGGCTAAGGGGGGCGTGTCATCACGAAATGACATGATATGCGTATGTTCGGCAAAAACATCCGACGCATCGTGTCGGGTGTTCTGTCTTGATATCCATCTCCGCCGAACCCCTGAGACCGACTCACCGATCCCCTAATGTTCGACTGAACCCAGGTTAAGAACCACTGGTTTAGAGTTAGAAGAGAGACCAGATGCTGTTTCATCCTTTTCTACAATTTTCTCTTTTCATAGAATGACTCCAAAGGTACAGCATACACACCCACACCAAACGGTGATACAGGTAACAACATATAGTATTTTTTCCCTAGACACTCCTACAGTGGGCACTGACAAGAAAAGGCATTAGCTGACATAACCCTCTCTTTTAGTGCAATATGCTACCATATAAAAATATATATAGCCACAAGATTTTCTGACATATCTGTCTGTCCACCATCGTAACCCTGACTTTGCTCCATTAGGAATCAAAGAATTGACTGAGTTGATGGTGACGCTACAATCTTCCACCACACATGTGCTTGTCATTTGGAGTCTGGTATGTTATAAAATGTGTTGCACATTTATGCGTGTGTGCAACGATGAATGCATGTTGTTGTAACCTGCCTTGGGAATACAAACTGCAGTCTATTTCTGTGTTCAATTTGATGCCGCTTTGTAATGGAACAAAGATGAAAAGTGGGAAGGTCTCAGAGAGTTCATTTATTGCTGCATTTAAAGCCAGGCTGTGTGAAATTTATTGGCTTAAATTAAACTGCAGAAATCATTTAATAACCATGAGATAAACAGTGCTAACCAGATACTGCTTTGACTGAGAAAAGTGGGTAACCCGGCCCATTAAGTTATTACACAGCTCAAGAGAACATGAAAAGAACCTTTGCTAGACTTCAGTTCCTTGCTGGGGTCTGTTAGTGCCAGCAGCTGATGTCTAAAAATATATTTTCTGGAGTGGCTTGTTAAAAACCTATCACACAATGAAACATGAGACTCGTACACTTAATGTCATGTTAACGTAGGAGGACTCACAGCGTATGCCATAGATCATGAGAGGGTCCAGCTGCTTTTTGCCATGTTTTCCCTGACCAGACAGGTTGGACATGGCCTGGATCTCTCGATGGAACAAGTAGTCCAACAGTGTTAAAGCCATTTTCTCTGCTGTGCGGCAGTTTGTGGTGACATGGAGCATATCAGCTGGGGACACAGGACAACGAACTCGCATCTCCGGGTTGTTCTCATCCCCCAACCAGGTGCCCCCTGGGTAATCATCTGAAGAAAAAAAAACAAGATAGAACTCTGGACAGGCTGATGATCTGCAGCCAATGTACTTCATGCAACACCATAGCATACCCTTGTGGCAGTAAAGGGGAATTTGGTGAAGAATGTAATTTAAACAGTGATATAATAAAAAGGTATAAAAAGCAGAATATGTGGTGATTACTCATAGTGTTTATGTTAGCTTTTAAGTCCACCACGCAAACAAACACACAAACAAAAAATGAGCCACCCTGTTCTAAACACCACATGGCATCATCTAACTAATGCTGACTAATGCTGACTATGATAGCAACCACAGCTACAAATAAATCAATAATAGCACCCCTTTGAAGATAACAAAAACTTCCCAAGCTGAGAAAAAAACAAAACAGTGATCAACTATAACAAAAAAAACCCATGGCTTTAATTTAGGTTACAACTGCAAATGATTTATTCGCTCCAACTTAGAGTGAACAATGACAGACAGAAAGATAGATACTTTATTGATCAAGAGGGAAATTCAATAATAGCAATGAGCAAAGCTACTAAAAAATAAAATGTCAAAAAGACACGTATCAACACTGCTTAAGCTAAAACAACGACATAACACCTCAAAATAAGGTTGCTTCAATTTATCATTGGGATTATCTATTCATGTGTTTCACACCTTTGTGATGCCCGAAAGTCTAATCATTGCAAAATAAAAGCATTACTTTGAGCTGGTTGTGTGAAAGCTGAGAAAGCAGATTTTACATTTATCACAGGGTTGTCAGAGATTACTGAAAGATATAAGAGTGTGTTTATGTATGTGAAGATTTAGGAAAAAATAGTTCAATTCTACACTGGCAGAATACTGTTGAAGATATTCTGATAATAATGATACCAGCACATAGTGTGAAGACATACCTTCTGAATTGAGTGTGATGAGTGTGACATTTTGGCCATTTTGCGCATTGGTAGAATTGCCACCATTAGAAACAGAGTCACTGGCTTCCGAGCCACTCTCTTGTTCTTCCTGGCTCTCCTCAAGACCTGGCATCTTTACTAAGATTGTGTTCTGCCGCTTCCGAGCCGCCGTGCTAAAGTAAATGCAAAATTGTAAACAGTGGGTCCAATATACACATTGAAAATTAGAATTATTTACAGTTCATTGTTACTTGAGCTGAAAAACAAAGGGAAAGAACATGTTTTTGAGGTGTTGTGTTGGAAAGAATTTGAAAGTTCCTCTCTTACATCCACACAAGGTGTATAGTACGAGTTACTCACTTGCTAAGCAGGTTCTCCAGAGGAGTGTCTTCTTGGCTTGTACCCTTTAGATTTTCACTACTCACGATCACATTTGTTTGTGGAACAAAACTGAAGGAGAAGTTCAAAATACAAAAAATTCCAGGGGAAGTATGCACAGTGACTTTAAGTAACGTGATTGGGAAAAAAGTGGTGCCTTACCATCGCACTTTGTTCCAGGCTTGGGTGGCTCCCTGAGGGGAACCTGCAACCATAGGAACTTGGATGGGGCTCTTCGCACAGGGCACCATACTGTCCAGTTTGTGTCCAAGGGCTTTGCATGTAGAGTCCAGGGCATGCAGTTTTGATTCAATTCCCTCAAGTCTCTGGGTGATTGATGCCGTGAATGAGACAAACAGGTTCTGGACACATAATTACAAGATAGTTTATGTGAAATTGGAAAATTTATTACAATGTATAAGACATACCAAAGGAAACTAAAAATGCACCACATATTTTTGGTCCATTTTGAGAAAACATTTTCTCCATTTTAAAACTATATGAAGGACATATAATGACGAAGAAATGTCAACTCGGTATTCTCTGGGATTTTTTTTTTTCACTAATTACAACTTTTGAAAGGTTGCACACTACAACACAATGTGCTTTTGCAATATGAGTGACATACTCCATGTAGTCAGATTGCATGTAGTTTAAAAAATCTTTGAGATGTGATCTCAGACAATTCACATTTTACTCTCCTCTTACACTTCCTTGCTGAACTAATTGACCCTTATAAAAAAGCATGAAAGAAAATGAAATCTTTAAGAAAGCCTCGCCTGACACAAAATGGTGGAGATCGTGCAATTAGCGTGCCACTGGGGTCTGGGAATTATGGACTGGCCGGCCATTGACAAGCCAATCCCACTGAAAAACTGTGAGGCTGGTCACCCAACAGGATGACATTAAAACATAATGTCAGCCAATGAGGCAGAGGATTACTGAAGTAATCCATGTTGAGAGGTGGACACACTAAGGGAGATTTTTATTCTCCAAATGTTTGATGTTTTTTAATTTAGTTTATATTTTTGTTGATGCATGAAATAAAAATAAAATAAAAATAAATACAAGATTCTCATTAACAATGAATGAGGAACGATATACAGCTAGTTTCATTCAACAGAAACTACCAAGCAAGTCAACACAGTGTTGCATTTCTTTAGAGGTATATAGTACACATGGGATTAGGACAGTGTCCATGATAGGGTGGTTACCTTAATAAAAGATATGTCTTGGTTATTATTGTTCTCCTGGCTGGTGCTTAATTTTCTCCTTTTCTTCTGCGGCCTTTCTTCATCATCATCATGATTGTCCAGCATGTCTGGCAAATAGATATCATCAGAATTACATATGACAGCTATCACGTGAGTCATAAAAAATACTAAATGCAAAAATTTCAAAATACATTTCCCTTGTGGATTAGAAAATGATATTAGTGCTCTGGGCACAAAACTACAAAACTGAACCCAAGGTCCATCTCGTAGAAACAGAAAAAATGACATCTACATTCAAATAGTAAAAGGTTTGCGTTTTTGGTTGTTGTGTATTGAATCTAATGTATAAAACACTACCTCATCTTTCAGAAATGAGAAGTAACAAACATCTCTGGCAGTACAGAATCCAACATAAGAGAGGTGTCACACAGTGTGGAAACGCAACGTAAGAGTTTTTCCTTATTTTGACACAAATCATACCTGGATGCTCTTCCTCATTAAAGTCCTCCACTGTTATTTGCACAATTTCATCCAGATCTTTTTCAGACATTTTTCACTGAAATTACATAATAGGAAAAAGTGAGATTATTGAAGAATCTTTACTGATATGTTTGACACTCTTGCTTCCATCCCCAGTACAGTACAGTAATCCCTAGCGTATTTGTGCTTCAAGGTGCCTGGATACACTACATCGCAAATCTTTAGTAGGTAGACACATTAAACAATCTATAAGAGTGTGAGAAAAGGTAATAGATAGAAGGTTGTTTAATATCAGTATGGGGAGGGTCAATAAACGTTTAATTTACAGTAAATAATTGTTTGTCGATACATTACAGTTGGTTCTGGAATACATTAACCGCAAGTAACGAGGGATTACTGTACCTGCATTACTCAAGATAATGCACTTAAAATGTCAAGTTTATCTCAAATATACTTTAAACCAATATAAAGTATATTTGAGATACAATATGCAAAATCTTTTTAAGCAATGTTTTAAATTTTGTATGGCTGTTTTCATTGTATCAAACTTTTTTGTTGCTTTTCTGCCCCTGCTGAATCTTGCTTTTTACGTACTTTGTAAGGATATTTTTTTGTGAGAAGGCCACATTAGTAAGAGCTTAGTAAGAGCCTTAATGTTGTAAGATGATTTTGTTACAACTGAAACAATACAGTAATAAATATTGAATTTGTATGGATATCTACAGAGTAAGAAAAACAAACATTATAGTGATACCGGTAATTTATCTGTGAAATTCCATTAGATACAGTTCAATTTCTTTATACTTTTTACAAATTTCAGTTTGAATCTGAAAGGATGGTTTTGAATTTAACACTGACAAAAAAATGTGCAAATAATATTTGCATCACATTGTAAATAAATTCGACCATAAGTGTTTAGACATGATGCGTACATTCACTGTAGGCATTTTTTTTCTTTTTTCTTTTCTTTCTCCAAGACAGTGGGAACAGCACACACAGCACAGATTCAGTTGATCTGGAGTAAAAAAAACAACAACTTTGCCAAGCAAATATAAGCCATTCTAATACATGTTCCTAAAATCCTAACTGATGTGTCAAAACTGTGACGAGTCCCTTCAGAAATCTTGTTTTTTTTCCTTCCACTGATCTGAAACTTGCTTTTGGCTTGTACCTTTAGGGGTCGTCACAGCATGTCGTCCTTTCTCCACTTTAGGTGAATATTTTCTTGGCAAAGTTTTGTTTTGTTTTTTATACCAGATTCCCTTCCTGCCTCAACCTTCTGTAATTACCTGGGCTTGGGACTGACGTACAATTAACATCAAAGAAGCTGCAGATGCAGGGGACTGAACCCAGAGCAGTACACATGCGAAGCATGCACTCCACCACTGAATTAAATTGATCTGTCACTATTTTTTTCAGGAATGTTGGACAAAGCCATACATGTGGGACAGCAATGAAAACAGGATTGCAAATTTAATAATAATAATAGTAATAATAATAATAGAACTTTATTGTCCCACAGTGGGGAAATTTGTGAAATTAAAAGATAATTGGGGAGATCTAGTTCTGCCCCTCTTGTCCTCAGCCTAAAAGGTTGATGGGACATTACCCTGCTACAACTACAGCAAAAAACTGCTAGATTTAAATGGGTGCGTCACCTTTCATATTGTAATTATGCCTGTTGCAAATGCTGGGTTTTGGTACAGATCTGTCCACACTGATGTCACATAAGGATCACAATCGTTTGTGACTGATCAAGACTAGAAATCAGGTTTGATTTTTATTTATTTTTTTACAAAATCAAACACTGAATGGTAGCCTTAAATCAGTCTTCCCCTAGGTCAGTAATTCCAGTCACTTTTATGTGAATGTCAAAATTTTAAACATGCATATGACCAGTCTAGGTGATCCCGAAAACCGTGTCACTACCTGCAACAGTATTGGCTGTACACGTTTGTATAAAATATTACCAACTGCTCTTTCAACTTTTTATCTTACTAATTTAATTTTCTGCATTTCATGTATTTTGTGGGGAGCGAATGAGACTAAAAACTACTTTCATTATATTAACACTGCACAAATTAAATTACTGTACATTAAATCCTGAAATCTCCCGAGCCCACTCCAAGAACTGCGAAGCTCAACGGCCCCACCTCAGCTACTGGACTTCCAACTTCGCTGCGACCTCCTGCTCCCACCACGACCGAGACCATTATCACTGCAGACCTGGTGACGACAACGCTGGGGAGGCTCCGTCCCTATAAGGCGGCTGGACCGGATAAGGTCTCCCCAAGACTCCTCCGAGCCTGTGCTTCGAAACTGGGGGACCCCCTGCAGCGATTGTTCAACCTCAGTCTGCGGCTGGGGAGGGTCCTGTCACTGTGGAAGACCTCCTGCATCGTCCCTGTACCCAAGAGAGGACTCCCTACTGAGCTCAACGACCACCGACCGGTCGCTCTTACCTCCCACGTAATGAAGACCCTAGAGCGACTGGTCCTGGAGCTCATGCGTCCACAGGTGCAGGGTGCTATGGACCCTCTCAAGTTTGCCTATCAGGCCAAGGTTTATGTTGACAACGCTGTCTTGTACCTCCTCCACCACGTGCTCTCCCACCTGGACGCCGGGGGCTGTGCCGTCAGGGTGCTCTACTTTGACTTTTCAAGCGCCTTCAACACCATCCAGCCAAGGCTCCTGCAGGATAAATTCATCTCCATGGCTGTGGACCCCTAACTCGTGAGTGGACCACAGACCACCTAACGGACAGACCCCAGTACGTCCGTATGGGGGACTTTGTCTTCTATGGTTACCAGCAGCACGGGGGCGCCACAAGGGACCGTTCTCTCCCCCATTCTCTTCACCCTCTACACATCTGACTTCAAGCACAACTCGGATACATGCCACATACAGAAGCACTCCGATGACACTGTGATTGTGGCATGTATCCGGGAGGGTGATGAGGGGGGGTACAGGGCATTGGTGGCTGACTTCGTGGAGTGGTGCCAACAGAACCAATTCCAGCTCAACGTCTCCAAGACGAAGGAGGTGGGGCTGGATTTCCGGCTGGCACCTCCGTCTCCACAGCCAGTGATCATCGAGGGCAGTGAGGTGGAGGTGGTAGAAAACTATAAGTACCTGGGACTGGAGCTAGACAGCAAACTGCACTGGTCACTCAACTCGGACTGTGTGTACAAGAAGGGGCAGAGCAGGATGTACTTCCTGAGGAGGCTGGCCTCCTTCAACATTTGTACTAAGCTCCTTCTCATGTTCTGTCAGTCCGTAGTTTCCAGTGTGCTGCCATACGCCATTGTGTGTTGGGGTGGCGGTGCCAGGAAAAGAGATATGGATCATGTTAACAGACTCATCCGCAGAGCGGGTTCAGTGGTCGTGCTGCGCCTGGAGACGCTTCTGGAGAGCAGCACCATGTCTAAAGTTAAGGCTATCATGAACAATACCAGCCATCCCCTACACACCACCTTCTCCCAGCAGAGAAACACCTTCAGCGGCAGACTGCTGTCACACAGCGCCTCCACAGAGAGGCTGAGGTCCTCCTTCGTGCCCTGTGCCATCAGGGGGTACAATGACTCAGTCAGGAGGAGCTGACGGGAGGCGGCGAGGTCAGCACATGGTTGAACACATTTTATTTAATTTTATACTGTTTATATTTTAATTAAATTTTATACTGTTTATATTTAGTATACAAGTCCTGTTAATGCTGCATGTGTCTGTTAGTGTAGTGTCTGTGTTGTGGTATGTCCTGTGATGTCGGTGTTTCTTTTTTTCCTGGTGTTTTTCTGGCATTTATTCGCTTTGTAATGCCTGAGCAGTGGATATGTGCAATTTCCTCCAGGATTATTAAAGTACCTATCTTGAACACACCTGACTAAAAAGCGATAAAAGCGTCCAGTAATTTTCCAACATTAAGTCAAGTGGTGTTGTGAAACGGGTTGTGTTGGTAAAAATGGCAAAAATTTGCGTTTCGATTGAAAACACAAACTGAATTTAAAATGGTAAAGTACTGCCAACTGAGCTACCTACTATGGCTAGTTAACAGCATCTCTGCAGCACAGCTACGGTAACGTCTTGCTAATGAGAAGTACAAAGAGAACAGCCAAACGAGCACATACGTATATGGACTGTTTTTTAAAAAAAAAATTCACCTGTCATCAAACCCGTATTTAAAAAAATCTTACATTTACATTAACGTCAGTTAACTGGCATACCGAAAAATACAAGCGAGCTAATGTTAGCCTACATTCAAAAACGGCTTTGCAAGCATGCTTTGCTAACGTTTAAGCCGAGCAACTGCAAATGAATCGTTGTTTGAGCTAGCGTGTCCGTTAGCACGCTACTCAGGCCCGAGGGCCTCTGAAATGTAATGCAATAGTCATAAATTGTTGAAATAAATAACAATTAAACATGATTCCGATGCAGCTTTTCATTCCCAGTGCTGCCACACGACACATGTACCGTGTAAGATTGGGTTATATTACCGTGTGAATGGTGAATTCTCGTGTTGTTTGTAGAGATTCCGATAATGGCGTCGTTCCTCGCGAGAAATGAGCCGGTGCCTTCCTGCGTAGAGCGCTACTCACACAGGCACCGTCAGAGGGGACCAGCGGGCGCCGCGAGACGGTCTGCTGACGCTCGCCGTCAAAGCACCGGGAGCACGTCCACAGTCACCGACACGTGGAGTTGGTCTAAGTCATCCACTGCTCGGTGTACTGTACTGTATAATTTAGTGTTAGTGTTGGCTTTCTGTTTTAATAGCTTTTCTTTTTTGTGCACCAATCCTGCTTTATGTGCCTTCAATTGCGCCTTTGGGACTAATAAAGTTGTTTGTTTTTTTAAATTAAATTGAATTTTAACAAGAAACTACAGCATGAAGCTGTTAATTCTTGCTTTCCCCCCAACATTAAATATTAAACACCCGACGACGTGATGATTCACATTTTTGATCCTTTTAATTGGGTTTGTCCCCAATTCTGATCAATTCAGATTTAACGTGTACTGTATTTTTATTATAATAATATTTTCATAATAATTACGAATTTGCGCCTAAATAAACCGTTATTTTTGCATCCTCGAATCGCTGTCAACAATATCATGGAGCATGACAGCCTTTGAACAAGAATCTCGTTTATATTAGACTGAGACTACCAAACAACTGAGACTTTCCACATCGTGGTTAACATTAATATACCTATCAAGCTTTTTAAGATACTGTTTTGAAATCCTTTTCTTGGGTATTTTGAATTCCATCACAAGTATTGGAAACGGCAGGAACATGAGGAGGAGCTCTTCTTTACCCCAGACTTCATTCCCCCGTTGGAATACAAATGAACACAACAAAATCTTATGACTTCCCTCATTTGGTTTCGGATTCCGACGTCCTCCCCATCACCTCCACTGGTCGTCAACACTTCTCAGTTTTCAGCACGGGGTGGCAGTGATTCTCTTTCCTTCGATTATATGCCGTACATTCCAGCAACAGAAACGGCATAACAGCATCATTTAAAAAAAAAAAAAAAATCAGTTGTCACAATGCTCCATTTGAATGACACGTTCAAAAAAATGACAAAAAAATGCTACTTTATAATATTTTTTTGTCAAATGTCCTGTTGCTTACTATCAACAACGTTAAAAACGTGTTGGCGCCCCCTGTGGCCAACATCAGCCACTACTACGGCAACAATCCATGGTAACACTGTACTACATACAATAGCCTCAGTGTCAAGACCAAGTTTACCTAAGGAGTTCACAGAAAATCCTCCAACCCAGCAAATCTGGTTTATTTTCCCAGTGAGTCAAGTGTCTAATGCATTCTCTACCACAGCTGACTTTAGTTAATTTGAAGGCCTTGTGTAGTACATGTTTAATGACGTTTAATGGTAGATGGATGGATGGTTAGATAGATAGATAGATAGATAGATAGATAGATAGATAGATAGATAGATAGATAGATAGATAGATAGATAGATAGATAGATAGATAGATAGATAGATAGATAGATAGATAGATAGATAGATAGATAGATAGATAGATAGATAGATAGATAGATAGATAGATAGATAGATAGATAGATAGATAGATAGATAGATAGATAGATACTTACTTTAATAATCCCGGAGGAAATTGCACATATCCACTGCTCAGCCAAACACCAGGAAAAAACACAAACAAAACAGGACATATCACAAGATATACACTACACTAACAGACACATGGAGCATTATTGGAACTAAACATATTTTAATGATATATGTCATTATTCCTATTTATTGTACAGTAACATAATATTAAGTTCTTTTACCGTTTACTAGTGATCTCACAATTCCAAAAACTGTAGTGGACAGTCGAGAAGTTGAGTAAAATGAAATGTATACTTGATTTTTATATTTCTACATATTTTGTTGAAAACCGACCTATAAACAAGAAATGCTTTACTTGAAACAACATAAACTGAGGTATACTTGTACTAGATTAACAGGAAACAAACCATAATGCAAAGTTCATATAAAATTGTTATATTATTGAGTAAAGAGCTTAACACTATCTAATAGCAGTACATATTCCATACATTTTTTTTGAGTACATGACTTTGTTTTCCTGTTTGGCAAATTCTTAACAAAGAAAAAGCAGGGGGAGGGAAAAGCATGCCAGCTAATTGGAAATAGATGAGAGTTGGCAGCCTTGTGTCTATGAGGACAAATATGAAAGGTAGCAGCAAGCTGGTGTATTTTCCCAGTGGCGTATCCTGCTTTCAAGAAAGTGACAATTCTACCAGAAAGAAAGAGCTCATTATACTTCCTAAAACATCTCTTTTTGTCTGGCTTATGATTGCCACCACTGGGAGCCCTTTCCATAACTGCCACAAGGCCAGCCGTGTGCCTTAGAGTATTTTCAGGGAAACATTTGAATCTCTTAGGCCATGATAATGTTTGAAGGTTGAAGTTTAATCTACAGGCCTCACATCTTGTTGTTACAGGGATTAACTTTTTACTGTACATATTTATTAAAGAAAACCATCTGTGTCTTAATGTGTGTGTCTAAGGTTGTCCACACGACAACGCAGACCCAGCGTTTCAAAAAGTTGCGTTTTCGTTAAGGATGTCTGCGTTGTCGTGTGGATGGAAGGAGTAAACGCAGCAAAAAAAGTTGCGTTTTCAAAAAGTTCCGGCATCGTGTGGACGGGGCCTTAGTGGCCACCTGTGTCTGTCTCATTTATCAGCAAAGACAGTGTTTGCTTTAGTTTCAGTGGGCAAACAAACCCGTAGTGTTCCAGTCAACTGTAAATATGTGTAACTTGTTTAATTCTCAACAGCTATACACATTTTAGCATCTTGTTCATGCCGGGGCAGCAGTAGCTCAGTCTGCTGTCTTGGACTTAGGACCGGTGGGTTGCCAGTTCAATATACATATACGTACATTTAATCCTTACAGGCCCGTGGTGTGTGTCTGTGTGTTTTATATGCATGTTCAATATATAGGAAGAGTGAAAAGATAATTTTCCACAATGTATTATTAAAGTGTCTAGTGGTGGTTGGTCTTGTTTCAGCTGTTTAACCATACGAGGTGTGGTCAGTGCTATTCTATTCCAGCAATCATTGTAGAGACCCGTCTAGCTCCTCTACAATGGTTGATGGGAGTGCCAGAGGCTGTCAAAGGCAGGCTACTGAAATGTGCACCAAGTGTTTGTTTAGTAATGGCTGTCATTACCATGAGAGACCTGGGACAATCTTGTGAGTCGTTCTTTTGAGAAGTTTCGAAAAGACCTGATTGTAAATCGGCGAAAGATGATGTGGCAGACCCCTCATCCCCATTCAGAGATGGATTCCCCAGTACAGTATTGTACTCCTTTTTCACTCCTCTCTCAAACCATCAGTTCGTCCTGTACAAAATCGGAACATTAGTATCCTGAGTGTAATTGTATATACTGTATGTTACCTTTTCCTATTAAAGATCAAAAACAAAAACTTGTCTTGTCTTGGTTTGGTGGTTCTACTTGGCATTTGGCTAAAGACGACAGTACCAGAAAGTGTCTGTAAAATTATGACGTTTATGACTACAAAGATATTTGCACCACCACACTGTGTTTTAAAAAAAAAGGTATTGAAAACAAATTACGAGGCAACAAAACAAAAATATTTCGAGCCAGCCAGGAGTCGAACCTGGAATCTTCTGATCCGTAGTCAGACGCGTTATCCATTGCGCCACTGGCCCGATGCGTGATTCATATGCTGTCTACATATATATCACTATCATTACGGTGATATGCCATTTTCCGAAGGCAGATGGACCAGCAAGCAAAACAAATCACAATATAGTTCATAAATCGGCTGGGGACACTAATGATATACTTCTTTTTAGGTATACTTAGTTTAGAGTTCTTTTGATGCAGGGGTTAAGGAGCTTCTGGTTTTGTTTTTACTTTAAGGTGAATACCTCTTTAGAGGAGTTTGGATCCAGAACCGAGCCGCTGCTCCTTCGCGTGGAAAGGAGTCAGTTGAGGTGGTTTGGGCATCTGGTGCGGATGCCTCCGGGACGCCTCCCTAGGGAGGTGTTTCTGGCACGTCCAGTTAGGAGGAGACCTCGGGGCAGACCCAGGACCAGGTGGAGGGATTACATCTCACCACTGGCCTGGGAACGCCTTGGGACCCCCCAGTCAGAGCTGGTGGATGTGGCCGGGGAAAGGGAAGTTTGGGGCTCCCTGTTGAAGCTGCTGCCCCCGCGACCCGACTACGGATAAGCGGTGGAAGATGGATGGACATCTTTAGAGGAAG
The DNA here is from genome assembly GCF_040054535.1 of Antennarius striatus. Lineage (NCBI taxonomy): Eukaryota > Metazoa > Chordata > Actinopteri > Lophiiformes > Antennariidae > Antennarius > Antennarius striatus. Next base: position 14,386,062 of record NC_090779.1, read on the forward strand.
ACCAAAGAGGAGGTTTATGGATGTAGTGAGGGAGGACATGAAGGTAGTTGGTGTGAGAGAAGAGGATTCAAAGGACAGGGCTAGATGGAGGAACACCCTCGTTTTCAAAGTTGACCTGAAACGAGGTAAAGTGCATTCAGTTTCTGCACTATCTGGATTTCACGGGTCATTATTTTATATTTTAATGCTAGATTCGTCCCCATGGCGAACAAAGGAAAACAGCAGGAGGCAGAGGGTCTGATTCCCGTTGGTCACCTGTCGCTGGCCGTAAAGTCAGTCGTTGTGACGTCACACTTGTTGCAGCACACCTTCGGTCCCGATCAGCTCCTCTCGCCATTCCGTTTCCTGGCAGCGTCGCAGTCCATTCACCACCATGGACTTGTGTGTGGACCGAACCTTCTTCGGAGTGGTCTCAGTTTTATGTCTGAGTGTTGCGGCAGACCTGCACGGTGAGTAGACAACAAGTAATTTGCTGTCTTTACAGTCTAATCCAATCCGATCTTTATTTGTTGAGCACTTTACCACAACCGCAGTCGACCAAAGTGCTGTACAGACGAATAAATAAAAAGAACAAACATTATAGATAAAAGACAAAGTGGCTCAAATATTGCAAGTAAAATTAAAATCTATATGCTTACAAGGGGTTCAGGGGGCCTGTATACTGTTAAAAACTAACACAGAATGTATATACTATACCTGAGTGACAATGTAATTTCCCCTTGTGGGATTAATAAATTGTACTTCTTCTTCCAACATTGTCCTCTTCTGTTCAACACTGTCCTGTCCAGCATTGTTCTGTCCTGTCCTGTTTTGTCCTGTCCAACACTGTTCTGTCCTGTCTAACTGTCCTGTCTTCTGTTCAACACTGTCCTGTTCACTACTATCTTGTCTGTTCTGTCCTGCCCACCTCTGCATGTGAGGAACATGAACATATACTCAGTCTCCTTACAAGGTCATTCACTTCAATAACAGTTAAGGTTAATACAGGAAGTGATAAATCTTGCTGAAAAGCAGGGGTCAGGTTTCATGCATAGGGGCCACGTATACAGTATACCCAACATCAACCAGAATATGAATTAATTATAGTCTAACCTAGAGAAATCTATGGTCTTGCCTACAAGTGGGCCAGTTTTTCAAATTTTATCAAGGAAAATTTGTCCCCCAGCCAATGATGTTCATGACAATATAACAAGGACATCCAATAGGCAGCTATTCACATTATTGGCACTACACCCAATGCACCTATTCAGTGTAAACCTACATGAACTCTGCCTTGTACCTACTGAAACCTTTTACCAATAAACAGGTAGTGACACAGGGTCCAAAGGTGAAATCCCAACAGGTTGGGACTTGTTATGTGTCAGGTAACTAGTTTGCTATACTTGCTTTATTCTGGCCATAAGAATTTAAAAGTATGAGTGGGTGTAAAAAAAAAAGGTCAAATTGGTTAAAATCAGAGATATCTGAGATATCAGATTACATTAACAATTATAGTAGCAATATATTCCTGGATGATTGTTGCTATCATGTCTGAACTGATGCCTTTAGTACATACATTCACCGCAACACTTTCAGCTGCCTGAATATGAACATTCATACATCCACATATGCTTCATATCCTATCTAACCCAACTTTATTATTATTATTGTGTTTACCCATGTGTTTTTAATGTATATCCACATGTCTGTAATAAAAATCAAAAAATAACAACCATTTGCCACAGTTTTAAAATAGAGTGAAGCTCTACCGTGACAACCACAGATGTAGAGGTACACTTCACCGGTTTGCATTAGCAGTGCAATAACTATTTTCTTAAAGGCTAAAGCAATTGAACTTTTGTTCATCATAAATACGATTAAAGTCATAATTATTTATAATCAGAAAATATTTAATTACTTTATAATTATTTGTCAAGAAGAAGTATTGATTCAGTCATAAGAATAAAATCATCTGTGAAACCCAAACTGGATTAACAGGTTCATATTCGATAAACACGGTTTATCTATTGCAATAGTTGTCTGTTCGCTAATTCACCAACTGTTTTCTTCAAGTCTATTGTGCCTGTTTTAAGATGAGCAAGCATCATGAGACGTGAAGAATAGGGCTTAAACATAGCGTGGTGCACCAAGCTACCTCCAACCAGATAATGCAGTTTTTTAGGATTTCATTCATATATATGTTATTGTGATCTTTTTGTGATTTTGAGAGTGTTCTAATATCCTGACAGCACCACAAGTCCACACAGAGCTAGGCAGCCTGACAGGTGAGTATGTAAGGTTGAAAGGGAAGGAGACTGGGGTCCACGCCTTCTTGGGTGTCCCGTTTGCCAAGCCACCCATAGGTCCTGCTCTGAGGCTGGCTGCCCCTCAGCCTGTAGAGAGATGGGGGGGAATGAGGAATGCCACCCATCAGCCACCCATGTAAGGCAATCATGTGCATCAGTGATTGTATATAAAATAAAGAGAAATCATATCCAATATTTTTTGGTAAATTGTGTCTTTTTCAGGTGTGTTCAGAGTATGGAGGCTGCTAAGATGGTGCTCAAAGCGCTTGATATGGAGACAGAGCTCCAAGACATTTCCGAAGACTGTCTTTATCTCAACATTTACACTCCTGCAGATCGAGCTCCTGATGCCAAGCTTCCAGTAAGAACTTTTGCTGCAGTTTAGACTTTCTCTGTACCTGAGATTCAGCCCTGGATAATCAATAATGAACTAATAATTACAGTATGAAGCAGAGTGAAAAACATCTACCACAAAATACTAGTTTTGTCAGCATCATGTTTAAAGCTCAATTTTTATTTTGTTGAATGTAGTTCTATGCCTTCAGTTAGACTGAAATGAATTTGGGCCTTATGCTCAGTTGAAAGGATCAAGGCTTTTCATTACCTTTCCAGGTTATGGTTTGGATCCACGGTGGAGGGTTTGCTATGGGTGCAGCTTCCGTGTATGATGGCTCTGCCCTCGCTGGATACCAGAATGTGGTTGTGGTTGTTATCCAGTACCGCTTGGGACTTTTGGGCTTCCTCAGGTAAAATGAGTGCTTCTGAAAACAAGCTGGGATTTCAGCCAAGTTTTGTATACTGTATACTTTTACATACTGATACATTCTGGACGGTTTATACCTTCAAAAAAGGTGATGGTGACAGGACTGGAAGCCAGTCAGAGCACTTAATATTGTAAATACACATCCAGAATTCATTCATTCATTTTCTAAAACTGCTTCATCTGCTGTCGCGGCTCGCTTGGTGCTGAAGCCTATCTCAGCCAACCGGGGGCGTGAGGCAGGGGACACTCTGGACGCAATTTCAGTGCACCATGGAACCACATATATACACTGACAAGGACATGTAAACAGACTCACACCTACAGTCAGCTTGGGACTGCCCAGATCTGAGGCCTTTCACATTCATAAACTAAAAATAACAGTGCATTTAGTTTCAGACATAAATGTCCTCGTGCAGGATTAGCTTGTAATGTACAGTATGTTACAATAGTATCCAGCTGCTGGTGCCCCTTATTACACCACCAGCAGCACAAATGGATTGATTGATTGATTGATTGATTGATTGCAAATGAGAAATGCTTATTCCAGCCCTTGCGATACTTGTGTGTATTAATTGTAGCCCAATGACATAAATACTATGCTAATAAATGTTCTTTTGACTTAATTATAGCTTCATTTTTTTTGAAGTGCTGCTCAATTATGTTAGAGCAAATGTCTAATAATGCATAAGCATGATCACGTTCTTCTAGTTGTTATCTGATCTCCACAACCACGGATCAATCAATCATTTTTTCCCAAATAATTAAACAAAAAAACTAAATGCTTGTTCTATCCAGCACTGGTGATGAGCACATATCGGGAAACTTTGGTTTGCTCGACCAGGTCGAGGCACTGAAGTGGACTCACAAGCACATCCACAATTTTGGAGGAGATCCAAATTTAGTTACCATATTTGGGGAGTCTGCCGGCGGAATGAGCGCATCTCTCATGGTAAGGATCAATCTATATTAAATTGGCAGTTGTTGATATTGTTAGTGCATATTTCCCTACATATTGCAAGCACTGTATACAGTGCCTTGCCAAAATATTGGCCCCCAAAAAACTTGTTGATATTTTGCCACATTTCAGGCTTCAAACTTAAAGAAAACAAACTGAAAATATTTTTCAAGAATCAACAACATGTGAGACACAATCATGAAGTGGAACCAAATTTATTCAACATTTTATATTGTGTTTACAAATAAAACACTGAAAAGTAGGACGTGCAAGTGTGAGACCAAATGACACACAGGTGCACTCTGTTTGTTATTGTTAGTCATTTAGGTCAACATTGGATCATTCAGAAGTCATCAGAGAACTTCTGGAGTTGTTTAGCTGAACTGAGAGAACAGGGGACCAATATTTTTGCAAAACCTACGTTTCAGTTTTAAATATTTGTAAACACAATATAAAATGTTGAATAAATTTAGTTCCACCTCACGATTGTGTTTCACATGTTGTTGATTCCTGAAAAATATTTTCAGTTTGTTATCTTTTAGTTTGAAGCCTGAAATGTGGCAAAATTTCAAAAAGTTCTTGTGGGGGGGGCAATATTTTCGCAAGGCACTGTAGTTATATCTCAAACAAAAATATTGCTGCTCATTGAACTGATGACTTTTTTTTTTTTTTTTGCAACGTGATCAACAGCTTCTCTCACCACTGTCTGAAGGCCTGTTCCACCGTGCCATCGCTGAGAGCGGCACTGCTGCATTGGGTTTCATTTTTGATTCAAAATCCAAACTCAACGATCCTCTACCTGTGACACAGGTTGATGAACAACTTCTTTATTTTGACGTATAAACTGTCTGTAGTGCACATCATTGAATTTATTACATTAACTTTGTTCTGTAATCTGTTGTCCTCAGATGGTAGCAAATATGTCCGGCTGTAGCCAGAACAGCAATGAGGAGATTGCTGATTGCATCAGAAACATGAATTTCGATACTATTATAAATCTTGCAAATGATCAGAAATTGAGATTTCCCATAATTACTGATGGACATTTCCTGACAAAGCCTGTGGATGAGCTCTTGCGGAAACATGAATTTCTCACCGTCCCTTTTATGACTGGTGTTAACGATGATGAAGGGGCCTGGCTACTACCTTCTGTGAGTGTTTACACTTCATCCATTCCAATTTGGACCATGAAAACAATATTTTAAGTGTCTGAAATGTTAATGCAGCTGTATCCATGTCTTCCCGTAGTTCCTAGCTCCTCCAAACTGGACGGAGGGAATGGATCAGGAGCAAATCATGAACTTAATGTCTATGTTCTTCCCTGATGTAAGACAGACACTGCCTGATGTTTCAACATTATTATTTTTGTTCATCATGTTCAGACAACTGACAGAATGCTCATTTGCTAAAGCCCAAAGATGCCATCTACAAGAATTTGATTGTAGAAGAATACACTGGAACCGGCGAAGATCGGGTGAAAAATAGAGATGGGCTCATTAAGATATTAGGTGATCTGATGTTCGTCATTCCAGCCATCATGACTGCTAATGCCCACAGAGGTAGTACATTTATACAAGAATATGCAAATCGATTACAGAACCATTATTTAAACTTTACGTCAAATATTCAAAAACATTATGATGTCAAATGTATCTACTTCTAGATGCAGGCGCCCCCATGTATTTGTATGAGTACCAGTATGCTCCAAAGTTCCTGCAGTCAATAAGACCTAGCTTTGTTGGGTGTGACCACGCAGATGAAATCTTCGCTGTATTGGGAGTTTGCTTCACAACTAGTCATGTAAAACTAATAAGTAAGTGGAATATTAGAGTTACATTTCAATGTTACACCAGAGATCTGGTTGTTCCCTGGTTTTCCAGCAGTACATTGCAAATTTGTTTATCATATACACATTTATTTGAGGTGAATGCTCTGAAGAAGAGGAGCAGCTCAGCAAAAAAGTGATGAGCTACTGGGGCAACTTTGCTCGCACGGGGTAAGAAGTCAGTCTCAAAATATATTACTGACAGAGAAAAGACAAACATGCCTAGAATTTATGTGTCTGTCTTTGTATAGGTCTCCTAATGGGGTTGGCCTGGCCCACTGGCCAGAGTATGGAAACGAAGAAAACTACTTAAAAATTGGGTTGAAGGAACAGACAGTCGGTCAGCATTTGAAGAAAGACCAGTTTGTCTTCATGACTGAGACCATCCCAGAGAAGATCAAACAAGAAGAAAAGGAGCACTCTGAGCTGTAGAATCATCCCATCTTTCTGCGTTCCTCATCAACCACAAGAAATCTGAAAACTGTTCAACTAACATCATGTTAACAAGTTTTTGAGTACCTTCTGAAACCTATACAAAGGACGATACTTTGGATTTTCTACAAAGTGAAAATCCATGACAGAGAATTTAAATGCTCAATATACAGTATATATGCTAGGAATATATAGGAGCACCACATAAGCATGTAGACAACAGGATCCCACACATAATAATGAAATGACTACAATATGGAATAAAACAATTTTAAACCATTTTGCCAATTTTTTATACTTTTTAGATATGACTCAATTTGGTCCAACAGTTGTTTTTTATCCAAAAAGCACAAGAAACACAAGATTCACTTGCACACCAGCCGTGATTGTCACGATGAGTCCCCAACCCAACCTGTGGTAAGTCTCAGAGGAGAACAAGCATTTGGAATATGATGGCTGAAAACTAAATCACCACTAGTTTTTGCCCTGTTTAAGGAACAGGAAACAGGAGAAGAACCGTCACCTATAGGATCTGGTGGGGCTTCCCGTTTCAAAAAGCAACGGTGTATTAGAGCCATAGGCGAATGCAACTCCATGCAATGCATAAATTACATAAATTTAACACAAATTCAAGAGTAAAAAGTCAACCAGTGTAGAAGTATCAATAATTGAAATATGTACTATCATTTTTGTAATTATCCATCACTTCCTGCAGCAGAATTTTCTATTGTATAGCTGAGCATAAATAGTCTGGGGTGCTAAAAATAGAAGAATCTGCAGCTGAAATGCAAATGGTTTGAGTGATAACATGGCGTTAGACTACCCACAACTGATTGTTTGCTACATAGACACCACCAAGATATTATTCTTTGAGATAAGAGTTATAAAAGATAAAACAGGCAAACCACTGAAAAAAAAAGACTTGACAAAAAAGATATTTTCAGATTTGCATTTTTTTTTATTACTGAGAATGCTTAAGCTGAAAAGCTCCCTGAAGTCCGTTGTGAGCAGTTCAATAGGCCAAACTTAGTTTTTCACAAAATTAGGTATATGGAATTGAAAATAGTACCAAGCAACATTATTCAAGAGGTAAATCATTCAAAAAGCTGGGTAGCAAGGGCTTACATGTAAGAAAATGTCAAACAATTTTTCCAGAAAGTTCAGAGGAAATAAAATGTGATAAAAAAATTACGTTGATGTTTTAATTGACACTTTTTTTTTTTTGCAAATGTTAGTAAAGCTGCAATTTGATAGAAAAGTGCTGGCCTGTGGTTTAGACTGATCCACTCTCGCCCAGACAAGTGCACTTGAGTAAGAAAGCTACTGGGCATCACCATCAGGCCCTGTTAAGACATACACTGACTTCGTACTTTGAGATGCACTTTGAGCTGTTAAGTGTCTTATCATGATCAGCTAGTCTAGTCTGAAGTTTCAATTTATTGAAAACTAGAGGGGACAGCTTTGCAGGTATAAAGCCAAGCAAATGTTACACCATTTAAACAAACAACCAATGCAATACATTTCAAAGGTAAGAGACACAGCTGTTACTAAATTATGTAAGCACAAAAACGGTATAATCTCATATAAATCCACCTTATGCATGGGTAATGTTATTCTATTACAGTACAATAAGTACATTTTTCCAACTTATATATTATCATCTCAGGTATTCTGACAATAAATGTATGATTAGTACGGGACAATGAACAAAAGCCTTTTATTGAAACAAAAATCCTCTTATTAATGATTAGAAAGTTGCCCACCTATAAAACAAATAATCTGTTTTACTTCGTACATTTTAGTAACACACATGAATAATTCCATCCTGTTTTTCACTGACATATGGCAAAGAGAAAGCACCTGAGATGCTGTGTGTGGTTAGTCATAATGTTTCTAAAGCATAAAAATGAGGCATGCTGCTTACTGAAAACATGTTTAGGTAATGACTCCGAATGCGATGTCAGATCAGACAGAAATGAAACGCAGCATGCAGTTTAGTTTATAGGGCACTAAAATTATTTTACTATTATATAGAATACATGGGAAACCTTTTATCTTCATTAAGCACTACCAAGTACAGACGTTTTTAGAATTATAGGCACGAAGTTTGATCTATAAGAAGTGGTTTTAAATATCACATAAATAAATACATAAATAAAAAGATTAATATGAACTGTTATCATGCTGTATGGGAGGATTGTGTTCTTATTGAGTCGAGGCGATAAAAACTGTTGGAGGCCTTTCAAAGTGCTGAGGGTTATTGAACTAGCTTAATTACATGGTAAAATCAAATACAGTGAGTAAAGATCATGACATATTGTAATAACAACAATGCCAGAAGAGTACAGCAGTGACTCTAAAATGCATTCTGGTTGGAGACGTGGTGCATCAGGATGTCCAGGACTGCATGTTGCACAGCATGGCCTCAAATTGCTCCATGTTGGGGGCATGAGCGTGGGCCAGGTGGTCTGTCAGACGACTGTACAAACTGAAAGACTTTAAGTCAAGCCAGATGAAACCAAAATGATCCTGATCAAACAGCACAAACAGCCCCGGGGTGCGCTCTGGACTTGTAAAGCCGTGCCCAGCAATTAGGCCCGTCCCATAGAAGCTGAAAGAGAAGAACATTGGTTAATCAATCAGAAGGAAAATTTCATGATGATCCTGAAATACGAAGCATGAAGCCAATGTGTAATAATAACACTGGGAGGTATTCATTAAACCTGGTTTGAACTTAAAAGAATCCTGTTACTAGAGCAAAGTCAGCTACATTTAATTCGCCTACATGCATGTTTCACGACATTTAAACCAAGTGCTGACCATCTCCTGCAGGTACGGGGGTACATCTCATTCCGGGCTGTGACCCCCATGGGCAGGACAAAAGGTTGGGCTTCATGATGATTGGTAGCAGCTCTGCTGGGACCGGGCTGACAGCTGTCTGCACAAGCATCGTTCTCCATCTCAATACATTCTGCTTCGCTGTCAACACCGCATGCTCCGACCGCTGCACCTTTGACTGCGGCAGAATTTCCTTTGGATTGCGTTGCTTCTCTCTGTACTTCCTCGCGCATCCCGAGTACAAGCCGGGACAGCTCCTCTATGTTGCGCTGTTGCTCCAAGTCTGGGAGTACAACTGGCCGGCTCAGGTCGACATCTAAAGTCAGCTGCCCTGCAGGAACATTAGGGTCTCCCTGCAAGAGGGAGCAAAAAACAATGCTGTGTCAGTAGCAGATGAATTTGGTGGGTTGAGAATACTTTTGGGTTTGAGGCATTTGACTAAGCGATCACTGTTAAAAACTGAGGCAAGATTACAGTACAAGCAAACCTTGGTTTTCGAACGCTTTACACATCGAACAAATCAGAATTTGACCAAAAAATTTGGAATTTTTTTTGTCTTAGAAGTCGAACAAAATTTGGAAGTTGAACGCGAAACGAACGCCTTTTTGGGGCAACTGTGGCTCAGTGGTCCAATGATTCAAGATCGGTGGTTCGATTCCCGCTCCCCTCCGAGTCATTTGTCATTGTTGTCCTTGGGCAAGACCCTTTACCCTCCTTGCCTCCAGGGGAGCACTCGTTGGTGTGTGAATGTGTGTGATTGTTCCGCTGGTGGTCGGAGTAGGCGCAGATTGGCAGCCAAACCTCCGTTCCCAGGGCAGCTGTGGCTACACACATAGTCCACCATCACCAAGTATGAACGAGGAGTGAATGAATAATGAATTCAATGTAAAGCGTCTTTGAGTGTCCAGAAAAGCGCTACATAAATATAATCCATTATTATTATTATTATTATTATTATTATTAGTTCTCGCTGCCAAGCACGAGAAAAGGAGAGAAAAGTCGAGAGAAAACGTGACGGTAATGTGCTTTTTTTTTTGTTTACTGTATTCAATAATTTTTCACTTAATTTGCGTTCCATTGCCTATGGTACGAGTTATGGTACCGTAAACTTCTGTCCAAAAGACGACGGTAACTCGTACCTTAGGCTAACCTGATTACATCGATTTTTTTTTTCTTTTTCTTTCTCATGTTTGCTTCTTTCCTTTACATTTCTTTGATATGTTTCATTGCTATACAATTTGATATATAAATGACATTATGACATAAAATATGTTGAAAAAAGGTAGTTTTCTAGCGTCTTGGAACGGATTAAGACCATTTACATTATTTGTAATGGGGAAAATGTATTTGGAATTCGAACAAATCGGTATTCAAACAGCCTTCTGGAACGAATTGTGGCCGAAAACCGAGGTTTGCCTGCACAAGTAAGACCAGTGGACATCCCCTTTGAGACTCAGCGTCATCTGCTGGAAGTCAGTTGTACTACCAAGTAGGTAAAATATACTGTAAATACTGTACTCTGAGTTACGTCTTGATTATTAAAAGTCGGTTTTCAAAAAAACAAACAAAAAAACTTTGAAAAATAAAAATCAAGTTAACATTGTTTGACATAACTTTATGTCTGTCTGCCATAGATATTCCAATCATAAAATCACTAGTAAACCCTTAGACACACAATATCATGTTACTGTACAATAAATAAGAATAATATATTATTAACCTGTAGCAACCCCCATTACCCGCAATGCAGAAGAAGTAGCTGAAGAGGAGACGGCAAAATTTTTTCTGTACATCAAAAAATAAAATTTAATTGTTTGTAAGCTTAAAATAAGAGTTGTATGCATTTATAAAATACAGCACAGGGATTGGTTATTTTCGGTTTAGCCTTGAGACAAGTTAATTTGACTTACATAGCTTTTCGACTTACGTCATTCACATAAGACAATGTCCAATGAATTTTTAAAAAAAATCATACAGTAGTGCATGAATTAAATGACCACGATGTTAATCATGACACATAAAGTAAAAACAAACTATTTTCTGCTCGCAAACCAACATTCCCTTGGTTGTCTTGGTAGAAAACCTTTTTTTAAATTATTATTATTTTGAAATCAAATGATTTATGGTAGAAATCTCCAAAGCATGTGATCAAGAAATATTCTTCGAATTGAAGTCACAGCAGGCAGCGCCAGAGGACAAAAGACAAGATGATGGAATCCTGTCACAGTCGCATTTATTGTACCTCCTCTTAATTTCTCTCCACCCTGGAGTCAATATTTTAACTGACATCTGTTGTTCTGTATCAATCCAGGATTACACAAACTAGCCTATTTTCCATCCAATACTAGAAAAGAGATTTTGATCAAACTAAGAAAATAATGAATAAGGGGGCAGATTCCGTGATCTTTTTGACTTTTTAATTTACCATTACAAGACTTTGAGAATGTTTCTTGATTTGACAAATTATTTTAAAGCTTGTGGATGAGTGGGGCATGTGTCAAAGGAAAAATGTGCTTTCTAGATTCATTTATTTTCGCAATGGCTGATATTTCAGTTATATGCAATACACAGTACTTTTAGTCTGACAGTTATGACATATAAAGTTTTATTATGCTAATAACTGGAATTTGGATTCAGGGTTACATCAATCTAAGTTACTGTTGAGCTTTGGTGGAGGTTTATGGTTGACTATTTGCCCTTTTAATTGATACTGCAGGTCCAAGATCCTTACAATTTACTTCTGTTTGTTGAAACAATTTGTAAGTCATGACCTGTCATTCACCAACTTACAGTGATCTTGGTGGCTCTTGCAGAATTCTCATGGAAACTGAGCATGACAATCTCCAAGCCATGACTGCCATAGGTGCCTTTGAAGAGGCCGGGGCACAGCAGGTCAGAGGGCATTGCAGGAGGCAGGTAGATTCTCCGGTATGTCAAGCAGTTACTGTCAGAAGAGAACAGATAAAAGCTGTATAGACGGGTTATCCATTAACCCACAGGGCTCAGTAATAATCCCTCAGGATAACAAGCCATTGCTGATACAGGTAGTCCTCAACCTATGAACACAATTGTTTTCCGAGAGGCTGTTTATAAGGTGAATATTTTAGTAAAATCATTATTTATTAAATTTCAATCTATAATAATAGCCACTTGAGGTAATTTAAATGCCGTTACAACTCTAAAAATGAAAGCACTTCTGTATTCCCTTAGACTTACCAGAAACAATTCCAGGAAATTAAAATAACACATAAATGAAATAAAATACTGCAATACCATAATTTAACTTTTACATCTCTACCTCCACTGGATGATTTTTTTCCTCTGGGGGTGTAGAGGCTAAGCTGGGCTTTAATCCACCGAGGCTGAGTGACACAATGATCTGCTTCCTAGTAATAAAAAGTCCAACATACTACTTTATATTCATCGAAGAGCAAAACATTCAGAGTTCAGCGCTTCCAGACAGAAACTTAACCCGCCATACATTGGTTCCTAATTCGTTTAACTGCTATGGGGGACAACCTCATCAATAGTTTCAAAAAATACAAGCTAATACCCAGGTCGCCAAAGTTTTCTTACAGGACGCCTACAGTCTACATTGCTGGCATTAACTTTCAATCTGGTTCCAACTGTCTGCAGTCTCAATGTTCACGAACATTCTCACACACATAAAAGCATTGTACGTTCATTCACTGCTTAGAAGCCTGCGGAGATGACCCATCGACAGGAACGCCACATGAAGTACGACAGCAGAGTAAACTGTTCACTTAGTGTTATTTTGATCTGACGTGAAATCTTAATGTTACGCTACTCAACGTGGGTGGCCGCAGAAGGAGGAACTATAGTCGTCTGACATGGTGGCGCTTGATTATTTGTATCTGCGAATGTTCTACAGATGAGGTTGAACTAGTTGACCCTGACAGGGAGTGTGTGATGTAAGACACATACTCGTATTGGCTGGTATAAATGAACTTCATCAGGATCAGCTCCTGCATGTGCTCATGGAAGATTTCTTCAAGTGTCCTGCCCCATTCTTCCTCCAGCCAAGTCCTGAACTCCTACATACATACGAGAGGGCACACACACACACACAGACACACAGACACACAGACACACACACACACACACACACACACACACACACACACACACACACACACACACACACACACACACACACACACACACATAAACAGTAAAATTACATACTTTGAAATTATACTTGACTCAAGTAAATAAGTTTCAAAAACAAGAAAAATTAGTCAATTAGAGCAGGTTAACAGTTTTCATTTAGTATTTGTTGATGGATTCCACTAACCTCCTGCCTGCCCCCCGGCATGCGGTGATGATCAGTCTGGTTACATTTTGTTGAAAATTCATCCTTCTTCACAGTCTAAAAATGACAATGTGACAAATTTATTCACTTCTGGCACAGAAAATCAAATATTCTTTGATACGCAGAGCATGTCAGTGCTCTCCTGTACCTGGATGTCTCCCTTGTGAGGACCCTTGTGTCCATACATACACTCAACCGTGGCCTTTTTGCTTTCCCACATGTGGATTCGGAAGAGTGGCCGTCTTCTCATGGGATCCTCCACACGAGGGTCATGGGGTGGCAAATACATCCATCCGATGATGAAAAGCCCATCCACCTGAACAGAAGATGTTAATGATACATAATCCGCTGAAGGGATCCATCTCAAACATTACTACACCATAAATGAGAAGCATCTGCCTCTGCCATTTTTCATGCACTAGAGGAAAGAAACCTGTACATTGCAGCTATTGCCTTTCATCTAGAAGCAAATGTATTTACTGGGAACCACTACTTACCACAACATTAAGCAATCCACCATAAGGCCCTATGTCAGGCTGCCATAAACCCAAGATATGTCTGTATGGGTGAAGCACTGCAACAGAAGAACACAACGTAAAGATCAGTTATGTTAAATCCATGTTTTATTATGATCTGCCCTATGCATGGTTAAAAAGTCACGCAACGTTAAAACTAAGATTCAACACAACTGCCTGACGCCTCTCAGGATTGGCCATTCCAGTAGAAGCAAAGCACTTCAACTACATTCACATCAGTCAGTCTCAAAAACACACAACTCACCAGAATGTTCTTCCTCCAATTTCACACCTCATATGAAAGCAAACCATGCTGAGAGGAATTATTCACACATTTAATGGTCACATAAGATGCAAAAACTCAAATTACAGCGTTAAGAATTGCCTTCAACACAACCTCTCATGCGGCACCAGCACATACAGTGTGTGTATACATCTCGATAATCCATGTGCTCGTAATCCGGGAGGAGCTTCATAAAGCGCCCAGACTTCACTCGTGGATTGATACCTGGACAGGTAGAACAAGGGGGTGTGTAGGAGAGAAACCACCAGCAGCAGCTTGAGCTCAGTACAAGGCAGCTGACCAGTGAACGCAGTTACGTGTCACATAAAAATACTGCCACAGCTTTGGTCAGCATGTTTTTAGCAGCTGGAATTTCGAAAGACAAGCTGAGGTATATTTTTCTATTTATACACAAAAGAAAAAGAGATGGGAGAGACTAAGCAAAAAAAAAAATGTTCCAACAGAATTGGTTTCGGTGGAACAGAAACACCACATTCATATAGTAAAAACAAAAAAAGTCATTTGTTAGTATTTAGTACCATCTTCTGTGAATATAAATCAGATTTAGGGATGTCTAGCGTGAAACCAGTTCAAACGCATGAAATGTTGGTTTGCTTATTTAATGAATGAGTGCAGGATGTGTGCATACTCCTATTTATAAATGACTCGATGGAAGAGGAATGACCTAAACAGATACTTCACTGGATCATTTCAGAGTCTAATTCTAACAACTGAGTTCATCACACAAGGGGTAGTTTGTTTTTTAGAATTGGAATTGCTCTTCTTTTTGGGGAACATTTACAGTTTTATCTGGATTCTGTGACGGTCGACCCGTATGGGAAGTAGATGTAGATGAGATTCTTTCCACTATTTGACAATAAGAATTTGTCTCATTCTATTTGATCATGACCTTCAAAAGGTCATGATAACGGACATTATTTCCTTTTAATCATGCCAAAAGAGAGAATTTCAGCAATTTTAAGGTTATTGAAAAAGCCTGCTTCTGGTCCTCGAAGAGACGTATAGATGTCCTCCCTAGTAAATCCAGCCTACATAAGAAAATATGAGTGTAACACCATCCAAAGAAAATGTGTCAGCAGCCTTCTACTAAAACCTTAACGGAAAAATTCAACTTGTGGATAAATTTGAGAAACTCTTGGCCAGCCACATCAGAAGTCAACAGGCTATTCATGCCATCCATAGGATTAAAACCAAATCAGGTGCTTGCTTCAAAGATGTCTAGAAACATTAATATACCAGTCTAGTAAACAGTAAAATTATTCTTTAATAATTTGAATATTCCTCAACTAGTCAACACATTCAGAGATATTTCCCACCAGTCAGAACTGAAGATGCCTCCAGGATGAAAACCCTAAATAGAAGGGCTTCAGATTAATCTTTCAGGAACCATGACCTAAATGAATGAGAGTCAACACGATCACATGTTAGAGACTGTGAATGACTCACTGATAAATATGAGAAAACATCTGTTTGCTTGGTAGGTTTTCATTTTTTTAAATGTTTGACTGCTTCTAACTACAATATATTCTTTTTTAAAGAACTTTATTTTGTCAACTTTCCATGGATCATCACCAGAAAGAGCATCAAATCAATTTCAAAGAAAACAATCAGACTTTCATTAATATCCAAATTCCATTGAACTGTCATCAAAATCAAAATTATTCATCATGAGTGCTTCCAGCAATACAGTCCGACCCCTGCGTCCCACCCACCGGGGGCCATACATGTTTGAGATGCTGAAATTACAGTCTTGGTTTTTTTTTGGGGGGGGGGGGGTATTTGAGAGTTTCTTTAGCACGGGTGAAAATTGCTGAATACCAAGGTGCATGAATCTTTTTCCAAACTTCTGGAGCCCATTTACAGAAGAACGGAAACAGCGTGGCCTCGATTTCAGAGCTCTGCCTTCCTTGAAATAACTACATCCATAACTTCATTCTCATAACCCTAAAGATACTCACCACTGCAGCGCATAATCATTTGTTGAAACCAGAACTGATAAGGCGCTTTTGGACCGGGTGGAGAGGAGGTTGTGCTGTTTTGGAGATCTCAATATAAATCCCATTTCTTTCCAACATTTTCTAACCAAATATCACTTTCTCACCACATTTTTTATCACCAACCACGGGTCGAGCATTTCATACAAGAGTGTGTCACGAAATCAAACCACACTGTTTTATGATTCCCTTCTCTCACATTCAAACATTTGATTTCTCACTTCAACAACACCAGCCTTCACCAGTCACCTCAGTGACAGCTGGGGGGAGGAACTGGGTGTTATGTCACCAGGTGAACTGTGAGGAGGGCGTGTCGGCTGTACAGACCTGTTCTCTTCATTCTAGATATGGGTGAATACAAATTCAAGTCACATGCAGGCTGCAAATTTAAACTTTGCAAAACGTTGGAATCGGACTCAATACAAGTCATTGTTATTACGCAAAGAAAGAGGTGATACACTCACGTTTAACATACAGGTCGTAGCTGGATATTCCTCCCACTTCCATCTTCCTCAGATCATCCTTCATACCAAACTCTGTGCAGAGACAGAACTTATTATTCATGGAATGAAAAACATCTTAGCCGTATATGCGGTGGCATAAATCCAGTGCGACTCTTCTCCACATAGATGACATTACTGTTTGTCAGCTGCTGAATGTGAGTCTACACCTCTGTGGTTGTGTGAACTGGAACTTAGTGATCCAGAACATGCCAAAGGGGCGACATGTCTGGTTAGTGTCCATGAAGAATTTAATTCAGCGGCATGAAGTGCGACCGTGTATTATCGCGTTGAATGGAATGGTCTCTTGACATAATCATATCAAATCACCTGAGGTGGGGGAAGCCTTACCGTGACAAAAAAGTATTTTCTGCACTATAAGGCGCACTTGGACTATAAGGTGCACCTTCAGTGAATGGTCTATCCTAAACCTTTTTTACATATAAGGTGCACTGGATTATAAGGCGCACTGTGGGTTTTTGAGAAAATTAAAGGCTTTCAGGTGCGCCTTACAGTGAGGAAAATACTGTAGCCAGTGAGATTAATTCAGTTGTTATATCAGATAGAGAAAATTTGGGGCAAAAATCAAAACCAGAGATTCACTGCTTTAGCTGTGATTTCTTAGTCACATCGTGGGCTGATGATGATCTACTAACGCTGAAGGCCCGCAACAAGCCTCTTCCGTCCATGTATCAACAGTTCTATCAGATAATAGTTCCCCCAGGCCTCGCAGCAGTGACGAGGCCTGGGGGGGGGGGTGTCAGCGATCAATGGAAATGCATTCACAGTGGAACACATCCGATGATCAGTAGCTGCATCGATTCTAAAACAATTAATCGACTGATTATTCGAGTCAAAATGGTATTAATGTGACTCAATCAGAGGCGTTCAGATTGACTCCGCGTCCAGCATTATTATCGTTATTATTATATTATTATTATGTACCTTCCATGCACCGTCTCCTCCATATGGTTTCAGTGTTGATGATTTGTTTGAATTTCTTGCAGACGAGGGCTACATTTGGTAGAGCTGTTCCGGGCAGCATGGACAGTATTTCTACTAAAAGCTCCGGCGGTAAATCCGCTAATGACTGCGGGTGTGGAGGTCCGGTGCTTGTGCCTCTCCTGTTGACATGACTGCTGCTGGATCCACAGGAGTCACTCGGCCCCGCGGTGGGAACGCCGCTCTCTGGGCCTCCGCCGACGTAGCTTTGTCTCCGGCCCTCGATCCGCTCCTCTTCCTCCTCGTCCATGTCTGAATCGCTGCTCTGATCCTGTTGGTTCGGCCGCTGTCGCCTCCTGCACCTCCGCGACTGGCCCACTCCGCAGAGCCTGGCGCACACAGCCATCCGTAGTCACCAAACAGGCAGCATTACATCACTACAACATGTCAGTCAGCTGCAGTCTGCTGCTCAGTCCGCGAGATCAGTCAGAAAAATTCACTCTGACGTCACATCTGCTGACGTCACGAGCGTAGTGCGTCCCTTCATAGCAGTACAGTTCTACTTCTTATCCTTTCGGCTTGTCCCTTCAGGGGTCGCCTTTTCCAGGACAAATCTCCACCTCTCTAGCTTTTCTACCACCTCGGAAAAAATAACTTTTTAAAATGCAGAATTAAAATATTATTGTAATATTTGTTCATAAACGTAAGTGAGCTAAAAAAAAAAAAATCAGAAGTCCAGCGAAAAAAAATTAGTACCCGTGTTTGTGTTTTCAACGCTGAGCTAAAGTCAACATGACCCCGCCCCCGTGAATAACGTTGCCAAGTGTGAAGAAAACAAGATATTTTATCCGCCGAATAATAAACCAAAACATTATGTACTATTAACTTTCTCAACAGTTTCACAGCCAATGAACTTAAAATATATTGAAAATATATTAAGTGTTATAATATGGAATCATTTCAACCTTAAATCCTACTCCTGACGTTGTCTATTAAGGGGGATGTGGATAGTGTGATTCAAACCTGGCAGCCTCAAAGCGAAACCGGATGTGTGCTCCGGCGGGAAATCCGTCAAATTATGAAACCGTCGACAACATAAAAGAAATACGACATAAAAGAACAAGATTCGTTAATCTCCGCTTTTTCCGTTTAGCAGCCATTTATTCTTGTGTTTTTATTAATCATGAGGAATGAAATTGACAAAATTGTCACACTGTCAGACGAGGACCGTGCTGACGAACTTCAGAAGTACTTGTCTTCCCTCACAGATGAAGAGGTGACATCGTTTTACTAATGCAACCCTTAGTATTGCACAAATTTAATGTCAGATTTCTTTTTTAATGCCCGAAAATAATGCTATCATGAATAAACTCTGACCATCCGTTCTGTTTGTAGCTAATGGCTGTGATTACCGACGGTGCTCTGAAGGGTAAGAATGTCGGGACCATGATTAAGGGCATTCTAAAGGGTAAGTCCTGCTCAGTTCTGATAACACGCTGTCATTTCTCCAGACACGATGATTATCATCTTAAATCAGGTGTTTTGTTTAAATACACGCGTTCTATCCCGTACAGGTTCCCCATCCACTTCCACTGAGGGGTCTAGCCGCAGGTTTCTCCTCTATCAACACTGCATCCCTCTGTGTGAGTCAGGGGATCTCCAGACGGAGGTGGCGGCTGATATCATTGGATTACTGATGCTGGAGGTAAATAATACGACAAAACACTAACGTGTGTGATGACAGCTCTCTTGATTTCTGCAGAGCTGAATACTTTTGGGATCTGACATCGTGAAAAAGGACTTTGGTGGTTGGGCGATGGTTTGCTCGGTCACCTTGCAGAACAAATGGCTCAATCCATTGAGGCGGTTACATGTTCAAATTCCAACTCCCAAGCCCTCACTCTTTCCTCATTCCCTGACACAATGTCTTGATCTGTTTTTTCTGTTAAAGGCAATGATTGCCTGACAAAAAGCACATTGTCAATGTCATAATGAGGACAGCATCATACAGGTGCTGTCCTCATGCTGTCAATTTTGTTCCCAATATAATAAAACTGAAAGAGGTTTTGTTGTACGCTTTATAGAACTGTTTAATAATAATTTAAACAGTTCCAAATAGGGAAATTCTCTTTACATTTGCATAGTTTAAGACAGATATAATCCTAAATACACACAATAGGAGAATAAGTGAAATGATCAAGTGAATAGCGGCCCGTACGTGGTAACATACGTGGAGGTGAACTGGTGCTCCTCCAACTACCAGTGCACACACCATACTGTGGTCTGTACAGGTCTTGATCCAGCCACCTTCTGGTCCCAAAGCTAAACTCGTGTGGCTGCTGTTGGATGGTTTGAGAGCAGGATTACTCAAAAACAACAGATTTCCATTGGTGAGAAGAGGGGCCCCTTAACACGATGATGATGATGATGATGATGATGAAGTGGTTTTTATAGAGGTTGATCTGTCCTGTTTAGACTGACAGTGGGGCTATCATTAAATCTTAGGCATTTCTTCACATATTGTGCCCACTACCATTTGTTCATGTGTCTAGCCAAACAGAGATGTACACTGCCCGGCCAAAAAAAAGTCACACACTTTAATATATTTCGTGGGACTGCCCGTAGCTTTGATTGCGGTGCGCATTTGCCGCGGCATTGTTCGACAACGTCGTACAACGTCACAGCATTTATTTCTGTCCAGAATTGCATTAATATTTGGCCAAGTTCTTGTATTGACGATAGGAGTCAAACCACTCTGCAAGGTCTTCTCCAGCACATCCCATAGACTTTGAATGGGGTAAATCTCAGGACTGTGGGGCCAATTGATGTTTCAAAATGATTCCTCAGCTCCCTGGACCACTCTTTCACAATTAGAGTCCGGTAAAGTTTGGCATTGTTTTCCTGGAGTATGATCATGCCATCCGGAAGAAAAGAAGAAAGAGAAGAAGCAGAACTTTATCTAAAAAATCCATTTATGGGATTGCCTGGTCATTCAGTACATTCAGATACTCAGCTGACTTAATTTTTTTGCTGAATAATATTGACTTGACCAACCGAAGCAACCCCTGATCATAACACTGCAATTTACATATTGAAACCCAAACAGTGACTTTTTTTTGGCCGGGCAGTGTATGTCTAAACACCATTTTATACCTTAATTGTTATACACAGACTCACACGCTGTCTGGACCTTCCCTTGCACAACTGGCTTCACTATTTGTTGAGGCCATCAAGGTTGGCAAAATGGGCAATGGGAAATCCATGGAGCTATTTCCGACTGTGCTCACTGCCCTTTCAGCCTGTGAGGCCTTGTCCTATGGTAAAGGTAAGGGCTGGCCTTTATATTCCCTTATATTAGTACTGTATTACTGTGTTTTGGCATCTGCAAGGTGCAGGTTTTACAAGATGTTTAATTTCTCTGTAGTGGTTGCTTTTTAATTTCTATCATACCTGTAGGTGAACTCAGTGGAGAGGAATACAAGAAACAGATGATCAACAGCCTCTGTTCAAGCAGGTAAGGATGTGTTTCATGGAGTTATGTGAGGGATCCTGACCATTTTACACAATCAGATGTAACAACGATGTTCCCAGTCTCCTCCTTGAGATGAAATATTTAGGCCAAAAAAATGGATCATTAAAAATTTTAATAGGACTTAATTGCATATTTTTTCCATGCAGATGGGACCCACAATGTGTTATCCACCTGGCAACCATGTTCAGGTGACACCTTTGTCTATTTGGCCATCATTTCAAACAGTTCACTTCAACATCTAGTCTTCTACCTTCCTCTGTTGGTTTTCATAACAATATCTTGGTGGTTTATCTGCTGTTCTTTCTGCTGCGGTGATGTTTTAATGTAGGGATGTACCATTGTCAGTGGAGGAGCTGCGGTTTTTAGTGGAGAAAATATTGATGATGTTCACCAAGCTAAATCTACAGGAAATCCCACCACTGGTTTATCAGCTTCTGCTATTATCCACAAAGGTGTGTATGTGTCATAATTTTAATTCGCATGTCTGGTTGTCGTCTTTTGTCTGATTAGATAAATGTGTACCCTGCACTGTGTCTGATAGGGATGTAAGAAACAGGCCCTGGATGGAATCATCAGCTTTTTCAAAGAGCAAGACACTCATCAGGAAGAGGAGCAGAAACATGGAGAGTGAGTTGCTTCCACTTTACTCAAAAACTGTTTTCACCCTAAATCCTTTTTTTTTACTCACCTAATGTTTATTTTTTTCTTTCCTAAGAAGTCTGGATCTGGAGGTTCAGTCCATTCCACAAGACCAGCTGAGGCATGTAGAGGGCACAGCAATCCTCCACATAGTGTTTGCTATACGACTTGACCACGAACTTGGCAGAGAATTCCTTAAATGCTTTAAGGTCACATTACTCTTCTGCTTTCAGTTATTTTTTGATTAATTCCTCTTGAAATCTCATAACAAAACATAACATAACGTAAGTCATATCTTAAACTGCATTCTTGCAGGCATCTTATTGGGACCTGTGCCCTTTCAGCATTGCCCTGCTGCTCTCAGTGGCACGCATCCAGCGTTACGAGGAGCCGGTGAGACATCTACGCTATTCTCTTTTTTCTCATTTGACAATCATTTATTGTTTCTGCTCTATTATTATCCTTTCCTCTCATTGGTTTGGACAGGTGTTTGACCTTTTGAAGGTTGCAATCATTAAGAGCTTCAAGGATGGACAGCTGCAGCAGGGATCAAAGCTCCTGCAGGACCTCCTGCCTGGACACTGCAGTGTGGCGCTGATGATAGTGGACACGGTCAAGAACAGGTCAGGATCTAAGTAGAGTTATAGTTTGACTTTTGGCTCAATTTTGTATACAGCATCATAAAAACGCTTAAAAACACCAGTTAGACTGCCTAAGGTTCACACAAGATTATTTTAAAAATTATGTTTGTTTGTGGGGGTTTTTTTCCAATTGTTTAAAATAGATGTAAATTAATTGTCAAGATAACAATAACAATAACAATAACAATAAATCATTACAATATTTCATCAGATCACAGTCACTGTAACTACTGAAAAGTTTATAACAATAAAGTTTAATTTTAGTCATTGCTCAATGTCATTGCAACCCTGTGTTGCCATGACAACCGAGTGTTCGGCCAAGATAAATAAAAAATTTGTTTTGTACATAATACAAAGTTGGAAAAAAATCCCATCTTACTCTTGTCGTGAACACTATTTGGAGTTTTTTTGTCAAACTAATTCTCTCCTTCCTCCTATGTAGCGTATTTGGTTGGGATCATGTGACCCAGGGACTGGTGCAGCTAGGCTTCTTCCTCATGGATACGTTCGGACCTAAACCTGGACCTTTTGGCAAGGCCACAGAGGTGTCTGCTGCCACAGCTCGGACTCCTGCTCAGCAGGCATGTAAGCTTGGAGGACAGGTGCTCTTGCAGAGTTTTAAGGTATTTTATTTGATTGAATTACCACAGCGTAAATATCTGATAATGGCTGTTATTCCCTTTACTGTGTTATTCTCACTGGGCAGTTTGTGTTTCTTTTTGGACAGCTGCATGAGTCTATCAGAGGCGAGATCCTGGAGCAGGTGCTGAATCGATTGGTCACAAAGACAGCCTCACCTGTCAGTCATTACTTAGGTAACACACAACCTTTAAGTGCGTCTGTCAGTTCCATTAGATGGTGCAGAACGCTCCCACCAGCTCATTGGTTTCTTTGTCACTGGTGATGCATCATGTGAGGACATAGTAGCTCAGTTCCTACTTACGTTATGAGCAAACAGACATGGATGGTTGGAAATTGCATAATGAGGTAGTGCTAATTTTTTACTTGTATTTCCTTCTGTCATCAGAGCTGTTCTCTGACATCGTGGTCTCGGCTCCCATGATCCTCCTGGGGTCATCCTCCAAGCTGACAGAGACTTTTGACCTCTTGTCATTCCTGCCTTTGTCCACTGTTCAGGGGTTCCTAAAAGCTATACAGGTACCAAAACACGCACGCACGCACGCACACACGTACACAATGTAGATGCTTCTGCTGTTTAATAGTACTTTTTATTCTCCAGCCTCTACTTAAAGTCAGCATGTCCTTGAAAGACGCTTTGATTCTTGTTCTTCGTAAGGCTATGTTTTCCAGGTGTGTATTTCTTTTTTCTCAATTAGATGACATTAATCTGTATGGGTAATAAATAATGCTCAGGTTATCACACTTTACACTTTGCTAGTAATAAAGTTTACATCTCATCTGTATGACTCCAATAGCCATCTGGACGGCAGGAAGTCTGCAGTAACCGGCTTCTTACTGCTGCTGAAGAATTTTAAAGTCTTGGGCAGCCTGGCTTCGAGCCAGTGTACCCAGACCATCTCCTCCAGCCAGGTAAAACATCCGTTTATTCTGTAAGCAATCCAGGCACGTGGATTTTGGGAAAAAATCCAGTTCTGTGGAAATAATGACATTTTAAACATTACGTTAACTGTCTGCCTGAACCCGTGAGTAGATCCAAGTGGACATCCATTCTCGTTACAACTCTGCTGCCAATGAAGCGTTCTGCCTGGAGATCCTCAGCGGTCTGCGGCGTTGCCTCAGCCAGCAGGCTGATGTGCGCCTCATGCTCTATGAGGTCAGAGGTCTCTCTTACCTGCCCTGTTAAGTAGATTTAGTTTGTCCACTTACAATTACAAACGCAAACCGTGGTTTTACTTAAGGAACAACCTCTTTCACTCCAATTTTAGATTTAAATTTCAGATTAATTTTAAAGAAAGTCATAAAACTTTTGGTATGATTAATATTCAGGAAGTGAGACAGTATTTCGTTCTCTTTATATTTTAATCAAAGGGCTTTTACGATGTTCTCCGCCGAAACTCCCAACTTGCCAGCTCCATCATGCAGACTCTGTTTTCCCAAGTATGTGTTTTTCTGCACATTGTGTTACTGTAATGGCCTGTTTGTCAAGTCATGTAGAACATGGACAACCAGCTTTGCTTTTGTATCTTCAGATGAAACGGTACTATGAGCCTGAACAAGACCTCCTGCCCCCAGTGAAATTAGAACCGTGCATCACAGCTAAAGGAGACCAAGTGTACCTTGAAGAGCCACTGGTACTCTTCGCTGCACTGCTGCATTATTTTGACTGTTTGTTTGTTAATGACCCACTCTTAATAGTGTTTGTTCCCTCTCAGGCCCATTTGGTTAGCTGTACGGTGCATTGCCTGCTGTGGCTGCAGAATATGCAACAATCAGCGAATCTCAATGGTGACGGCAGCGAGGAGGAAGAGGAGGAGGAGGGATACCAGTCTGAACTTCATACAATTCTAGAGAGCATGATAAGACGCATGATCAAGAGCGAACTGGAGGAGTTTGAACTGGTAGGAATTCAAGACAGGATCTTACTGTGAAAATATATTGTGTGTGTGACTTCCAATGTTGTGCTGAGTGCATGTTGATTAGGACAAGTCTGCTGAGTTCTCTATGGGATCCAGTGTCGGCATGAAGAATAATATCTACGCTGTGCTGGTGATGGGGGTGTATGAAGTCCTCATGGAGTACAGCTTTGTAAAAGCGAACTACAGGTAACAAACAACATCTTTTTTTTTTTAATCATCAGGATGTTGAGTTAACATGTTGTTAAAATGGTGATTTTTTTAATGTACTTGTCTCTGTGTGTGGCAGTAAAAGCCGCTTCGAGGATCTCATGGAGCTGTTCAACCGTTACCACAAGCTGTCTGAAATCCTGAAGGAGAAATCCGGGAAAGTTCGAGTTCCCTCACACAAAACTCCCCGCAGTTTGTTGTCCATGGGCTTCGTATCGAGTCTCCTCACAGCGCTCTTCAGGTAACTCCTTCTTGATGTTAGCTTTTACTTGGATTACTTTTGTGCATACCTGATTTATCAAGTATAAAGCATCACATATCCTTAGATTCAATTTGTAAAGTTGTACAAGTCAGATTTTTTAGTACATTTATCAAAAATTACAGATTGTACTGAGATTCAAGAGTAAAACTGACAATATAAAATCATTTAAATTTCTACAACAGAATGTCTTTCTTTTTTTCCAGAGATAACTCTCAGAGCAGGGAGGAGGCTCTCTCAGTGCTTCGCAGAAATGGAGAATTTGTGCGATATGTGGTAAACGTGGCAGTACAGAAGATCCAACAGCTGGAGGACACCAGACACACCGACGGACCGGATGGACAGAACACGGATAAAACCTTCCGCTTCCTCTGTGACGTGACAAGGTCTGACTACCTCCGCCAAGATCATACCATGCATCCATGGTTCTGTTTTCTGACCAATGAGAGATGCTCTTTATATAACTGTCACCCCAGTGTCCTGATGTGGAGATATACCAACGTCCCCAGCGTCGTGGAGGATCCAGGAAAGAAGGAGAAACGCGCCAGCCTGTCCTTCCTGTGTCTGGAGGGTCTGCTCAGGATATTCACAACCTGCCAGCAGAACTATCCAGACAGGATGACCCAACTTCTCTCCACCATGGGTCAGACACACACATCCGAACTGTGCAAACAATGGATCTTGGGTTTCTCACCTCTAGCAATTCATCACTTCTTGTGTGTATTGCAGACACCTCAGAGGGCAATGAACCAGATGACGATGCAGAGATGAACTTTTTTTACATCCGACAGTTTCAGGTGCAGCTACACAAAATGTTTTTGTTTATGCTCTACCTTCACCTTTAATGTGACGTCTGTGATAATCAGAGAAATTCTTCACTTGCTTTAGTCACATGTAGTATATAATACAGCACGTGTTGGTCTGGTTATACCTGACAAGGCATCCCCAAAGAAAACAAGGCAGTCAGAGACTACAACATCCTGCGACACCTCTGAATTCAACATTTTACCCTGACCTACATATTTTTGTGCCTATGGCTTCCTAAAAATGTTGCTTTTTGTTTTGTGATTACATCTCATCAGGTTTCAGAGATGTGTACCTAAAAAGGTATACAGTGCGCCGTCGCTGTTAATGCGTTCTAGGAACCACACGCAATTAACAAATTCTGCAATAGAGCGACAAACTATTTATCTTATTATTTACGGTAATTTAAACGTTTATGAACCCTCCCCATACTGATATTAAACCACCTTCTATCTGTATTACCTTTTCCTACACTTTTATCGACTGTTTGAAGCACTTTTGTGTCTCACGGAAGTCGGAGACTCACAGAACGTAGTGCACTTCCGGATGCCGTCAGCCAATAGATTGCATGTATGGTATCACATGACCGCGACGAGTACAAAAGTTTAAATTTGACCTAACTTAACCTAATTTTCTCATAATCTCATTTTCATCCCCTTTGCCGCCTGTGTAATGTGCCTTTTTTTTTTTTTAACCTTTCTATCTTAAACGGTTGTGAAGATATTCGGTGGACGGACGAACACACAAACACTGTCAATTACAATATATCACCGTTTCACAGGATGTAAAAATCACATTTAATGTCATTTATTACGATGTGTCCTTCTTTTGCCATCAGAGGGCGCTGTTTGCACAGCTGAGCGGAGCTGAGGAAGACTTCAACAACAAGGAGGCTCAGCTGCTGGTCAGCATCTTGAGTGTTCTCTCTCGCCAGCTGGTGCCTTCCTCCCAGCAGGTAGTGATCCTCTGTTATATTCTGCTACGTTAACGTACTCACTTGTTGCACTGACACTCCTCTACTCCTACAGTTTGCTCAGATGATCACTTGGACAGTGAAAATCTGCAAGGAGAACAGCTTTGGTGAGCGAGTGGAGTGTTTGTGTCTATATTCTGTAGGTCTGATTTGATCTGAGGTTTCTCTTCTCTTCAGAGGATCCATCGCTCTGCAAAGGCCTTCTGTCGCTTCTCTTCAGCCTGCAGGTCCTCCATAAGAGCCCTGTGAACCTGTTGCTTGAACTCTGCCAAGACATTCACAGCCAACTGGGAGATATTGATCAGGTAGAAATACACTTTGTGTTCAGAACAACAGCAGTTTAGGCTCATACCTAAAAATGAGTGCAAGAATACCAGTCCCACAGTTATGTTAAATGTAGCGGCTTTTTCTCAAGGTTAGTCTGACAGCTGGCTTCTCTGGGGTTCAAATTGAACTTGTGAGCATTACCTCATGTTGATCTAAAGGATGAGTAGATGCTGACCATGCAACATTAATATATGAAATGATTTCCGATAGCAACTCCTGATTCAGACTTCATTTTGTAGGATTAACTCAATTATGACAAAAACAGCTTCTTTTATTGGGACTTTTCTGTATGATCAGGATGTGGAGGTGGAAAAACAGTCTCATTTTGCCATCGTCAACATGAAGACTGCAACCACAGCAGCAGTGAGTTGTTGTCTTTTTTTTTAACTGGTGGTGTCTTGTAACATTCTGTGCGCGTGCAATTTTCGACATCATTTCAACCCACTACCACAGGTCCTGGTCCTGTCGCAGGCGGACAAAGTGCTCGATGAAGTCGACTGGCTGATTTCCACAAAGAAAAGCCAGTTGGCATCTAACATAACAGCCTCTGGTAAGAGAAAACAAATCAGTTAAAGGTGTGAGTTGAGCAGTAAAATGCAAGAGATGCTCCCCTATCGGAGGACGATGATACAAGCCGGCGTGTCGTCGCCCAATCCGTAGGTGAGGCCACCCAGACTGCAGGCCACCACGACCCAGTAGAGAAAGCAGTGGCGCTGCAGGTGGGGACGCTTCTGACTGCATTAAATGAACTAGTCCAGACGGCCCTGCTGCCCGGAAGCTGTACCGTTACACTGCTGAGAGAGCTGACCCGAACGTACAACATCCTCACCACCCTGGTGAAATATGTACGTATCCGGTCACAGTGAATGGAGTTTGTGAAGTCCACTGTGTGTCATGGTCATTTTTCTTTTGGTTGTTTCAGTACATCCAGGTGTGTGCAGGCCAGCGGGGCATCCTGCCTGCACGCTTTGAGAAACTGG
Source organism: Antennarius striatus (assembly GCF_040054535.1). Lineage (NCBI taxonomy): Eukaryota > Metazoa > Chordata > Actinopteri > Lophiiformes > Antennariidae > Antennarius > Antennarius striatus. The sequence continues at coordinate 14,414,668 of NC_090779.1, forward strand.
TGAGTCCAATCTACTGTCCGTCTGTCTCCCAGTCATCATATCTGGTGTTAATCTAGTGATTTCTGTGTAGGTTAAATTATCTGGCTCCCACCTGACCCCACAGTGCTACACCTTCATCACATACGCACAGGTACAGCTCAGACCAGTTTTAAATGGCTCTAATATCAACATTTCTGCTTGAGCTCACTGGTGCTTGGCCTCAAGAGGGGGGGTAACAAGTGTGATTTATCTACTAGAGTGGAGAATCCAGTGGTGGAGGTGCAGATGACAAGAAGAAAAAGAAAAGAAATGACGTCAACACTGCTGCCTCTGTAAGAATATATATCCTTTAATCATGTAATAGTACAAATGAACAATGAACAAAGAAAATCACTGGACCTTTAAACAAAACTGTTCATGTAGTCCCAACTTTTTTGTCTCGGTAGGCAAAACTTCTGCGCGAGACAAAGGACATTCCAAACTTGATCTTCAGCATCGAGCAGTACGAGAAATACCTCATCGCACTCTCAAAAAAATCTAAGGTAAGTGAGGACCGGGGTGGCCGTCAGTGGTGTCTGTTAGAACGCTGACAAAGTTTGTGTTTGTCCAGGTGAATCTGATGCAGTACATGAAGCTGAGCACCTCAAGAGATTTCCGCATCAACGCTGCTACACTGGATGCAGCGCTGCAGGAGCAGGATGGCAGTCAGGAGGTAACGAATCACACGATGGAGCTTGTTCTCCGTGTGTTTTAGTGACACGTCAACAACAGTTTCCTCCTTGTTGAGTTGATGAAAAGTGTCATCACTGCATTTTAGGCAGGTTCCATCCCAGTGGGCTTCTTTTGGGCAACATTCCAGATTTTCCCCTCCATGTCTTACAGACTACAGAGTCACAGGATGCAGAGGAGACACAGGAACCCAAACAGAAGAAGAGAAAACATTGACTACAGACTCCTTAGATGGTCGCACCTCCAAATTCCACACTGCTCTTCGGCCTGACGCGTCGTTGATCGGCCTCCCGCTAGTTTTGCTTCTGAATTGCTGTTCTGAATAGCTGTGCTAACTCCCTTTGTCCAGACAGCCTTTGGTGGCGTTGATGATGTCGTAGATATCCATGGCTTCACCTGTGGAAAGTTTGCACACATAGTGTTGTAATGTGATTGCGTTCCTGTCGTTCACTTTATTCAAAAGAAATGTGTTTTTGTGCACGGAACATGTTCCTTAACACGTCAAACTGTCAGCTTCACATTGTTGAAGGTTTGCCCAGGACTAACTGGACTTAATCAGAATTACTTTATTATAAAGAAGCTGCTGTTATTTTAAAAACTCTATTATAACTACAGACCTACTGTAGTTCCTACTTTCGTAGTCATTGGCTACAGATGAAGTGAATCTGTTTTCCAATATTCGTAAATATTGCAAAAATAAATATTGACAAGTTCTGTCAAATGTTTCCTTTTAAAGTAAATATGGCTTCCTGTTTTGTTATCAAGTCTTTTTTAAAGTTGCTTTATAATTTTCATGTTTTTCTTCTATTTGACCATAAAAAAGTTCCTGTCATTTGCATATCAGAGATTAAAAGTGACATTATCCTCTTGAAAACAAAAAAAAATACATAAAATGCTTGTTATTGAGCTACATGTTTGACACCATCCGAGACCAAATCTTTTGTGGGTTCAGTGAGAGTCAGATACAATTGGGGTTCTTGCAAGGTTTTATAAGTCTAATTTTATGCGTCACACTACAAAGCAAAATACAGGCTAATGAAGCTGTGCAGAACTCACCAGGCGGTATGCCGTATCTTCGTTCCAGACCCGTTGGGTTGGAAGGGGTCACACAGTCCATTGTGACCTCCTTCCTCAAACATTGGTCAATGTCGACTGAACTGAAGAAAGCTACTGACTGGGGAAGGTCCTGCATGCCTAACACATAAGCAAACATACTCCTGCAGGAGCGAGAAGCACAAAGTCAGTCAGTCACAGCAGTCAGATTAATTTCCTGTTCTCTAGAGAGATAAAGAGAAGCTGTGAGCTCACCTCGTCAACAGATTTGTGATCTGAAGCGCCAGCGCTGCTCGATGGCGATCTTCGCTGCAGACGAGGTACCGCACCTCATCGTGGATGCTGATGGAGAAACGGGCATCGATGTCATACTCCTCACACAGCCACTTCATGGCCACCAGCATCAGATGTAGGTAGTCCACTGCAGAACTCTGGACCACCCAGTTCACTCTGCTGGTTATAAACTGGGAACACGTGACAACGTTTTAGCACCAGACCCTTCATTACCAGCAACAATCAACCTGATCCATTCAAGGCTGCTGAGTTACGTGAGTCACAATTTGATTAAGAACAAAGAGCATTTCTATGGTAAGACTTCATTACATCATCAGGTTTTATCCCACCATTAATGACAAAGTGGGTACTTGGCTAAATCCATATATGAACATGAATCTCTAGAATTACACTAATGAAATATAAAAAGTGCAGATCTGTATTATGATTGGGATTTGGATCTAACTGAACATGATAGAAAATCATTAGCTATTCATGCCTGTGTATTTTCGTTTCAATTGGCCAGTTACAGTATTATTCATTATATTGGCAAAATGATTTTTAAAAAAAAACAAGCCCTGTCTCGTATTGAAGAAAGACAAAAAGGGATCAATGAACATGTTTACTCGGATTCTCCTCGAAATTTACTCAACTTCTTGATCCACAATTCAGAATCTGATTCATGTCAAGAATTGCTCTTTAGCAGCGTTCAGCACCGCCTCACCTCATTCCTGACTGCTTTGGGCTCCAGCGCTCGGCTAATCCTGCATCTGAGGATAGGAGTTGCCGGCTGGGCCGAGTGAGCGATGCTTTCCAGTTTATTGAACATATCCGACTCAGTTCCTCCAGCCCACAGACGTTTGTCCACTATGTCCCACTTCTTCCGCCGAGAGCTGAGAGTAAACAGACGCATAGAGAGGGTAACAGTCATTAAGCTGGGGTAAGAGTGTGAGTGTGTGTGTGTGTGTGTGTGTGTGTGTGTGTGGTGTTTATCCTGCTTCCTCACCACTGTGAGCTCAGTCTAGTGATCCTTCGCAACTCCTGCAGAGTGATGCTCCCGTCTTCCTCCCTCTCCACCTCAATACCCAGCTTATTGGTCAGCCACTCACCCTCTTCTGTTAGATGGTATCTGAAAAAAATAACATCTCAATGAAGTTTCTAGGAAATCTTCTTTTCCAAACTTCTTTTTTTTTTTCTCCTTTCTCAGGCTTCATAAATTTAATTCACAAATTATCAAAATTATCAAAAAATTATTCACCATCATGAAATTCCTCTCTTGCCTAACCATCGGTGCCAATGTTGCAAGTCTGATCCCTTTTTACTTTATTATGGTGAAAACACAAATGAGGTGTATATTTGCTCATTGAACAGACCTGCGTGTGCCCTTTGTCAAAACATACATCTGCTTGGCCTTGGCAGACGCTTCTGCCTGGCTGAGGCGGTGGTTGAACTGCATCAGCAGTCTCTCAGCAAAGGGTTGCCCTGCACCATAAATGCGGCCATAATTGAACACCTTTGCGTGTTCTCGGCTGATGCCCACAGCTTCAGCGGTGCGGCTGTGCAGGTCTGTGCCCTGACTCCTCTTTCCCTGAAGGGTCATCCAGCCAAAGGCCGTGCATCCTGAAACACCAGAGTGAAGTCAACATCAGGTGTTTGTTCACGAGGAAACAGAAACAGTGTACCGCAAAATCCAGCATTCGTATCCAACTTATTGTTTTGTGTGAGTTACCATAGAGACGTCTGCCTTCTTTATAATGCAATGGGACTACATGGCTCATTTGGTGGTGAGGAAATATGCTTTCACTCATGGACAAGAGCCTGGTGCTTGTAACCAGATTGTGTCTAACATAGCTAGTGAAAAGAAAAGTGAATATTAAGAGCTCACCATGCATGCCAGCAAAGTGCGCCTCTCCTAGCACCGCAGCGATCCACAACTCTTGAGAGTCTACATCTGCTCCTACCAGATGATACCCGGGAGGCACCTGCACCATGGCCTTCATCTCACTGCCTACTCGATCCCGCTGTGGGTAGAACGTAACAGGGCACATGAGCATGACCGACCTACCGGCTGTTGACCAAAGCAATTGAATTCAACGTGGCGGCTGAATCTGGGACTTGTGACTAGAAAATTTCCTTGTCGGCTCTGACGCTTACCCGAGCGTTACTGGCAGTCAGCCACGTTGGCTCCACAGCCCGACGCGTCACTGTGCCAGCGGTGATGACCTGAGGTAATATGGCCCCATACTGGGCCTCCCCATCGAAGTCTTTGTGTCTATGTGAGACAGAAATGTTGTCATATTCAATAATGACTTCTATCCAGTAGATGGTTGATTAACAAATAATGATCATCCACTGATGTACCGGACACACCTGCTGACAATACGAGGGAGCTCTCCTTTCCGAAGCCACAGCACCATCTGGGAGCTGTGAAGCGACAGTAAAATCACCATCTTTGTGAAAGGCATCAGTGACGTTTTGATGCCACATAACGCTACCTAATGCGCTTATGGGCGTTCCTCCAGAATGACATCATTTTGTTGATCTCCAGAGCTCGTGTAGCATTGGTTCCACCGCGTCCTGCTGTCAGAGTACCGTCTTCCATCTTAGCCAGGAAGTCTTTTGAAAAAGGACTGCCGACATTATTGTGATTACCATCCTGAAACACACATTTATTTAAGATGATGGTGTCTGCAGTATAGCGACAATAACAGTTCTAGTTGTTATGGACATTCCAGGTAAATTTCACCTTATGAGGTAATTTGAAAAACCAGCACCCTGGAATATCTACATCGTTGTAGGGGCCGTTTCCATGGTGATAATGACACTGACTCTCCCTTGGGATGTTATGTAAATCTTTGGACTGCGAAGAGAGAACACAAATTATATCACAGAACAATCACAATAATTAGTTTTTAATTTCAAGACAGTGGGATCTCGATCTGAAGTTTTCATCACACAAAGTCATAAAGCATGAGTAGGTAAAGAGGACAACTGCACTCACCTTGTTGCTTCTCCTCTCTCCATTTTTTGTCATTCTGGCTCTATTTATCTCAGTCAGATTTTCCAGGGAATCCAATTCCTCCACCTTATGATGAATTAAGAATCACAACGCTGTCATGATACATTTTCTGTGATCCAATATAAAGTGTCACTGATTGCCCACACCATGTCACTTCAAACCTTGCGTCCTCATACTTCTGGATATTTATGCAGAAGCTACATTACCAGAGTGAATTTTGAGTTGACAGTCTGTACCTTTGCCCACACTGTGCTGTCTGTCCACAGGTCATCTGAGACATCGCTGTCAAAATACTCAGGCTGTTCTTTGCTGTTCTGCTCACAATACTCTTTATAAATACTCTCAATAGCTCTGTGGGGCAAATAAAATGATAATAAATGCATTCACATCACATGCAGTGAAGGTTTAAGTCTAAATAATAAATGTCCAGTGTCTTACTGTCCAAAAACAGCACATTATGTACCTGTGAGGACACACAGGTCCTGTATTTTCCTCCTGAGATTCTAAGTTATCCTTGCGTCCAGGCACCAGGTAACCCCACCCGTGTTTCTCTGAGAAATGTAGGGGGAAGCCATCCCATGTCAGACCCATCAGCTTAGGAGTCATCCTCATCTGCAGACTGATGAGGCTGGCTCCAGGTGTCCAGCTCCCCTCTTCAGACATCTTCTCACAAAGCTTACGATACCAGCTGAAGAACACAGAGTCTGATTTAAAATGTAGGATGTGGTCGATGGAAGTGGCATTTGGAAGGTGTTCTCACGTTGGATGTCCAGGCAGATGTTGTCTTCTCTTAGGAAGTCTTGTCACTGTTTCCTTCAGCTTCTCCACAGTCAGTGTGCTGGGACAAGGGCCTGCCATCTCTTCCTCGGAGGGGGGACCTGGGTCTGACAACACAATTTGTAGACTTAATCTCATCTTCCATTCTTAAACACACTTTTTTTCAATTGCTATTACAATGCATCAACTAAATCAGATGAACTTGTACCTTCCGTGCCGTCTTGAAGAGGGGTAGCACCTTGTGTTTGAGCAACTTTAACAGAACTTTTCTTTTTAGATGCTGCTTCTTTCTTCTGCTTGAACTCCAGCACAGTCCAGTCAAGATCCCAAAGCCAGGGATCATCTTTGTACCTTAACACAAGCAAAGAGACTTCTTTACTGCAGTAAAAACAGTTCTCGGCACTACTTTTCAATCTTGGGCTACTGTAGTACATAATAAAACAGTCCATAACATTTTCTCTTATCTTTAATGTTTTTTGAGAAAAGCTGTTAAGCTTGAAGGGTGATGCAGGCAGTCAGAAAGTAGGTGATAAACACATGCTTTTTCACCTGTCACCCTCCAGCAGCTGGCAGGCATCATCTGCCAGAATCATCAGAGATTTCTTCATCTCTCTCTGGAGCTCTTCATAAACGTCCTGAGAATCTTCCAGGTAATGCCCCCAGGTCTGGTTGACAGGAAGGTAGCTCACGCCCATCTCCAGCATTCCTGCCAGCGTCACTGGGTGAGGACACCTTGTGAAAGACCAAAGTCAACTTGTTATGTTGTGATCAAAACGTAGACATGCATACTATATGCTGGGATTTACTGACCTCTCCATGAAGAGGGGTAGCTGTTCTGTGAAAACTTCATGAGTGGCCAACACATCTGTGGCACAATACTGCATCAACTCCTGCAGGGGTCAGCAAAGCCCACATTATTTGTTAACACTTCACAGCAAATCGCTCATTTAGAAGACCTTGGAAAATAAATATATTTAGCTCCTGATTTCACACAGTCTGATATGGATTTGTAAAAGATCTCTGACCTGGAAGTTATTCCGGACGTCCATCATGCTTCCCTTCACAAAGGTTTCTCTGGCGTCCTTCTGGAGTTGGGGCCCTCCCACATACAGTGCATGGACATCAGCCAGGTTATTAATGCTGCTAATATTCACCCAGTCCCAAGAGCCAATCTTTGTAAAGAACATCATAAAAACTGGGTTTCGAGTATGGACAAAAGGTATTTAAAACATCAAGAATAATTTAAATAAACACAAAATGAGGAGGAAAAACATTAGATGCTGTAGTTGAAATAAATTGAATTAAGCAGGCTTACCATTGAGCCGTCTCTTCTCTGTCCAGCTTTCTGAATGTGATCCTTGACCACCTGAAGACCCTTCTTTTTACCCAGCTTACTGGCCATCCACAACGTGCGCTGAAAGCCTGTTAACCCAGAGATAGCCATGTGGAGGCTCATGGTGTCCATAAAGCGTACCTTGGAACCCTTTACAAAAGAAAAAATAATACTTGTTGCACTATTCAAGGGCTTTAACACAAAACACAGGCAGGTTTATACTTCTGAGCACATGCTAAAAGAATTATAAAAACATCTGACATAAAGTGGGAACAAAAAAATTAAGCAGGGTGCAATGCCTCCCTCTGTAAATACTGACCTTTAGTAGGTATTGCTCCTTGATGAAAGATCGATCAAAACTGACGTTATGACCCACTACAAGCCTCTCCTTCCACTGACCACCTGGCGGACGGGCAGAGCTGATCAGTGTCTCAAGGGGGATAAGATCAGGTAAGGTCAGCTTGTTTGACCACGAGTAGCGCTCTTCAATCAGTCGCTGACTGCACCAGGAGTACCTAGTAGGTGAAAAAAAATACATCAGACCAATGAAAATCTGATTGTTGCCTTTTTAGTGCATATCCATGTCTTTTTCTACTATAAAAACATATGTGTCTTTGACAGTTTCAAGAGTATTAGCAAGAATCTCATCCTGTGTCTAAGAAACCAACAACTCGACCCATAACTGTTGTTACATTTATTCCCTGTACAATCTACAGTATTTGTGCTCGTTTCTCACCAGTTGGTGGGAGACACAGCAACAGCCAACGTGGGACACTGTCCCTCCGCCATGCACACCTCCACATCAAACACCAGCGCCGTCTCCTCCGGGAAATCAACCTTCTGACTCTGCCCATCGTCTCCATAGCGAGTCCAGCCGACTTCCCACCTCCATTCCTGAGGCATGGACGGGAGCTCAGCAAGCTGCAGCTTGTTGGCAGCTTCGAGGTAGGGCAGACTCTGCTTCTGGGCCAAAATACGAAAGTGTTCATCAATATTCTCGCCGTACATTTGTGGAAGCTTCAGTTCTACATCAGGCAGCAGTGACGTTTCTTTCCCCCACAGTCGATGTTTCTGCAGGTGCTTAATGCTGCGCTCCACATCCTCCTCATTAAACTTTGGTTCGAGTCCCCGGAATATTTGCTTGTGGAGGTTCTTTGACAGCATCTGAATATTAAGGGGGTTCAGACGGGTCTCTGCAGAGTCGTCCCCTTGAAGGCTCTGTGGTTTGGTGGAGTAGAGTAAGCGTAGCCATGTCCAATGTGGAGATGGGAGAATCCTTTGCAGAGTGCAGCCCAGCACATGCAGCATCACTTCAGGAGAACCTCACACACAAACTGGGAGACAAACAATAACACAAACAATAAAATACAACCAAATTTAGCAACAAAATCAGATACAGACCAGTGGCTTTGTTACGTGTTGTGATGTTTGATATGGATATATCAAATACCAATATGGATAATAGTCAGTGTTCCTAAACTAAAACCAGATCAACTAAGATTATTGTGTAAGAAGAACTGAGTCAAAACAGTCAAAGTCCACTCTTACTTCTAATATCTAGCACTAAAGTACCTTAGCTTAGCCTACTGACCCATGCAAGTAGCATTTACAGACAAATACTACTTATCAAATGTTAGTTAATGATAAATTAATAGGCCACTAACACACAGTTCACCGTCTCGTTGAACACATGCTCACCTTCATGTAATCTGTCGCTAAATCAGCGGACGAACAAAAAATAATTCCTGTTCAACCCCACGACAGCACCAGCCGCATACTCACGTATTAATGACAAGCAGTACAGTATTTCAAGAAATCGCTCCAACGTAAACGAGGCTGTAAGACAACGCACAGTAGAGGAAGCGGTATCGCCCCTAGCGGTCCGGAGGACAGTACAGTTTTTGTTTAAATTCTATACAAGCACAGAAATGCTTGACACACATTTGGAGGAGCAAGTTGTAATATGATATTGCCAAAATAACTACAACCATAAAACACGGGTTATGTTAGGTATAAGTATTTTATCTGCTCTAGTCATCAGGAGGCCGCGTGGCCTAATGGATAAGGCATCTGACTTCGGATCAGGGGATTGCAGGTTCGAGTCCTGCCGCGGTCGTTTTTTATTTCATTCGCTTCACGATTCTGTCTTTTGACTGCAGGTGTCGTCGTTGTACCTGTACCGTTTTTTACGTTATTATTCTAGTAACGAGTCAAGGAGTCAAGATATAGTGATGTAGATATATACTTTATTAGATATGTAGACATATACATCATTAATTCATGTATTTATACCAAAGGAAATGAAATTGTCTTGAACTTCACTTTTTAACTTCAGCCCAGGTAACAGTCAGGTTCAGTTTAGATAACACTTTGGATAAGATTATGCCTTTACATGAACTCCAAAACACAAATTCTCTTTTAAGGGGGTCTATGCAATTCATTTCCTGTTATCTTTACAAATCTATTTCACACCCCATAAATCAACAGATTTCCTGCACAACAAACCTGATGCTGCCTACTGTAATGCAAGTGCATCAATGGAGTTTTTGGCTTATAATCACTCCTGTATATGTACATTCAATTTGGATCATTTCCTCTGTCCTTACTGGCTTTTCTTTTGCTGCTTTTTACATCCCGTTTCAAAGCGGTGATGTACGTAACTGTCAGTGTTTGTGTGTTCGTCTGTACGTTAGCTTGTCCACCAAATATCTTCGCAACCATTGCAAATAGAAAGATGAAACAAAAAGCACATTAGTCGGGCAGCAAAGAGAATGAAAATAAGATGATGACCTTGACCTTGGGAAAAGTAGGTCACGGTCAAGTTTCAACTTTTCTACTGTCAGGAGCCGGATAGGATAGAAGGACAACAGAGAAGGCCAGTGTAAGACCATAGATCAAAGCTTGTGTTTTGATCTACCTATGCACTAGCTTTGATCTACGGTCAAAGGTAGTTCATAGCTTTGACCTACCCTGAAAGGTCAAAGCTATGCACTTGTCAGGTACTACTTTCAAGGTACCCTGACCTACCCTTCACAGGATGTTGCGGTCTCTGACTGCCTTGTTTTGCTTTGTGACTGAAAAGAGAACTTTACTTCAGTCACAAAGCAATCAGGCATAATGTTTTTTTCACCCCAGAGCATTACTTTCTGTAAACTTTTGGTTAAAGTTTCACACCTTTCTTCCTCTCTTTTTTACACCTCACTAGTTTTTTTTTCTCATATTTGGTCTCTTTCCGAATGTAACTTGCAGATTCCACTGGTATTATCAGATTGACTAAATCGAAAAAGTCACGTGGTGTTTGAGGCCTGAGAAGTAAGACACTGTCACAGTTGTCACTTATCTTGAGAGTGAAATGGCATCTGGGGGATGAATTGGATGTATCAGAGTGAAGACTCTTGGGAATGATTCTTCATCACCATTGGAAATTATTTTATTGCCAGGCCTCTGTGTATGAAGATAACCCGGGGAAAACATTGTGACAATGGCAGAAGCAACGTCTCATTTGTTCTTTCATATGGATATTCTTTATTCCTTTATTTTCTTTCAGAAAATAAAGACTACTTAGTCATGTTTTGCTTATTTGTATGCTCTGTGTATGAGGTATTAATATGTCTTGTGCAGAAATGTATGTGTTGGTTTTTCCCAGTCATTAGTGGTAACAATTTGCCTCTAAGTGACTAAACTCCTAAACTTTGAGGCAGTGGGAGAGGACGTTCAGCCTCGACACAAACTTTTTCATGAGGTGCCTCCTGCAGCGTGTGACCAACTGACTACAGCATCAGCTCGCTATATTATTTCTCTCTTATAGTCGTATACTGTGTCATCTTTTAATTTATATAAAGTTTTCTGCTGTGTTTGTGTATGGTTGTGTATGAATCTTTGTGACTGCAAAAAAAAGAGAAAAGGAGTGAAGTTTAAGTTTTGAAGTTTTCACAAATTGCATCCTCTTGAATGACTGACTGTGTACACACCTTATTGTTGTCAAAGAATCAGTCGGGATATTATGTCAATAAAAGATAAGCAAATTTTTAGCCTTTTTTTTTTATTCAGTGAAATGTTGACCTGGAAGCAGTGAAATCTTTCATGGTGCCCACTGTAGTGTACACGATTCCTGTTATACTTTCATCAAACATCTCTGTAGTGAATGTATTCGCTGGAAGGACTCCACACTCCAAGTTTCACTGAAGGATATCTGAAGTTTTCCCTTAAGAACATTGCTTTAACTGGAGGACAACATGAGTTGGCATGTATCACCAAAATTAAATGGCAACCCCCGTCTCTGTGTTTGACTGCAGTTGTTCAGGAACATCTCTAAATCCTTGAAGGTTGAATCTGAAGCAGCTGAATGTCTATTTATTGTTTGAAGACATGTGAAGTGTCTTTTTTTTTCTTTTCTTTTTTTTTTACAAAACAATCAAGTTTCTTCCAAGTTCAATCTTCAACAATTACTTTTAGAAAATAATGATGGCACTTCATACAGTTTAGAACTTTTACATATGTGAACTTTAGTCAAAATTATTTAACAACATTTTAAAATCATGCAATCAAAGTCTACTATTACAGAAGTATTTAATTTGAAACTTTTGATGCCATGAATAATTTCACAATGAAACATTCAGTAAGTTCATAAATGAATATTTTTAAAGTCAACGTGGATAAAGAAGAACAAGATAAGTGATATTGTGGTCCAAAGTTCAAAAGAAGGTTACTGTCCGATATATTCATATAATAACAAAAATAATAATAATAAGGATAATTTTATTATTATTATTACTATTACTATTATTATTATTATTATTATTATTATTATTATTATTATTATTATTATTATTATTATTATTATTATTATTATTATTATTATTATTATTATTATTATTAGCCGTGGTAACAGTATTATTCCAGGAATTAATAAAATATTACTGACGTGACGGAAACCGTCTCTCTCTACTGTTTGAAGTTGCTGGACGCTGATTGGTCAACGCGCCTCGTCGATTCTGATGACGTTAGTGCGGGAGAGAGAAGAGGAGGCGCGCAGAGTGAAGGAGAGGCAGAAGCTGAAGGTCTGAGGATGGAGGTGGACCCTTCTGACAGCCGCGGCACTGACACTTTACAAGGGCCCGATGTAAACACAGGGATTCTTCTGAAAAACTCATCTGGGCCTGAAGTTGAAGGAAATTTCCCTCCAGAGTCCGTTTTGCCTCTGGAGCAGGTAAGAAACGCTCCTGGAGACCTACTAGATTTCAAACACCTCGTTACGTTTTAGCAGCTTTGGTTCTGCTCTCAACCTGCGTCCATGTGTGACATGCAGAGAACCCAAGGACTGAAGGCTCAGCACACCTTTATGCTTATTTTTTATAAACGTTCAGTGGTTGTTTAACCCTCACCAACTCCTTTGCATTTTATTCAGGGTTTTGAGGTGAATCGTCTTCGGTTCCTAAATAGAAACACATACTTATCGTTTTGGAATGTTACACAATGCTTCTCGGCCTCTTATTATGATCACTAACAAATATTTCGTGTAAATCGCTTGTGCGGATTATCCACGTGTGGTGAAATAGTCGAGTTTTATAAGAAGTAGGCCAATCGCAACTCTCATTATAAGTAGGGACTCGTTGCCCCCAGAGTGCTAAAGAGCATTTCAAATCAAGTTAAATGTAGGTTTCACCTCAGTTCACATTTAAACAGATATATATGTATATTTTACAGAGTCTGCTGTTTATGATCGGTTTAGCACCACCGTTTCTGTGCCTCATGCTGTCTCAGGTTCATGGCAGTGGTCATGGCGTTTTAACATTTAACAGTCTGATGTGACAGTGTCACTTCTTGTATTACACAATCTTACATGTATACAAATTAAAATCCTAAAGCTCAGTATTGTCGATTGTAAAATTCCACGCCAGGTTTAACTGTGTAAAACAATAGTAATAGTCAGTCTTGTGAGTGTTAAGATGTCATAGTTGTGTGAGCTATAAAAAAAAAATAAAATAAAGAATGAGGTGAAATAAAAATGTAAAAGTAAGATAATAGCCCTGCTATACATAATAGATATATAAAAGGTGCCTTTTCTACTCTCAAGAATATTTACACATGGACACGTTAGATGTGGTTGATTTCAAAATTGTCCTTTAAAAATTTTCGACAGATTTTTTAACAAGTAGACAGCCACTTTGTTCTTGTCTAAATTATGTTATATAGATATAATATAGATATAAAGATCGCAAGAGATGCCAAAGCAGTAGTCCTTTCTCATGAACATTGCCTTTTATTAAAGAGCATAAAAAATAATAATTTAATTGCTAGCTAAAACGTAAAGTGACAAAGGGGAAATATTTTGAACAAGTTTTGTTAATTATAGCTATAAATACAAAAAAAATAAATGCTGGTCTGCAGAAATTTAATTTACACAAGTGATCAGGCCTTCAAACATACACAGACATGAATGTGAGTTTTAAATGAACAAAATGTTCACTACCTAAAATGTGTCAAACACATCTGATCCAGGTCTTCTTTCTGAATATTTCAGACCCACTTTAACTCCTCATCATCCCTGTCCTTCTGGATGAGGTCAGCATCACGTGTGTGACAGGAGGTCTGTTTCTGTCTTTGGTTATCTAGCTGTATGAGTGTTAAATACCTGTCATAAAGCTAGATAACCGAAAGTAGAAATTGCTTCCCAAACATTGTGTCCAAAGGAGGCTGGTTTTGAATTTTACCCCTCAAAGGTAAGAAAATAGCTTTTCTTTGTTTTTCTTTTGCTTTTCTCGACATTTATTAATAACAAAAAACTAATTACTAATTACAAATCAACAAGCAAATTCTATTAAATGCTTTTTCAGAATGTGGCTTTAGTTTATATGTGTGGCAAAAAATTACATTGGTTTGTGATAAGATTTATTAAGTATTTTTCCATTACAGTAAGTCTTCTCATTATCTCTTTGTATACATACAAACAGAAAATAAACCCATATCGATCATCTGGAGATAATAAAAATTAAGGAAAACAAAAATATGTCAAATCGAATAGATGATTATTTTTTCATCCCTTGGAGGAAAAATAACATGTTAAGTTCATCCAATGCTTATTGATCATCCAACCATTTGATTTTGAGGCCTTTAACTATTTATTCCTGATTTTTCTTTTAATTTCACATCAGTGCATCTTTAGGATTCAGTACAGGAGTTGTATAAATTGGCTAGGGTCTGCAGTCAATCACAGGCCCTATATTGTGGAGGGTATAAGGGTAGCTGTTCATTGAGGTTCTCTTCCGCATGGTGCTGAATGTTAAACAGGATGCCCAGTGGGTGGACAGGAGCTGCATTAAGCAATATCTCACAAATTTTCCCAATTCCAAGGGCACTCAAATATTTGGGATTTGATAACATCATCTAAAAAAGATAACATATTCCAACATTCAATCCTGAGTTACAGGCAAACATTTTTGGAGGTATTTTTATTTGTCTTGCAGAGCGCAACAGTAAAGGAGCTAAAACAGTCAAATGCAATCCAGCCATACGGCCTTTAATTTTTCTGGAGTTCATCCTATTATAGAAAGATAATCTATTTTATCTGACACATACTCTCCTGTTCACCTGTTATTAAAAAAAAAAAACAGGGAAGATTAAATCCCTCATAATTTGTCAAGGATCATTTGCTGCCTGCTACCATGTGGCTACAAGTCAGTGCTTTTTTTTTTTTTTTTAATCAAAGCACACATTCTTGATATCTAATTCTTAAACTGTTGTTATTGAGATCAGGATTCTTTAATACATTTCAAGTAATGATACAAAATTTTTGATTTAACCTGTAAGATCCTTGTATAGAAGAAGGACACTAATGTCTCTAGGACTCTTAAGAATGCAGTTAAGTGGTGTAGCAGCCTACATACACAGGATTAAAAAACACACTTGGCATTAGTGTTAGGAGCTGTAGAGAATCCTGGGACCTTTGGGATACATTGTGTCTTGCCTCAATGAGACGTTCAGGGCCGTCCTGTAGACAGGAGCTGAACTTTTCAACTTGGTACTTCAGTGCTGTAACGGCGCATACGCTAAGCCTGCAGAATGCTGCTAAAGCCTGAAGAACACAAAGAGATTAGTTTTCATTTCTGTTAACTACCAATTGCAGAAGATCCTGCTGTCAAAGTGGACTAATTGCTTCATTACACCACGATTTATTGTATATGTGAAAAGGCCATGGTCCAAGTCTTTCCTGCATTTCAGCTGGTATTGTGTCATCGTGGTGCGCTTTCTCATTGAATGAGAATAAAAAACGCTTTATTTGTAGCATCCTTGTTTCAACTTGTGTGCATGCATGATGTAAAAGATTTGTTTTGTGCTTCTATAAAAAAAAAAACATCACAAGGATTTGTGTTTGAAAAAGCAAAGTTAGCCATCAGTTGTGTTGTCCATTAAGAACCTCGATTCAAAAGGCTACACTGATAACTAGTACAGAAGTACAGAATGTTCTTTTCATGTTTTATTCCTCTGTTTTCTCTCATCCGTCTGCTCTCAATACAGCCTTTCTGATTGATGACAATGAATAATCGGAGGATTCCTGAAAAGAGGGTAGAACCATAATTAAAAGAAAAACAAGGAGAGAAAAACGGTTGCTCCGGAACTGCCACCTCCCCCCCTTTCCCCCTATTCCTCATCCTTTCTACCCAAGAGACTCTAATGCCATCTGTACTGCCAACGGGGGTACGCTGCACCCGTGCCAGGAGGCGGACAAAGACCCCGCCAGATCCTGGGAGTATGGGGGTGCGCTCGGCGGAGCCATCTTGGGGAGATGTTGCTGCGACAACTAAAATGGCTGGACTGGCATACGAGGTGAGCAGCATCATGGTTTACTGTTGGGTACCAGTGGTGATGGAGGTGGTGTGTGTGTGTGTGTGTGTGTGTGTGTGTGTGTGTGTGTGTGTGTGTGTGTGTGTGTGTGTGTGTGTGTGTGTGTGTGTGTGTGTGTGTGTGTGTGTGTGTGTGTGTGTGTGTGACCGATGGGGGATGGAGGTTTAGGAGGATGAAAAAAAAAGAAAACAGTTTCCCATTTCCTCCCTAGTCACATATGGTCTCTCCCTTTTTCTCTTCTATCTCCTGCTCCAGCTAATTAGCAGTTAAGGGGTGATGTGAGGGTAGGGGTGGATGAGTAAGGGTGGTGATTGTTGGTGGTGGTTGAGGTGCTGGTGGTAGGGTGGGAGGGGGGGGCAAACGAAATTAATGAGCTGGCACCGGTTAAAGGAAAGCTGCCATCCTCTCTTGTCATGGTGCTCCTTCACTCCCTGGTGCTCACCAAGCAGCGGGTCCATCCTGTTTCTACTGGACAAACCTGGTGGGTTCTGAATTCACATATCTCTAAGCACTGAGTCCCTCAGGTGAATTTTGCTGAGGGGGGGTCGGGGTGGGGGGTTGACACTGTCATGTTTGGAAAATCACTTTTTTTCTTAGTTAATGATTTAATTTATTACATATGAACATATTTTTTTAAATAAATCAGCATTTATGTGCACAAAAATCAGCACCGAATGACAGCTGTGACTCTTAAATTCTACGTAGAAATGCTCATCAGAATTTCTGATGCTTTAAAACTGCATTTTTGTAAACACTTTAAATTCTTTTGATTGACTGTTCTTTGTTCTTCTTAATTTTTTACATTGTTTCCAACCCTCCATCAATCCTCCATCCCCTCGACACACACACACACACACACACACACACACACACACACACACGTGGATGTGACAAAAAATGTCAGACAGTGATGTAACTGAGTCACATTCATCTAAAATCTGTTACAGGATTGAAGGGCGTACCTTTTCAGTCTTGTAACCACACACACACACACACACACACACACACACACACACACACACACACATCATGTCATAGACGTGTTCAGTACCCCCGGTAGCTTTGGCAGCGACCTAGAGCAGAGAGGCGACACGTGAGCCGGTGCGTTCAGGGCCAACATGTGCAGCTGCAGCACTCGTGTGTTAATGAACAGCGCTTTGCGTTTTCACATTATCATTCAGCTCCGCTCCCCCCCCCCCCTCAATAGCTGTTTAGCACCCCCCCACTCCTCCTCCTCCTCCGCCCTTCATAAAGACCTGCTTTCCCACCATTGTGGGAAGCTGGTGCTAGGCTGGGGCTGGGGGGCAGGGTGGGAAAGACCCTCCAGACTAGACATGAGCAGATGCCTGAGACATTAGACCGTCGTGCAGATCACTGGGGTCGGGCGAGCTGCTGAGTTTTAATGTGTGTACATGTGGGTGGTTGTTTGATATGTGTGTGATGGGGGGTAGTAGTCCAGACCCTGGACTGCCACCTGACTGTTCATTAGTCTGTTCAGCCTCATCTGCATGTCTGAAGGGCATGGAGATGCTGTTGTTGTTAAATGAGTGGGATTTCACTGGCGTTCATACATCATATGCATTTAGGTGCACCTGCTCAGACCTGCACAGTCCATCACGCTGTTTCTAACAGCCATGTTTCTAACTCTGAGAATCAGATTGTATTTTATGCATGGTGCCTGTCATCATCCATGCACTCCTTTATCATTGCTTGGTTGAGCAACTGGATATGAATTGTCCTTTGTGCAAATAAAGGACAAATCATAGCTTGAGTGCATCTTAGTTTTGGGGGTTGGCACTCAGGTGGTAGAAAGAAAGACGACGTGGAACCCTCAAGACGGTCGACAGCGTGATGCGTCGCTGACAGTGACTCAGCTGAGGTACTGGGCGTGTTAAACAAGCCCATTGACGTAACCTGCTTAAAATGGTTATTAATGAGACTCATACTATACATGTAAGTATGAGTATAACACATGAAAGGAACGAGCAGAGCACATGTCAAAAGATTAGAGCCTGCCCTCTCCTTACTCATTCTTCTCATCTGTGATACACAGCACATCGCTCCAGGCAGACTCCACAATAAAGACACAAAGAAATGTTGAAGGTGGGAAGTTAATCTTAAAGATTCCATAGTTTTTTTCTGTACCATGTGATTGTTTCAGACGCTACGATAGAGGAAACACAGAGGAGGATGGAAATGATGACATTCTGCTTTTCTCTCTCAGTCTTGTTTTTAACAAGTTATCCAGATCCAGGTCGCGGGGGAAGCATTAAATGCTGTCCAATCCATACTGGACCCCTACGGCTCCTCCTGTTGGTGGGGGGCCCATGGGAGGAAATTTTCAGTTTTCACATACAGTATTTTCCCCACTAAAGGTGCACCTAAAAGCTTTTAATTTTCACAAAAACCAACAATGCACCTTATAATCCAGTATCCCTTATATGTGGAAAAAGATTTAAATAGGCCGTTCATTGAAGGTGTGCCTTATAGTCCAGAAAATACTGTAGTAGAAAAAAAAATATTTTGTATGAATGAAAAGGAGGGGTTAAAGATAAATGTAGATGTAGAGTAGATAATAGCGTATTGGAGCCTTCAGTGTTAGCTTTGCATCTACTGATGAAGTTAGCTTGCTGATGCAGGAAGGCCTTGCTGAAACAATTTTGCAGCCGTGACTGACTGAACTTAGAAGAGCAGACAGCGTGTGTGATTAGTCGGCCTGCAGCTGCACGTGTCTCAGCAGCAGCCGAAAGAGACAGCGTGGTCACACAGAAGCGGTGACTCCAGCAGATCTTTAATGAATATACTGCCCCTGAGAGAAGAGCTGAGGATGTGCAGCTGAGTGACACACAGAGAACATTTATTGATGTAAAGATAACCGTTGGTAATTCTGTTCAATCATGGAGACAGAAATCAAACGTGGATTTAAATTGAGCTGTTTGCTACACTTTGGTTCCACTGCAGGACTTACGCTGTCAACGTCTGTGAATGTTTCATCTGTAATCTTTAGTTACATGAATGCAGAAGGATGCAAATAGATTTTGGTGAACCAAAGTTAAAGGCAAATATATTTTTCTCAAAAAAATTGAAGAATTTTTAGATGTTTGCCTTTCCTTTTTTGCTGTGTCCGTTATTAAGTATATATTGTTTTGCTGTATAAAGTTTTCAATGCAGCAAATTAACAATGTGAAATGAAGAACTGACAGCAGCCAGAGCTTACCTCCAATTCTTTGTGAGACAAGTAGTTCGGCCACAGCAGTAATAAAATGTTAATACCACCTAGCAACTGGGTTACCTCTTAGGATTCTCCTCACTACGTGTGAACATTATTAATGTTTTAACGACTCCGCTGTGATATAAAAAGCCCAGCTCACGGGCTGCCCAGAGTCTTGGATCAAGTCCAAATGTGGGTCAAATGAAGCTCATCCCCATTTTTTTAATGCAACTTTGGCCACGACTAATCTAGCACAAAGCCTGACATTAAGTATCTTAGAGGAAGATGGGGAGAAGTTTCTACATCCCAGGCTTTTCAGATTACGCTTGTTGGCTGTGGCGTGCCTGCGTCGGGGTCTTGTATGCACCAATGAAAGTAGAGGAGATTTAGGTGACTGAGCCTTTAATATAGTAGCCCTTTGTAATCATAGCGGGAGGAGATGAAGTTCCAGGGTGGAGAGAATCTGGGGGAATCCTTAATGTGACCTCATTTATGCCCATTGTTTATTCTGCTGGTGCATAATGGGAAATGAAAGAAAGTAAATGAGGAAATGTTGACTCAAGAACTGTCATCATTGTCTTAGTAGAGAGACGTGTGACCTGGTCAGTGTCAGATATCAGTTCAAGTTCAAGTTCATTGGTGCAGCCACTCAGTCTGTGGCCAGTCAGGGAGCAAAGAGTGTGTGGCCACCCTGGAGTACAAGAGGAGGAGGAGATGTGGTGGGCGGGTGGATGAGTGGTACGTAGCCTTTGACCTCTGTTAGGGTTGCTATGGGAAGGAGGCCGGCCGACTCAGCAATGTAAGTCTGAAAAGGCCGAACTGTCAGAGCTGTCCAGCACATGTCAACCCCCCACCACACACGTACACGCACGCACACACACACACAGGCCAACTTGGGAATGTTACTAGTGACAGAATGCCTAATGTACATCAGACGCTGTTATATTTCATCCAGTGTATAGAGATAGACATTACAGGTGTCTTAAACATTATTGTCTCCTGTTTCAGTCTTCTGTGTGTGTGTGTGTGTGTGTGTGTGTGTGTGTGTGTGTGTGTGCGCGTGCGTGCGTGCGTGCATGTGTGTGGGTGTGGGTGTGATATGAGTCTGTACAACACTGAATTTCATGCAGTGCAACAACATTTCTCAGAAAATAAAATGACTTGGATTGCAAGGGAAGATTTAATCTTCTTCCACAAATTCTAGAAAATAAAATAAAAATCATGCACTTCACAGCTGAAGTCTTTCATTCTTTTGAAGAGTAATCAACAGAGATGGACACGTGATCAAAAAAGAGGTTGCCATACCTGTTTATATAAAGCATATTTAAAAATAAAATATTCAGTCTTGACTTTTAAAAAGTTCTTTCCTTTAAGAGAGTTCATTTGAGCTGCATGTGAGCTTCTAGGAAATGCATTGCAAGATGTTCTGTGTGCAGATTATGACTCAAAATGTTACCTATTTTGAAAAATGAAAAATAAATAAATGGTCCACACTTCCATTCTTCTGTTGTATTTTCTTCCACATTAACCACATACGCACAAATTTAGATAAAAGAATTTCCAAAACCATGTATTTTTGTCCTCTCATGTTAGTATTCACCGTTTGAGTGACCACATGTCCCAGATGATGAAAAAAACACTGATATAAATATGTGAATGTGTGCAAGTGTGTCCTCATTTAAGGTTGCATTCACTCAGGGGAGGGGTCCCAGGATTAAAAGAGAGTGTATTTGCATACGCTGCATGCTGTCTGCAGGAGAGGGAGCAGTCAAAAAAAGATATCAGAGGTGGACAAAGAGAACGAGGACAAATCCTTCATTGTGGGGCTGGTGGGAGAAAGAACTTGTCTGAATTGGGGAGTGGGTGAAAATTGATAGAGAAAGAGTTCGTGCTGGTTCCCTATTGGGATAAAAGCCTTAAGATCCCTCCATGCATACAGCGTATAAGAGAGAAACAACATGCACAAGTAGGGTCTGTTTTATACTGGGAATGAAAGAAAGTTTGTTTTTCTGAAACACTGCATACAATGTTTAAAAGGAAAAAGTCCTGCACAACAGCAACTGCAGCATTTTCACCAGTCTAACCAAAGACCTTCGAATTGTTTCAAATACATGTCTGGGCATACTTTGTACAAATGTGTTTGTATGTGTCAGGTTTTTAATCTCACGTTTTGTACTTGTTTTAACTGTTTTTATCTCGGAAATTTGTCTTGACAATAAAGCCCCTTATAATTATAATTTATATCCAATTTTCTCTTTCTTTCTTTCTTTCTTTCTTTCTTGTGGAAAATTATTGTCTGTATGCAGACTGTTAAAAGTTTATGCAAAGATGTTGTGATTGATTTACTGATGAGTCCCTCTTTTATTTATCTTCAGGATGAAACAGAACCTGCAGGCCCGTCAGCATTCTGTTCTGGAGGAAGATGGAGATCAAACCAATAAAATGTCCTCAGAGATCAACGATGATTATCAGTCACTCAGAGGTTAACAGGGTGGAGAAAGAGATACAAATTCTTTCAGCCTAAATCTACACGACATGGGTTCTTCTGGTGTCCCAGAATTATTTTAAAACATCGTATAGGTTGTCATTAGACGGTATTGTTACACAGATGTATTTCATTTTGAATTACAATTAAAAAATCCTTGAATTTCCCTATACTGCCCTGTCAATACATTATTTTATGAGCCAATTCTCATTAAAAGTATTTATTATTATAAGTCTCAGTAATAATTGGCTGTAAACGTATAACTTTGCTGTTGTGTCAGGTGTACTTGTGTCGACTACAGTCGTTTGATTGAAATAAAAATGCCGAAAATATTGCACGTCTTGTTTTTTCACTTGTTTACAATTCTGTGATCGAACAACAGATGACCACGTGATTAGTCGTAAATGATCGGGATGTTTTCGGCAGGTTCTTGTCTGTAAACTTATCGAAAAGTGAATCATTGTGAGCATTTAACTGACAAGCGCCGTGGTGGGGTTTGAATGACCCTGCATTACGTTTTAATAGGGGGGGGGCAGACAGGACGTGTGCTGAATCAGCAAAATTCATCAAATGGACAAATATATAATAAGCTTTTGCTCATTCACACATATTTTATTTATCGGGGAAATGTTGATTTTTTTTAATTTTATTTTACCGTCAACGTACAGTCAAAGTTTTGTTTTGTTTTTTGGTTGTTTTTTTTTGCTGCGCAATATTAATGATGACCAAAAAAAAAAAAAAAAAAAAGAAAGAAAAGAAAGAAAAGGAGGAAACGTGTAGAAGATTTTAACGCAGTCGGTGAAATGAATGAAGAACGAGGATGGATTGCAGGCCTGCGTGATGTTTGATTTAAAGCTACATGTGCTATTTCTGTCCAGTGTTGAGGGTTGTTGTTGTTGTTGTTGTTGTTGTTGTTGTTGTTCTGGGGGTGTTAATCAGGTTTGGGATTACAGGCTGTCCCGGTGCCACAATCCGGGTCCGGACTCCAACAGCAGATGGACAGACACGGGGTCAGCCGGGGATTAGATCTGACCGATGAAAAAGGGGGGGAAAATAGATTTTTTTTTAATGTGCCATGTTTTATAAATAGGATCTATCATTAGTATATGCTTTAAAAAACGAAGAATACGTTTGTACATGTTTGATCCTCCTTTTATATTTATTTTAATTTTAACTCAAAAAACCTGTTTTCTTAAATATTATCGCCCATAATTTTCGCGCATTCCTTTTTAAATAACGTTAAAAATAAATAAATTAAAAAAAACAACTTCATTGATCTGATGGAGAGGAACTGAAGTGTCACTGTGGTAGACGTATAAGAATATGTGGCATGAACGTTGATTTTAAAGGAGAACACAATTCTGTGCCAAACGCAGAAAACAACAATAAAGAATGGCTGCTAAACGCCCCATATGGGCTGCAGTAAACAGTAGCCACAAAGAGATAAACATTTCCAGTAATAATTAGGGAATGAAGTTTGAAAAATCTAATTAAATAAATCACTTATGTGTGAGCAGCATCTTCACATCTGCTTGAATCTAAAATCATACTCATGTAGCAGTGGAAATGGAATGCATGGAGGCCCCCGCAGGAGTCAGCATGTTTTCATTCCATCATTCCAACACTACACAGCATCTGATTTTGGTTATTAGTTCCCCTTTCTGGATGAATGGAAACCAATTAGTGAAATCAGCTTGGCTGAAATGAAAGCGTAAATGTTCTAATGATTTTGTTATACTGTTACACTGTGTGATTTTCATCATTTAAAAGAGCATGTTCTGTTGAGTTTGCCCTGTACACTTTGCAAATATGTGTTTTTTGGATTTATTTATACAAACAAATGACACAGAGCTCCAGGAAAAACCACAAAATGGTCTCATCGTTCGGCAGGGTTGAAAATTGCTCTTTGATGAGAGACTCATGCAGTAGGTCAGCTCATCAGAGACCTGTTGGTGGAGTTCCTACAGGTCAGCAGGGGTCAGAGGTCATGACATGGACAAAATCCCCTTGAGGACAATAAACAGGCTGCAAACATGCTGAAGTCAGGAGCCATGTGAGCCAGGGCCACAGGTCAAGGGCTACTAATTGAGTGGCCATTTCCTTCTATTCCCCAGTGGGCTCTGGACCCAGAGCCTGACGGGAAGATGCATGAAGAAGTATATGTTAGGTTTTTACATATTTTTAATAGATAAAATTGTTTAACTCATTAGAAAGGACACTTTTATATCTAGAAAGAATAGGTTTTGTAGTGAAACTGCAAATCTCTTAACACTTTATCAAAGCTCAGGTGTGAAAATATACAGATGAGTGAAAGACTTCCATTTATTAATCAAAAACAGTTTCCACTTCAGAAGCATCAACCAAAAGAAACCAATAGGCAGGACATTAGAGCTCGAGTTGAAGAATCCTAACGTTTTGGAGGGAAAGTCAGTCGAGGCTGTTTATGCCTGGCCTGCCACTGAATGAGCCTATGTGTGTGTGTGTGTGTTTCTTTAGCATAAGAATGGAGATGGGGCCTGTGAACTCCTCTGACACTGACCTTCCTCCCAGGATGTGAATAGTATCATTCAAGTACTATCCAGCAGCCTTTCAGCCAGACATGAGCCTTCCCCTCATCTAAACTCCTAATCAGGCTGATTTAATGTGTCCTACAAGTCCGCCCTCGCTGAAAACTCTGCTACA
The DNA here is from genome assembly GCF_040054535.1 of Antennarius striatus. Taxonomy (NCBI): domain Eukaryota; kingdom Metazoa; phylum Chordata; class Actinopteri; order Lophiiformes; family Antennariidae; genus Antennarius; species Antennarius striatus. Next base: position 14,439,053 of record NC_090779.1, read on the forward strand.
ACTGCCTCAGAGGAGTCATTTTCAGGCGTTTGCTGGAGGCCCACACACTCGCTGTGCAGTCAGCCTCATGGGCCCCCGCACCTCGGAAGTTAGAGGAGACAGTTTGAAACGACAGGGGGGCTTTTTCTCTTTTCAATTACTGAACCTCTTTGTAATGGGTCGTTTCCTCCATAAAAGAGGTAATCCAAAATACTCTGGATACCTCAAATTATTAAACTGTAAATAAAAATTAATGTTTTAAAGAAAGCAAATTGAAATTTCTAAGGGATCCGGCAAATCAAAGAGACAGGAAGCTACAAACAACCATTCATTCATTCCATTCATTTTTTAGCCACATGCTACAGATAAAATAATATACAAGGGACAAAATAGGCGAACAAATCTACATATACTGTATAATGAATGATCCACATGATTTGAAGTTTTAGTGCTCCTCTTGGCGATTGGTTGGAGAGCCATATTGAATAATTAATTTAGATACAGAGTGAATATATGCTTCACTTTTTGTAATCAAACAATCTTCACATAATAGAACATAAAATAAATGTTTGTTTTTTTATTGTGAAATGATCACACTAATTATTTTTTTTCCAAAAACAATTAAATACAATTCCTTGTGACAAAAAGCCAATCAATTTATTTGATCGTTCTTGTTTTTGTTGAGTGGGGGAGTTTTTATTCATTTAATGTGTATTTACAGCTCCTTCCCAAATGTGTGCATAAGAACATCAGTGCAACATACATTTCCTCTTGTAGCGCATTCCCAGCCTGTTATACAGTAAATAGCAGCCAGTGTGACATTCACTGTCTCTGACAGGCAGCCTGTACGAGATCGGGGTCATCCATCAGTCCTGTTACAGGCTACTGAAACATACGGGATTATTTAAAGGATGATCATCTCAGGTTTGATGCAACAGGCAATAACATCAAGTTAAAATAAAGAGACATAAATAAATAATATAAATAGGTTTTGTTATTTGATGATCCGCAGTAATGCCAAGTTTTAGTATACATGTATGGTTGTAGACAGCTGGCAAAAATGCAACACAACGCAAAAAACTAAAATGAATTACAGGGGCGTAATTCGGGGCGTAATTCATAAACTCTAATTTTACAGACTTTTATGTGTGTGTGTGTGTGTGTGTGTGAATTTTTTTTTTTGCAGATTGTCATTTGTTTGCGAGGTTTTATAATGGCAGAATTTTTTTTTTACACTTTCTTTAGCCAGAAAAATCCCTTTGAGACACAAAAGCTCTTCTTGCAGGAAGTTGTGGATCAATCCCATTTGGAATTTCAAGTTGGCAGCACTCAGGAAGTACAAGACATCAAAGTTTCACTAGCATTAGCAGCTAAAAGTAAAAGTCTCATTATAAACTGACACTCATTGTACAGCTCATTGACTGTTTGCGATTTTAATAAACAGAAAATCAGTTTTGTCATAAAAGACACCAGCACATGAATTAGGACGATTTTAAAATTGAAGAGCAAAAAGCACAAACATAATTTAATAATGACATAAAACCACCATTGGAGGGCATTTTATTAGATCAACAATGATTAATCATTTAAAGTAAAAAAAAAAAAAAAACAAGTTTCAAAATGTAAATAATTACAGCAGGCTTTTAAAAAAACCAAACAAATAAGTTGACAGCTTGCAATGAGGGCTTTTATCCTGCACAGGAAAACAGACATGGTATCTGAAACAGTAAAGGCATTAAACTCTGCTTCCAGTATGAAACTAGTCAAACAGAGAGAGTGTGAATAATGTCAGTAAACCATGAATGTGTCTCATTCTTAATGTGTTTTATGTCACGATGACTGCTGGCTTTGTCTGACCCCGTATAAACATCGCTCTTCGCTCCACAGACTGTGCTACACATCCAGATCCAGATGGGAAATGCTCCATAAATTACCTCATTTAAATATAAAACATCTTTCTTGATCTGAATAACGAGGTGAAAGATAAAAAAGATACACAAAGTGATAACATAAGAGATGGAGAGAGGAGCAACAGTCATTGTGCGCATGGTCAAGCAACTAAATGATGCTTTTCCTCGTGAATATAGCCAAATAATAGATCTGCATTTTGAATCCCTATTTTAATATTAATTGGAAAAATGTACATTTTCTTCAACTCCAAATTACTGAAGGATGAGACATAAAAAACAATAAAATCAATAAAATGTAATCATTTACTTTTTTCTTTTATCAATAATTTGTCTTCCTGAGGATTTTGGTCCATCTCTGCAGGAATTCAACACCACATTCCAACAGGCTGATTTACCATTCAGCATTTATATGGACACAGGGGACCTGAACCGTGTCTGATGTGTGACTGCTGTGTTAGCCTTTGACCCCAGACTGTCTGGAGGGCCACAGAGACATAGAGTCAAGGTCAAGGGAAGGTGGGGGTGGAGTGTGGGGAGGGTTTGACGTGTGCAGGGGCTCTCTGTCTGGGAGTGTAGAACCCAGACAATCCCAGACGTCTATCTGAGGCGAGACAGCCATGTGGGGACCCCTTTAGGTGCTGTCGTCCTATTTCGTCTCTTTCCCCCTCGTCTCTGATACAGACACTGCATATGTCCAAATCACTGGAACGGTATCGGTTCCCAGACTGGAGGGGAGTAGGGACCTGAATATGAAGTGGGAATAGTGATCCCATGCAGTAGGGTCTAATTGCTCTTAAAGTTTCTACCTGACATTTGTTTAAATTGCATATTGGACTGCAAGTCACTTTCAAACTAATTCATACTTACAAATCAAAAATCACTGTGAACACAGAATAAATGCACTCGAGAGGCATTTTAAGATGGACTCTGAATGTAGTTTTTCAATAGATTTCGACCATTGCCCCCCAGGTATGCAAATGTCCAGAGTCCAGCTCCCTCTACAGGTAGAACATACCTGCTGGCGTTCATGAGCCCTCTGCCAACCAACGTAACCTGCACACATCCACAGTTCTACCCACACACAAGTACACCCATACACACAGTCAGAAATACTGTAGAAGACCCCCCCAGACCTCCTGGGTGATCCGCAGTGGAGCGTGTAGCCACCTGTCAATCACCAGATGCCGGGTGCCTTAAGAGAGACATTTCTTGGGGGACAACGGCAGCCCGTCCCTCCCCATACATTCTACCTCTCCTAGCAACCTTCGCCGAATGACTGGGGGGCTTTGTCCCCTCACAACAGGAGTCCACCATTGAACCCAGAAGCCCGTAGCAACCAGAATTAGAGGGTGTCAGATAGGGGTCTTTTCTGTGAAATGAAGGTGAAAGCTCTGTTCTTGTCCCCACGTCTGGGATTCATATCAGGGGTCTGAATGACATCCCCTCCTCCTTTTAAACGCTGGTGTAACGGAGCGTATGAAGGGGCTAGTGGTGAGCGGATAGGATCATGGCTAATCTGCTGTTCCTCTCCACTGTGGTCTGACAGGGACACTTTAGCAGCCTCTGCAGACAGTCTGTGGCGTGGGGAGGCCCGTGGGTACCCTGAGCAGGCAGAGCTGGGATGTTCACCAGCAGGCGTATAACAGAAGAGAAAGAGGAGATGTATACAATATACAGTAGAACATTCACACACTAGTAAGATGCATACAAAAACCTGCTGGAATTATTACATTACACTCCCAAAATCTACTTAAGCTGTCTAAATATGTTCACAGAAGTTGAACAACTTTTAACTGATGTTAATTGAAAAAGATTTTCCCACAAATGTGTTATACATGCATCAGTAAAAAATAATAATACTCAAGTAAAGTTACAAATTCTTAGCTCCTTACATGCTACACCAAAAGACAAATTAGAGGAAAAAGAATGTTTTACTTAAATCTGATCTCAGCCTTCGTTTGTGAAATGATTAATAATTTTACTTCTTTACACCTCAAAAGATTATTAAATTAAGTGACCGGAGATGTTACAATGGGAGCTAACAGCTCATCGGAAAAGTGATGAACTTCCCCGTTTATTGGGGATGCTGAAGTTGTATAATAAGAGAAGTAAGGACTTAAATAGTTTATGAACCGTTCTATGGACTTTAGTTGCTTTCAATAGAGACTTTTACTGCTCTCTTTATGGGGGAATAAACAGGGATCCCTGAATGACTCTCTAACAGCAGCAAACCCCTTTAACTATAAAGTGAGTTTCACTTGCAATTCATTTGCGGTTGGAGCTTCACTGTGGTGACTGATACATATCCACAAAGCCTTATTAATACTTTATTTTCTTAGAGATATAAAAATAGAAAAGAACATTGAAATCCACAGCCAGGTGTTCCGTGTGACCTCCCAAGTTGTATTTCTGTCGTATATATTTTACACGCTTTGAATAGATTACAAACTAATCTCACCGACAAACAACATCCCTGGGATGCGGAGAAAACATTGCTTTTCCTGGTATGCTCTTTATTATTAATGAGTGTCTCCTCAGCCCCCCATATGGGACTGTGTTTTGTGCAGCGCCCCATTCTAAATCCTTGTCCTGCACCCTCTTTCCCAGCCTTTCCTTCCCCTCCACCTGTCAATCAAAGATCATGATTGAGCCGGAATGGCAGTCAGTCGTCAGCCTTCTCTTTCTGCCCCTCCTCCCTTTTCACCCCCACCCCCCCCCCCGGCTGCCTCCTGAAGTTTTTAAACCTCAATTTCTCAATGGCTTCTCCTGGCAATCGTTCTCCGCTCTGCCCATCCAGTTTCCCTGTGGCAAGAGCCTCAGAGCTGACCGTCGTGATGTCATAGGCTTCCACTGTCTCAAATCAAAAATCATCAATAAATAGAGTACATCTGGTCTGGATTTAACAGGCCCCTGCATTTGCCCTCTAAGTGATTGATGAATAAACATGAGCAGAGTTGAGGCGGGAACTGCATTGGGGGTAGGATGAGAAGAGGCCCCCGTTTTTTTGGTTTGTACGTGAATATACATGTGTGGCGTGTATGTATTGGGGTAAGGTGGGAGGGTGTCAAGGGCACAGCCTTTCTTCTCAGCAGGGCTGCATCTCCTTTAATTGGAGCACTTGTGGTACCATTACCTCCTTTACTCAAACACGTTACTGATGACAAAAGAAAACAGCACTAAGCCTGCCTTTGTTAGTGAGGAGACGGGACGGGGAGGTGGATTCCTCCATGCTACTCATGTGTGGGAATCATCCACAGTCCCACCATGAGCTGCCGCCGCCTAAGACCGATCATACGTCGCAGCCAGGTGACCTTATGAAATAAATGGATTGAAGGGGTTGTTTATTAAATACAGAAATAAACTGTGTTCGGAATCAGTATTTATCAGAATTATCTCGTGAAAGAATACTTGTTTAATACAAAATCAATAACACCGACTTCCAGTGTCTGATTTAAATGAGTCGAATGATTGACTCCAGCATATGTGGGCATCCTTGTCCGTGACCTTGCTGAATTGTCAGCCTTTGACCCAAGAACACGATGATGAGGCCGGTCTGCAGCTCGTTGGTCACCACAGTGTCCTGAGAGAGCAATAAGGGTGTGGCCTTTAACCCCACTCTGACCTAACAAGAAAGGAAGCAGGCTGTTCAGTGGTAAATTTAGACATTTTAATTACAGTACTTTCCGCACTATAAGACGCACCTAAAAGCCGATAATTTTCTCATAATTCCGTGGTGCGCTTTATCAGTATTGGTGACAAACAAGATCGCTGAAAAAAAGCCGGCAGTCTGGCCGGCAGTCATGCTGCACCGTGTCACCAGGGGCACCCTCAGACAGTATTCAGGCCGTACTACGCCCCCTAACAACGGTAGTCAAGGGTGCCGACTCTCACTCCTGCTGTTTGACGGCAGAGCAGCCTGCTGAGAACAGGCTACGTGATCGGCTACGATAACGTAGTAAAACATTGGGAATTTTCAACAACTCTATTAATAAAGTTTGACTGACTGACTGATCTCAGTATTTCCCAACTATTGTGGCACCGGAAATAACCCACTTTAAAGTTAATTGGTCTAAAAAAGCTGTTGTCGAGTGTCAGTACTGGATTGTAGTGACGGTCTACTCTATTAGTTTGCGGAAAAACACGGAGAAACTGGCAAAAAGGTGAATGAAAGACCCTCAAAGCTGAACTTCTAGCCTTTCCTGAAATTTCAAGAGCAGTCACTGCTAGACGATGGTGCCTGGTGTGCATTGATTTGATAGCTCTGGGCGGGCAGCGGAGGGGCGCATTTAGGCTTGTGTATTCTGTCTGCAGCGACGTGCTGTGAGATTCAGGGCGGTGAGACACCGACGTTAAAGTCAGTTCTAGGAGTAAAACCATCGTCGCATTTGCCAGTAAAGTAGCAGACTGACATTGAAAACTGGTTAAAAAATAGTTTAGGACACACAGCAGCAAATAGCTGCACCTCACCTCCGACTGGACTGCCGATCGGTTGAAACAATATTTAATTAATAAACAAAGACGAACGTCAGAGTTTAAACATCTGCTTTAAACTTCAGATCAGGAAATAATCTTCTCTCTTCGAACTGAGCGCACTCAGTTTCATTGTCAGGTTTTTTAATATGCGTGTTGACGTCTTTCTGAGGCCCCGTCCACACGATGATGGATTTTTTTGAAAACGCAACTTTTAAAAAACGCATCGAAAACGATTCGCGTCCACACAACAGCGTTTTCAAAAAAATCTCCGTCCACATGTAAACGCAGCAGTGCGTTTTCGAAGACGGCTATAAGCATGCCAAACCATGTGGTGTCAGTATTGAGTCAAATTTTATCCAATAGGAATCCTCCGTGTTTTGTTGTCACAACACACGGCCTATAAATATGACGTCACAGAGGTTTTCGTCGCAGGCAAGACGTCAGCGCTTTTTAAAAAGTTGCAGATACACCGTCCACACGACAACTTAGACCCAGCGTTTAAAAAAAAATCCACCTAGACCAGCATTTTTAAAAAGTTGCGTTTTCGTTCCGGATATCTGTATTGTCATGTGGACAGAAGGCGCAAACGCAACAAAAAAGTTGCGTTTTCAAAAAGTTCCGGCATCGTGTGGACGGGGCCTAAGATGGCAAAGTGATGAAGTGATCAGGTTCCTTGATGAGGCTTAAACTCCGACAGCTATAAGCATGGTTTGGCATGCTTATAGCTGTCTTTGAAAACGCACTGCTGCGTTTACGTGTAGACGGAGATTTTTTTGAAAACGCTGTTGTGTGGACGTGAATCGTTTTCGATGTGTTTTAAAAAGTTGCGTTTTAAGAAAATCCGTCATTGTGTGGACGGGGCCTCAGAATGGCTTCATTGAAATAACAATAGGGGCCATTCACAGCTGACTAAAGGTACCCAGTCATGAATGTTCTAGCTAGTGGACGGATAGCGCAACTACAGCCACTAGTTTTTTAAATCTATTTTGATATTTTTTATTATATGCGCCTTATAATCTGGTGCGCCTTATGTATGAAAATAAATTATAAAATAACAATTCATTAAAGGTGCGCCTTACAGTCCAGTGCACCTTATAGTGCAGAAAATACTGTAATTGATTTCAACAAATGATTAAAAAATTCCATTACTTAAAATATGTTTTATTTACTGAATTTACATAAATTGGACATAAAATCTATCATGTAATTATAGCACGTCATTAACAGCTGTTAATTAATTTCTGAAGTCACATGACAACTGAAGTAGCACAAACATTTTTCCAAACAAAGTGACATAAATATTCTGTTTAGCGTTTAAATGTACAAACAGCACATCAGCACTCATCAAACTCATTCATTTTAATTTACTTAATTAAACCAGTAAATAAATAATTCATAAATGATTGGATTAAATATGATAGGGATGTGAGGATGTTATCATTGAGCAGAAGTTGGAGTATAAACAGATATTAAATGAAAAGAAGTAACTCTAGAGCAAAATGGTAATTATAAAGAATATGTTTTTACAACACTATAGTTATCTAGGAATAAACATAGATGAATCTACATAAGAGTATCTTTTAAAGCATTCATATTCATTCTTTCTTTATTTCATCTTCTAAACCCACTTCATTCGCTGTCACGGGTTGCGGGGTGTTGGAGCTTATCCCAGCTGACTGGGGGTGCAAGGCAGGGTACACTCGGGCACGATGCCAGTGCACCGCGGAACCACAGACAAACATGCAAGGGGACACACTCTCTCCTACAGGCAATTTGGAATGTTCAATCCATCTGAGGAAGAATCTGAAGAACCCGGAGAGAACCCACGCAGACACGGGTAGAACATGCAAATTCTGCACAGAATGGGACTTGAACCCGGAACCGCCTTCTACCCACTGCGCCACCGTGCCACCCACAAAGAATTACTATAGTGTTTATAAATATCAAGATTGTGTGGGGGGAATTAAAATGAATTTTTTCAGTCATAATTTCTAAAACAAATTTCACAACTCTTATTTTTTAAAATCAATAAAGATTGAAAGGATAAATAACTTTTGGTTCTGCATGAAGACACAGAATGGCTACTGTAATTCTTCTGTTTTGTTTTAATGTGGCAATAATAACGAGGGAGAAACAAACATGTATCCAATCAATTTGACAGCACAAGTGATTTAATAAGTCTACAATGTCAGAAACTTTTAAACCAGGAAAAACTGACATGTCAAAGCTCAAGCAGAAAATTGCTGTAGTGCAACTCAAGAGGGTGTGAAAACAAATAAGCACAAAACACGGCTCAAAACGATCTGCCCTCAACCACCATGATTATGTCCTGAATGTCATGTTGTGATTCAGCACCGGTCCATTACATCCGGTTTATCATTTCATTTAGTCTCAGAATTCATATTTTTGAAAAAATGGAAATCCTGTTATTCAGACAACCCCCCCCCCCCAACAAACAAACAAACAAACAGACAAACATAATAACCATTAAAGAATCGAGAACAATTCCAGGTCAAACAGGCCTGAAATCCATCAGAATGTGGGCACAGCATCAAGTCTGTTCCATGCTGAAATTTGACTCCGTTCTGGAAAGAAGAAAAAAACATTAAATAAGGTGTGAAAAACAGATTAACTTCATTTAATGAACAAATCAAATATCTGTCAGTCATCTACACCCGTACAAACTCCCATCAGTCTTCACTGGGAGTTTATATACAAACTCTCCCATTCAGAAGTCCAGCTCTAAAGTCAGGGTCTGACTTTAGAGCTGGTTTGATCTTAAAGACGACTCATTTCTTCAGGAGACATGACTTCTGTTGCACACCTTCAAGGTCACTTTGAAGATTTCACATGTGGATCTGTGCTGTGAAAACCCATATCAACAAACTGCACAGGTGAGCTTGAAATGGAACAGCACTGGGTCTGCATCATCATTTCATAACCTAGCCTAAACAAGGGGGCCGCTCTGGCCTCTGTGCCAGCAGAGGCCATGCTGCCTATAGCTGCATGGTGATTTTGTGTTCATACCATTCTACGCTATGAATAGATATGCCTAACAAAGGGTCGAAATTACATCCAGTCACATGCAGTCTCCACAAATTTGGTTCTGCTGCCACCAAGAGGACACTGCAACACATTTCTTTGCAACAAAAGCTACAACCCGTATCCTTTGTTTGCTGTGAGAATCGCATGTCTCCATGACCAAAATACTGTTGTCAGATAAACTAAAAGGACACTTACACAGCTTTGTTCCGCATGTGGTTATTGTACTGAAGGACTGGTGGGACGCTCTCTTCATCCTCAGGCACCTGCAAACAATCACAGCTTTAACACAATGATTCAGGTGGTGAATTACAACTGAAAAATCAACAAATACAAAATATATGATGCTATGTTCACATGCTTGAGTCTTAAAATGGTCAGTTATAAGCTGCTTTTCGTAACTTCATGACCAGAAGCAGCAGGATAACTAGCACGCCAACTGAAAACAGCTTCAAGGTAAAGGATGAAGCAGCAAAATGTGAGTCAGCAGGAAAATCCTAATCTAAAGTAAACCCATGATATCTACCTGGAATGTCTATTTATATATGTTCAATATTAGTAAAACAGAAAGGCATAGTTTGGTAATCATTTTTCACAGTGCTATTAAAAAACATTCGATATGTAAGACAATAGATTTAAAGATGTGCCTGAACTGGAATTTTCTGAACACATTGTGTGCTTTTTTTTGTTTTAATTTTTTAAAAATAATTCAAACAGTAAAAACTGGACAGAATGCCACTTTCAAAATGTAAGAAATCCCAGGAAAAGTGATTTAACAGTAAAAAATTAACACATTTCTCACATTTTTACAATTAGGACAAAATTTAGAATTTACATAAACTTTGACAAGGAAAATTTATCAGTTTGAACCTTTAACATCTGATGTTAGTTCTGTTTTAAAGGACATTTATGTTTAAAGGGAATTTACAGTAAATGATTGCATTCAGTTGTGTTTGTTGGCATTTACTCAATGTCCTAACTGTTGCGGCGTTCGGATTAAACTGTGTATCTGGTAGTGCATCGCGACTGGAATTTTACTCCACTATAAAACTAACACTTAAACAACATTTTGAGCAGCTTCATAATTCCTGCTGAATGAATGTCTAAATTGTGATTTGATGTCATATGTATAAAAACTTTACGACAGTAAAGCCTCATATCTCACCTCCCAGTAGCACTCATCGTCAAAACAGTTGTCATCTGCGGGATCTCCCCAGATTGGTAATCTCAAAATACAACCTGAGAAGAATACAAATAAACTCATTATTAATTTAAACAAACAGTCCCTAATCTAAACTCATTAGAACTGTTTTCTACCGGTAACAGCACAGCTATGTACACTCATGATGTACATTTGTGTTCATATATCTTTGAAGGGTGATTGCAGAGTTTATTCCTTACCCACAATGATGCCTCCACCTACACCAAAGCAGATGGCCACACAGAGGCCTGCAGCCTGGTGACCGCCCTGCCGTGTGGGCACCATGTCTCTGAACTCCCCCTCGAAGTCAAACGTGTTAACCAGGCTGGAATATAAAGGAAGGAAACTCTTATTTCAGAACACAAGACTACAACTAGACCCCTTACCCACACAATTTGTTAAAGCCTGTCTCGCCTCCTTGATCCCTCTCATCTCTGCCGTCATACACTCCTCACTCACCACTGGATATGTCCCTACTTCGTTCAAACCTGCTGCCATCACCCCAATAATGAAAAAACCTCGCGCCAACCTCTTCGACTTCAACAACTTTCTTCCCGTCTCCAATCTACCCTTCATCTCCAAAAAAACAACCCTAACCTTAACCCTGGCGGGCCGTTAATTTTTACACCTAGGCCTTCAGTGAGGTCCTACTTACTCAAACTTGATTAAATACATCCCATAATACTGTAAGCGGTTCCCACCGCTGTCACCAATGTAGCGTTCAAGACTGAGGCGTTTTTTAGCGTCTCTCAAATGGGACAAAAACCATCACTTCTGAAGAGGCGTCAGCGTTACTCCTTTTATTGTCACTGGCACAGAAGAAGCCGCGGCCACACCTTTTATAGACGTCACACAACTACGTCACATCAAAACCGACTGAAATGACCATCATTTATGACACTACAGCTAGCCTGTTTCTCATCTTACTTCTCTGGATGCACTCAGTTCATCCAACTCAATACCGTTAAATCCTCCCCCACCTCCGTCACTTCAGGCGTGCCCCAGGTCTAGTCCTGGGGCCCGTCCTTTTCATCATATACCTCCTTCCCCTCGGCAATATTTTTTGAAAATTCAACATTCATTTTCACTGTTATGCTGATGACACCCAGCTCTACCTCACGACTAAACCCTCATCCACTCTTCCGCCCACCTCCCTTACTGATTGCATCTCTAAAATAAAAATCTGGTTCACCCTAAACTTCCTTAAATTAAACTGCAACAAAACCGAGGTTCTCCTCATTAGCAACAAATCCAACATTTCCAAAACGGACAGCTTTTTTCTCATCATCGATAATTCCATCATTTTGCCTTCTCCCCAGGTTAAGAGTCTGGGTGTCATCCTTGACAGCACATTATCCTTCCAGTCACACATCAGCAACTTCACCAGGTCTGCCTACTTCCACCTACGCAATATCAATCATCTCTCGCCCCTCCCTCACGTCCCACACTGCCGTCACTTCTTGACTTGACTATTGCAATTCTCTGCTATTGCAGGCTTTAAATCCCTCCATAAAGTACAACTGGTCCAGAATTCAGCTGGCCGCATCATAACTCGAACCCCCTCCATTCACCACATCACTCCTGTCCTCCAACAGCTTCACCGGCTTCTGGTCCAGTTGTGCTTTCATGTCAAAATTCTCCTCCTATCTTTCAAGGCCATCCACAAACTCGCTCCTCCATATCTCTCTGACCTTCTTCACGTCACCACTCCCTCCAGCTCCCTCAGATCCTCCTCCTCCTTACACCTGTTTGTCCCTTCAGCCCGTCTCACTACCATAGGGTGCATAGCGTTCAGCCGCTCTGCTCCCCGTCTCTGGAACTCACTACCACCCCAACTTAGAAACATCGATTCACTCCCTCACTTCAAAGCATTTCAGCTGAAACCTGCTGTTCTTTTTTTATTGATTTTATCTATTTTTATTGATGATTCTTTAATGGACTTTCTATAATTCTGTACGGTGTCCCTGAGTGCCAAGAAAGGCGCTTTAAATAAAATGTATTTTTATCATTATTATTATAACAATACAAATATTCCTGCTTTATTTTTCTGACTCTTTATTACCTGAGAACATCTACTGTACATTTAATTCAAAAGGAGCTACGATGACCCTTGGGAGCTGGTCTTCACTCACCCCTCTGGGCCATAAACTGATTCTGATGCTGCTGCGGCGGTGATGGCTCCCACAATCCCACCAATGACTCCTGGCAAAGCATGCAGATTATGGATTCCACATGTATCCTGGATCTTCAGGTGCTTCTCCATAAATGGCTGATGGGATTTTTAAAAAGCTTAGGTTGGATACCCTGATTTCTGATAGCTGACTTAAGCATGTTCGTTACAAAAACTAACACGGAACCTGGATTTTCTAATAATTACAATATAAAAGTTTAATCGCATCATGTCATAATTGTCATAACCAGAAACACTCCAAACCGTGATGTAGATGTATCCCAGTGTGGAAATGACGCCGCAGCAGAAGCCTACAATCAGAGAGCCATAGGGCATCAGCATGAACTCTGCTGCCGTTCCCACGGCAACTCCTCCAGCCAGAGTGGAGTTCTGAATGTGAACCTGGGAATCACACATAAAACATCTACCTGTTTGTCATGGAAGAGAATAATAGTTTGATCTTTCACCGAAAAGTCATATATGGTGACTATATCATATTAATCAGACTATACATGCCATAGCTTCAAGGTACAGTCAGGTTTCTTGTTTGCATGTTGAGTTTACTCAGCAGTGGCGCAACTCATCTACATTTCACAGTTAAACAAGTTGATGATGTATTTGTGAGATATATTCTATACAAATAAACACATCTCCTAATAATGCATACTTTTCACGACAGAAGCCTTGAGACTGATTTTAAAATAAAGTTACCATGTCTAGTTTTCCATGCTTCTGGAAGAGGCTTGAGATGGCCACAGTAGTGAGCACAGTGGAGGCCAAAGCCAGGTAGGTGTTGATGGCTGCTCTGTGCTGCCCGTCTCCATGGTCTGTGATGGCTGAGTTAAAGCTTGGCCAAAACATCCACAGGAAGAGGGTACCTGAGCAGACAGAAAGGTGGCACATTAAAAAAAACATGCATTACTTCCAGATAGCATTGCAAAAGGTTAAGATGCTGAAAAGATGTCTTTTGTATGTAATCATAAAAATCACCAATCATAGCAAAGACGTCTGAGTGGTACACGGAGCCCTGCAGACGGTTGCTCAGCTCCAGGCGCGGCCGATAGAGCATCCATGAGATGGAAAGACCATAATAACCTCCAAATGTGTGGATCACCATGGAACCTCCAGCATCTCTGGCCTTCAAGTAGGAATGTATCAGAGTTGGTGGAAGTAAATACATATTTACATACAGTACATATTTACAGCTGCCCTATCAGGAAATAACATACCTCCCATCCCACATGATTAATAGTCCACTGAGTCTCCAACTGCAGTAAAGTTTACCGTGGTGACACATACTATGAAGCAAGAACTCGCTGAATAAATTTATGATCGTGTGGATTAAAGTTAAAATCATCAACTCTACTGTACAGCTGAAAAATGTTAATTTTCAGTTTTAATGGAACTGTTTCTCCATGTGATGTTAAGTCAAAAGTAGGTAATTTTGCCTCCACAAAAGCATAATTGAAATGGACGGAATTTTTTTTCTTCTCATTTAAAAATTATTGACATGGAGTTAAAATAGTGGGATTAAGATTTTTAGATTTTCAAAAAATGTTTCCTCACTCCTCTTCAATTTAATGAAAATGTTTCTTGAAATTTAATCTCTTATCGTGGAAAAAACTAAAACTGCTTTGGAAAACTGCTGTGAAAAAAGAAAGTTTTTAATGGGGTTGTTACCTGAATGTACCGAAGCATTCAAATGTGCTAAAATTTTTTGGAATATTTCAGAAAGAAAATGTAAACTATTTTACATAACAAAAAGTGCCACTTCAGCATCAGGCTGATATATTAACCAGGATTCATAGTAAAATTTTGAACGCGTTCTGAGTAATGCCCTGGACAAAAACATACAGAATGAATGACAGACTGACAATCCCATAAGGTTCCACACAAAGGAGAAGCTGCGCCACTACGTGGGAGAAACAGTAGAACCCACTGCACAATAAGATGTATTTCTAACACAGGGCAGTGAACCCTTTGGTTCTAATATGAGTCATAAAGCTCATGCTATGCTAACACATTTCACAAACAATAACACACATACAAATAATGACAAAGAGAAATTGACAGAATTTTCAACAACAAAAGGAATGTGTTAATCAGTGAATGGGATGTGAGATAAGATGCTTATGTGATAGATAACCTACAACACATACATATGTTCGGTAAGCTGTCAGCTGTGAGATTGAATGCTGGATACTGTCCTAAAATTCTTTTGCATGTAACTTATTTAAAGTGTAGTAGTGTCAGAATCTAAGAAAATAATTTAAAACAACAGACAGATGATTTCATGGCACCCACTTAACAGGTGTCCATTATTAGGAGTGAATAAACACAGCAGAACCATTCGGAATGGAGTATTCACTCAGCCATACACTGATACACTAACATCTAGTCAACAGTTTCTGAGTTTGGTGATGTGAAATAATAATATCAATGTTATGGAGAAAGATCAACATATATTATAGAATGTCTTTTCCAAACACCATTGCTTCAACTTACATGTATGAGATCTAGGATAATATATTCCTCTACAGCAAACAGTGTGATCCCGAACAGAGTCAGAACCATCAGCTGGACTGGGCTGACTTTGCCAAGCACTGCCCCATAGGCGATTAAGCAACCCGCCACGCAGAAGTCAGCATTGATGAGACTAAGGGGGGGGGGGGAGGGAGATCATTGGTTAACAAGTCAATATACCATAATGTGCCATCTGGGCTAACAATTAAGACATGAAGACAATAGTAGACTTAGTAAAGTGTATTTTGGACGAATCGTGAACTGATCTGGCTCTCCTGAAATCCTTTGTCTTTTATTCACCCTTACAGCCACATACAGAGTGACTCTTATCATATCTGTGACTGCACCACAACACAATCTCTACTTGTCATTAAAGTTTCTGTTTACCATCTGAAATTGAGACTGTGTGGGTCAAACTGGTTTTTCCACCCACTATGCATCCCCTTTTCCTAAATCACACAGGGACAGAATCATATTCCCCTCAGATATATTCTAATAAATAAAACTGAATTTGAGGTGAATAAAGTTACTTTATTTAGACTGTCAACTGGCATGATTTTATTATTACATATAATCATTGAGCCTTGATTTTCTATTTGTAGTTGTTTACTTTCATCAAATTGAAACAGAATAACTTGACAAGATCTTTTTCAATCATTTTGAGAAGAATTGAATATTTACTTTTCAACTCCAATTTTGATCTTTCCGTCTGTGAAGTCCAAGGAGTGGAACCAGCCTTGCATCAGCAGCGCCCACTGGAGACCAAAGGCCGCAATGAGGAAGTTGAAACCCACTGCGCCAAAACTGTACCGCTTTAGAAAGGTCATCAGGAAGCCAAACCCAACAAATATCATCACATGTACATCCTGGAAACCTAAGAAGGCAGAGATGAGGGAGATAAGAAGAATGAACACTAAAGGACTGAGACGCAAACCTGTCTGTGTTGAGATGATGAGAATTTCTCCAACTGGGTGTCTTTATTCTCAGTCAGTCTGCTAAAAAAGTCACTATGATGATATAAGAATCATGTTTCAATATTTAATACTTTTTAATTATTCTTCCAATTCCTATAATAATAATAATTAAAAGCTCATTGCCTTTTGAAACGATGTACTGGGGATTATTTTATAGCCACATGATATCAGAGGCATAAAATGATCTTAAAATCAAATCAATGTCCTTTGCCACAATTATTTCAGAAAGAACAAAAATATTTACCATGAGACGTCCAGTGATGGGAACCTGCATGTCACACAGACGTCTGACATGAATGACTATCAATTATACTGATTAAAAACTCCGGAGTTGGGATAGCTCACAGTATGGAGGTCCACGTCCAATGACAACATGACAACTAGAAAGTGGAGAACATGCCTCCACAAAGGCCCAGCAGGGTAAGGACACGTGTTATAAATGTACATTAACATGGCTGGCGTCAGGGTTATAGGAGCTTAAATGTATGTTTATCTTGTACAGTATAGAAATCATCCACTTTAAGTCACTGTCGCTCCTGCTGGGAGACACAGGGGTGTGGTTTTATGTTATTTACCCGAACACTTGAATGGTTTGGATTCACACAAGGAAGAAGAAAAGAGTTCAAAAGTTTTCTGTTGACGTTGACAACATCTCTCCTCATTTTCAGCGATTGTTGTTGCTCACTCCTTTATCTAGATCTAGTCTACAAGTCATGGTTCCCTCTTTGAGACTACAGTATACCCAATTTTTCATCTGGTTTCATCGAACTCAAGTCATTTTTTATACATTTTAACATTCAGAGTTAAAAAAAGAAGAAGAAAGAATTCCCAAATTTTCCAGATCTACTCCAGAATTTAAGGTGTTCTTCCCTACTACTTGCCCAACCATTATATCAAAGGTCATGAAATTATGTTTTGTGTAATACTGACAAACAATCAAATACACAAATAAAAACCAGACAGAACTAATCACACATTTTGGTTGAAAACACTCCTAACCCATTGAGGCAGGGACTCCACCAGACCTCTGAAGGTGTGTTGTGCTATCTGGCACCTAGCCATTAGCAGCACGTCCCATCGATATTTAGCTCATTTAAGATCTGAGAAATTTAGAGACCAACTCGAGACTTCAAACTTGTGTTCCTCAAACTTTCTCTTGAGTCATTTTTCTTTGTGACATTGTCATGTGGGAATTTCCATGGAAGGTTCTCTATGATCCCCAATGGTACCAATACAACAGTAGATTGCATGTGTGAAAGTAGCATCCTCATGGATGGCAGGACAGTGCAAACTTGTGTCACATGTTCCATAGGTAAGCGACGCACAGGTAACCGGCCATCAACGGGATGTAGAAGAAAACATGATTCATCAGAACAGACTCCCTTCTTCCATTGCCTCATAGTCCAGTTCTGTACTGTGACAGCTGTCAGAACCAGTGTTGATTTCTTCAGCAGTCTGAGTTACAGTGGCCTGTCATGGCTGAACAGTGAGTCTTTGCTCAACGAAATATGTTTTCAACATGAAAGAAAACACATTATTTACAGCGATATAAAAGGAAATTTCAACATATCATTGAATGATAATTGCATCCAATGGTGTCAAGAGTTTGCCAATAAATTCAAGAATCAGGGTTGATGTAACATCTGTAGTACGACAATAGAGCGCATACAGACAGTTTGTTTGTTTTCACAACAGATCACCCTTGGTGCACATGAGGGACGTGGAAATCACATGAAGATAACTCAAGGACACATTTACCTCTACTTTCCAGTTAGGTGGTGGGGAACAAAAAATAATTCTGAAAACATTGCTCATTGAAAATCAAAGCTTGTTTTTGACATAGATGTCACAAGAAAATAACTTTAATCCATTGGTATGAAAATATGATATGAAGAGTGAACCATTTCTGGATCATATTTAACCATGTGGATTCCTAAATAGATAGGCTTATGTTATTACACAAGAGAGCACCGTGACTGACACCTCTCAAAATAATGTTTCCCACTCTGTCTTGAAACATTATAGTGTGTATAATAACAGTTTGTAATAAATTAATTCTATAGGAAGACCTTATTCCCCACAGATCAGGAAAAACAAGAGTTACGCAAAGGGGAGAGGAGGTCTTGTGACTTTTCGATAAGGTCTTAAATATTTCTATGTGCACAAGGACTAATTTGTTGACACTTTGCTTGAGTTGAACTGGAAAGAAAAGCCTAAGGGATTTCAACCCCATGGGATCTGTGAACAGCTGGGTGTCAGCATTGCAGGACTAATCTCATCCACACTGTCTCTTATCAACATGGTGACTCATGTAGAATATTTAACTGCTATCGAAACATCCAAGTTATAGTGGAATACTGTGATAAGCCAAAAGGGTCCATGTGCATTGATGTTATATATAGTATATTTACAGGACAGAGTGTCAAGATTTAATTATTATTATTATATTAATGTTGAGAGAAAATAAATAAATAAAAAGACACTTACTTGGATATCTGAAGTAGAAGTCATTTTCAATGTCACTTGATATGTTTTTAGATTTTCTGTATTCAATCCAGTGTGTATCTGATTCTTCATTGTATCGGATAAAAACCCCAAACAGGATGATCATAGCAATTTGCCACACAAAGCAAACTGCTGGAAGACTGAGACGAACATTAGTATTTTTGGTTCGGTCACATAATTCCCTGAAGCTCTGAACACAGCCCATCGTTAGCCGTAAATTTTAATTGTCGTCTATTTTTTAAGAGGTATAAGAGTAACAAGAATTCTGTCAGAGTTACACCTGAAGGATCCTGAGCATCTTAAGTACAAGGGAGGATGAGCAAAGGCATATGTTTACTTAAACATGGAGATCCTCCCACAGTCCCTCCCTCCACATTTACACTTGATTTCATTTTCACATGGTATCATGTCTTAAATAAACCAAAAGTCTCATTATTTGACCCCAAATATGCTATCATAATTTGATTTGATATTTATTGAAGCTTTGTTGTGAGGGAATGAAATCCTGATTTCTACTTTATGGAGGAAAAACATATTTACAGACATAAATCAATTGTTTGTGGTTGACATACACTTAGCTAAGTCTTTTCTTGAGCAGGTATTCAAGGAAAGACCCCAGCACTCCCGTGTCAAAGTCATGTTACAAAAAGGCAAAGATGTGCTTGTGAGGCTTGTGTCTTTCCTCTGTGCAGGACAGATTATGTGAACCATGAACTGTAAATAATGTGTATCCATGCTGGGTCTCGTTAGAGAGATGCAGGACATGACAAAGCTGAATTTTTTTCTTACTGACAAAAGTCCACCGTTTTACTGCATCTTTAGGCTTAAATAGTCAGAATATATGTGCAAAATACAGAATTTTGTTATTGAAACAACTACGTTTCAATAATTTAGGGTGTGCAGTTCTTGGAAATGTGAATATATAATGTAGGACTTTACATGATGACAGGAAGACGAATGTTTTTGTCACACTTGTAATAGTAATTCCACTTATCAGAAGCATGTCGTATTCTATTATAGGTATTGGTATAGGTATTGATTTTATAACATGATAACAGTTAACCAATATAACACAAGAACAGAAATTCCCATTGAATTAAGGAGGCTACACTTTAGAAAGAAAGGAGATGCTGGGGTAGACCCACAACCAGAGGAATGGTAGGATATGTCTCATGGGGGGGCGGGGGGTGACATCTGGAACAACCTGCTTGGCTTGCTGCCAGCATGATGTAACCGCAAATATGCATAACAAGAATGGATGATCAATATCACTCACTGTGTTGACAGACCCAGGAGCTCACTTTGTCTTGTAGACCTGCTGTATATGGGGTAAACAGACTTCACCTCAACAAAGTTAATTTTACCTAAAGAAAGCAGTGCATCCCTGGGATGCGCTTCAACCAAAATTTGTGCATCCCAACATTACATTTATGCATCCCAAAAGTTATAACAGAATATACAGTAGAAGTGTACGCAAGGTTTTGCCAATATTAAAATGTATAAACAAACTGTTAATTTGAATGATTTTAACTGTTCAGTAAAAAGGAAAAAACAGGAAAATTACATATTATTTTTATCAAAATGTTACAACCTGGTGATATTTCTTAAAAAGAAGTGTTTAATAAATAAATAAAGATGTAATATTGTTTTTTTTCTCCTTTTGCTTTCACTTAATAGTTTTCTTTGCCATTAATTCATATATTCTCCTGTGGACACTGCACTAAGCTGAAAGAACCTTCTCCACACAGATTTTTTGTAAGCTGCATTTTGTCTTTGGTGCTGACATTTAGCAATGCCTCACCCATGGAAGCAATCATGTCCATTTAAAAAAAAAGATAAGAAATCTTCATTGGTTAAAAAAACTGGTCAGCTTCTTCTGCATCTTCTTCTGTACCATCCACAGTAATATCTATCTCTTTCTTTTCATTAAATTTTGATTTTTTTATTCAGGAAAGTACTCATTGTCACTTGGGTTTTCACCAACTTTTGCATCTTTTTCGGAGGCATGGTGATAATGTGAGACTAACTCCTTCACTGCAGCATGTAAAATGTGCAGATGTCGATTTTATTCATTCATTGTCACAACCGCTTCATCTGTCTATCCAAGCTGACTAAGGGCGTGAGGCGGGGGAAACTCTAGGCGCGACGCCGGTGCCCCACGGAGCCGCACAGAGACGCAGACAAACACGCACGCACACAAAACACATCTGATTACACAAACATAGATAGCAGAACAGTTCCTCGTCTATCACATAATGTTCTAAACACAAAAGCACATACAGCACATAGATAATAACTGATACACGGTAGGTTGAGTCAGGCTGACCCCATGAAGACTGTCTGACCCAAACAGAGGTTCTGCTGCGTCTGTTGAAGAATTCAGCGCTGTATCCTCACCGACTTCGTAAACCACTGAACTTCTTCAGTAAACCTTGTTCGTATTGATGATACGCCTCTCAACCAAGATCAAAGAACCATAGAGAGTTTTTGCTCTGAGTGACACGCTAACAGCTTACATTTACTTTAAATTCTAAAGTCTGTCAACTTTGGAAGAGGATTGAAATGCATGTGAACACATGGATGTGATTTGGGAAAAGTGATCTATATTTTTAATTTAATGTCATTGTGAACAAAACAGAAAAAGCTTATCTGAATGTTCAGACCTCAGCAAGAGAGGAGAATTGACTTTATGACACCTAATGTAAATTTAACTGAAAATTCCACAATTAATACACCTCACCCTCAATCATCAAAAGAGTGAAAGACTTTTTATCCCAAGTTACAACAATGTGGCGTGCTGCTCTGCCCACTAGACACGTCTTATCACAGAAGGACTAATCTGTGAGCAGAAACCATTTGAGCACATTGATGGCATTGAAACACAGCACCAGAAATCATGTTCACTTTTTGACAAGTAGAATGTCACCATTAGATAAGTGAATAATTAGATAATACAGTTATATCATAGGAGATACCTTACATCACACACTTATTCTGAGTGTGCTAAAATGGGTATTGTACTAGTTTCAGTCCATTTGGTTAAAAATTATAGGGAGGTGTTTATTGTTGTTTAGTATTTATTCATTCATCATCTCAAGTACTAGCTAAAGCTACAGTATATGTTTAGCACTTTCTTAGACAAATATACACAAAGAAGTATTATCTGAACACACACTCTTAACAAAC
This sequence comes from Antennarius striatus, assembly GCF_040054535.1. Taxonomy (NCBI): domain Eukaryota; kingdom Metazoa; phylum Chordata; class Actinopteri; order Lophiiformes; family Antennariidae; genus Antennarius; species Antennarius striatus. Next base: position 14,461,016 of record NC_090779.1, read on the forward strand.
CCAGAAACTTACTTGTGATAAGAAGGAAATACTATGAAAATCAAGCCCAGCTCAAACTGTAAAGTAAAAATGTAATTTATAATAATTAATTGTAAAATTGCAGTTAATATGTATTAATCAATGTTAAATTTATGTTAACAATATTTCCTGCTTCAAATGCTTTCAAGAGCACATTTCTAAGGATTTCAGCGTGCAACTATGTTATGAGAGCGGTTTCTCTCAGGACGCACTCGAAACAAACCAAGGACTCACGTGCTGAATTATTTTAATAGAGTAAGAGCACATAATCTGCTTGAGCTCAGACCAGAACTGACTTTCAAAACTTACTTTAGTTGTGATACTAAGATTCTACACTCATTATTTAATGTGAGGTCAGTCTGCTGTTTCTGCGCATTCATTATTTTGCACAGTGGAGTTCAAACATAATGACTGATGTGTGACTGATGTGTCAAACAATCAGCTGTGGTTGGTAAATATTTACAGATTTGTTATTCAAGTATATTTGTTTTACTCTCATAAATCAAATGAAGAAATGTGTAAAACCATTTTTGCTACTACATACCTGCCATTGATGTAGTTATATGAAGGCGACTCCCTTCTGTGTAAACCTCCTTCAGATGTTAATTCAGTGATGTGTTTTAATATACTGGTATTGTATTGAAGACATGGCGGTGGATTTTGCTTGTACAGGTATATGACCATAGAAAATGCTTTAATTACATCCTTATCTTGGAATAAATCAGCATGTCAGTAGCTAAACACACAGATCAATGCACTGAGCTGATTGTAATCTCAGTGATCTTAGCGTTTCCCTAAGCGACGCAGCTTTGGTGATGTCATTCCTGTGGATGAGGTGAACCACGGGGATGAGTTGATCTCTTAAGACAACTTATTGCAAAGTTAAAATTTGCAATAAAGTCTTATTTTATTGGGATCTTCCAACCACAAGCCCACTTATTCTCACAATTTGAGACTTGACGCTACACGAGATGTGAAATCCATCCGAGAATCCGTGTCTACAAATAGGAAAGAGGGGTGGTGACTAAACTAAACTTACACCTTCCAAAAGAAACTAAAAATTAATTTCCACAATTTGCACAAGCTGAGTGAAGTGATATTCTGTCTGAACAGCCCACATTTATACTCCAGTCACTTTTACTGCTGACAGCAAGAAATTCACCTTGATTACCAAATCCAGAGGTGCAGTTCATTAAAACTGTTTATTCTGAATATTTATTCTTAATTTACACTTGAACTTCTCCTGTCATTACATGTGGAAATGTCTTCTATGACCAAGACCCACCGTACTTAAATAATAACTAGCTTCAAGTAGTAATGCCTGTGGACACAGTCACACTGTAACCACCCACATAGGAGTTTTCAAGAACTGAAGATGATACTCAGGGCTGTGTGGGAGTGAAAGCCTGTACCCAACTGGCAGTTACTGAATTCTGACAGTGAAAAACACTGAAGAAAATAGAGTGACTCTTGACACTAGATAAACCTCCCATCATCTTTTTAACTTTAGCTCCGAGACTCAATCTCAACACACTGCTGACAGCATCATGAGTCATTTTCAGTTCTCTTGTAGTGATGGGAACAGGCAGAAGAGTAGGAAGAACCATAGTGTTTAAGATAAAAAGAGATCTATCCTTCATCCCAATGGAACCTCCTGTCATAGAAGGAAATCCATTTGAGTCCATATGACTCAGGGACATTCTAGTGGCAGCATTATAATGTAACCAAATACAATGTAAACCCTGGTCAGTCACACTCAGATAAGGAAACCGCTTGTTGTTTATCAAATAGAAAAAAATCAAGTTGTTATAGTAAAGGTAACTTGGTTAATCTACCTGGAGTCCACCATATAATAAAAGCAAATGGAAAATTATTGAAGTGGTAAAAGAGTCAAAATATGTGTGAAGGTTCCTGGTGACCTGGAAATAAAACATATGGGTTTCTGAATAACATATTTACTCAATTTCTGTAACCAGTTTTAACACAACACCACCATGAGACCATTCAATACATTCAGTGCCTTTATGCAAAATCAATGGAATATTTACCAAAGATGCTGGAAAAAACAATGAGCATGTATTACACCCAGTATGATGATACAATTTCATTCTCTTACATGATTTTGTCACACAAAAAATAACTCCAGTGGAGGACTGAACACGGATTTGAAGGTGGTAAATTAAGACAAATTTAAGGCCAAACAATTATTTGAAATGTTAAAATTTAAATTCTGACCAACAAAACCATAAATAAAAAAATAGATTGACCTTTTTCATGTGACAGCAACTGCAATAAGAGGTTACAATATTGTGCAAGTGTATTATGAACCCAAATCAACAGTAAGTTGATGTTCCAACATGTTAAACTCTGCATCAGACAGAAGATACCTCTGGATGATATCTATTACATCCTTTTCTGTGGAAAGCTCATAGTCATTCTTGTTCTTGAATGGTAAATGTCCAGCCAGCTCGCAAAGGGCAACATTGAAGGCAGATTCCTCCTTGGTGCCAAAGCTTGACACTCTGGGCCACACAGCAATGCGAACACCTTTTCTTGAAAGGCGATCCTCTTCTGTCTGTATGTGATCACAGGGCGGACATCCTCGAGTGAAGAACAGGTTGTGAGCAATATTACGCATCACAAGAAAGTCTGTGACTTGACAGATGGATTTGGCAACTTTGTCCACACATTCTGAATCTGCATAAAACAAAAAGCCTCCAGGAAAATCTAACAATCGATAGAACCCTTTTTCAGGAACCAGCAGTTTGACAGGCCTAGACTCGATTTTGAGCTCATGGTCCAGGTAATACCCGTGTAGGTGCAAGTGATTGACAGATGCAAATGCTCCAAGACTGTTGAATCCCACACGGAAACCTGGATTGGAGCTCAGTAGCACAGATTCAATGCCGGTCTTAGTGGCAAACTTTGTTAGGACCTGTGGGAGACAGAGTGAAGGATCTGGAACAAAGAGACAATGTCCAAACTCTAAAGGACTGACATTTACCAGAACAACCATCCTGCAGGCTTGCTGCAACTGCTCCCCTTCATTTGATCCCTCAGTGTCCTTTATCATCTCAAATATAATTTCATCTGGATTTATTTTATTGAAGTTAAACTGCTTGGCATTGAACTCTTGTTGAATACTCAGAATCTCCTGAGGCTTTCTTCTCTCTATTCCTCTTTGAATATTCAGCTGGGCCACATAGCCACACGGGCCCGGCAGGTTTCGTGTTTGTAAATCACCTAAATGGTAACGAAAGAGCCCCTTCTCCATCCTTTCTCTCCAGCCAACTTGGATGATCCCGTCAAAACCTTCTGTCATTAAGGTCATCCCAAAAGAGCTTCTACTGCTCCAATGCACATCTGTGACAAAGTCCCTGTGGCTGTACACAAACTGAAGTTTCATGGTTGACCTGTTGGGAAACAGAGAGGTATGAGTTTAACAATAGGATTCATTATGCTAGTTCATTTAGATGTAATCCTTCTGGAGCATCAGGGAGAGAATCAAACATGATCCCAGCAAACACTGGAGATAAAGTGAGATAAAGATAACTAACATTAATAATCTATCCACTGTTGTACTGATAAGTGCATTAAATGTACTGTTTCATCAGAAACGTATCAGTAAAAATAATCGTTCAAATACCTGTTCAACATTTTAAGAATACACATTCTGTCTAAATCATCAATTAAAAGAAAAACACGTCAAGGGCAATAAAAATCTGACGTATATATAGTTTCAGGCCAGGTCATGCTGTGTAAACAACTCCCTTCTGATGTGAATACGTCTCTCAGTCATCGATGACGCGCCTCTGATGAACAGCTGCTGCAGGAGTTCTCAGATAGCTGGAGTCTGACGACCCCGCAGCCAAATGTCGCTGACCTTTAAATGTAATCTCTGATCTATAATGTCAAAGGCAGCGTCTTCAATAACACGACAGCAGATTAAACACATGTAAAATGTTTCAACAGCCTCTTACTCAATAGTACAAATGTTCACCTGAGTCTTCTCCTAGCACCGGCTTTCTAATTTCGCCGACCTACGTCAGCATGTCAACTTCCGCGTACGTTTTCTTCTTCGTGGGTTTTTGTTTTCCTTATTTGGTCACACATCCGCTTGGGCTTTTCAGAATAAATTGATCTAAAAATGAACTGAGATACAAATCTTTGGAATGATCGTGTGAAAAGTGTTAGAAGTACTAACTGATTTATAAACAATATATTTAAATGTTTTTAAATTTTTTAAATATCATATCTATATTTTTATTTTCCTTTTTGAATTGGTAATGCTAGATGAATAACATTATTCATTCATTCATTCATTCATTCATTCATTCATTCATTCATTCATTCATTTTCTCAATCTGCTTCATCCGCTTGTGCAGGTCATGGGGAGCTGGAGCCTATCTCAGCTTGTCTCAGGGGTGAGGCGGGGGAAACTCCGGGCGCCACGCCAGTGTACCGCAGTGAATAACATTACCTTTTTGTAAAAAGTCTTATACTGTACAGTGCTTGCCCTATAATATTACCGTTTCAACATTAAAAAAAGGACATGCCCAAAAATGTATGAAGATATGTAAGTGTAAAAGCCATATCATAAACTGCGATTATGATCAAACTGTAATTGCGTGTGCTGAGTAACTCTCTGGTTTTTCCCAACCACATTCTGTAGGCTCAACTAACTAAGAGAGGATGAGCAGCTGGCCAATCCGGCCTCATGCTTATTTTAGTCACCACATGCTTCCAGAGATAAAACAGGCAGTAACTGGCAGGGGTGAGTGTCTAGCACAAATTTTGGGCTCACCAAGGATCACAGTCAACTCAATTTACTTTTGTTTTACAGTACAATTTAAATTTTGTTTTTAAATATAAATAAGAACAAGAGAGAGGATGGAAGACAGCAATGACAAAGTAAGTAAAGCTGTATTTGGAAATATAAGCTACTGATTAAAGCAACTAAAAATGACTTATGATTACTAATACCCTGCGACCTGCATTAGCGGATTAAGCGGGTTGGAAGATGACTGACTAATTACTAACATTTACTCCTGTTTCTGTGGAAAAAAAAATATTTTGAGATTTTTAAGTGTACATAAAGAGTACAGTTATAATTATACATGGCAAAATGTTTGATTTCCTGGTCTGTCATATCACTAATTCCTTAAAAAAAGATTTTACATTAATATTGAAGAGTTCTTGTAAATCAACATGTCACCTCTGTCTTAAATTTGATTTTCTCAGACAATTTTGTACCATTTCCCTCCCTATAGAGAGAAAAGAAAGCAGAAGATGAAGGTCACACTCTAAATATAAATATGACACCAGACACCAACACAGAGCTCACAGGAAAGGATTCCCAGACACACTGCAGAGTCACTGTCCAAGGTATGTCATGAATTTATGCTGTTTGCTCCATATGGATGAATATTAATAATTCCCTTTGAAAAATTATCGAAGGATATATTGATATTATAATGATTTCAATATATCAACATCAATATAATATTGAAATATTGATACCACAGGAAATATCAAAGGAAATATTCATAATTTCTCTTGAAACAAAAATGAAGTCAAGGTTATGTACACACACACACACACACACACACACACACACACACACACACACACACACACACACACACACACACACACACGGTCCCAAATTGATCGTAAGTGACTCAGTTGTAATGAGGTTGCTTGGGGACAGCAGGTCAGTGGCTCAATACCCAGTCAGGACTGCCTTGGAATAGGAGACATGTCAGAAATATGAGATCAAGAAGTACATGGCTTTCCCACAGACAGATGGAACACTGACTGACAAGTCATCTGTGAACTGTATAATCTTAACAATTAGATGAAATTGTGCAGTTATATTAAGTTCTCAACTGGGCAAAAACTGCTTCAGTAGGTAGAGTTGTTGCTTCACAGCAAGGACTTTCCAGGTTTGATTCTTTTCTTTGTAGTCTATATGTTCTCCCTGTGTCTATATGGGTTCTCCAGCTTCCTCCAACCTCCAAAAACTTAAGATAAATTGTCACCTAAATTGTTGTGTGCGTGAGTGGTTGTTCCTGTTTCATGTGCTGATGCACTGGTGACGCACCCGGGGTGTACCCCGCCTCTTGCTCATAGCTGGCTGGGATAGACTTTAGCAATACCCCTGGCCTGCAAGTTGGAAAGTGATTGAAGACGAGTTGATAGATGGATGGATGGATGGATGGATGGATGGATGGATGGATGGATGGATGGATGGATGGATAGATAGATAGATGGATAGATGGATGGATGGATGGATGGATGGATGGATGGATGGATGGATGGATGGATGGATGGATGGATAGATGGATAGATGGATGGATGGATGGATGGATGGATGGATGGATGGATGGATGGACACGTGGACACATGGATAGATGGATGGAAAGATGGAGGAATTTCTCAACTGCTTCTCCTGGTGTTTTTAATGTGACGTGCACTACTGAAATGCTAGAATTTATACTATTTAACTTGGATTTATTTATGTTTATTTTTGCCAAACATCCAGAAGATGTTTCGTTCATACATTCATTCATTCATTTATTCATGTCTTACCATTACTTAATACAAAGCATACAAAAATGTATTTTCAGAGAAACCATCATGCAAGAACAATACAATACAATAAAATATACACAAAAATAAACCAGAATAATTGAACTCACAAGATTAAAATGTTAAATGTGTTTAAAATATTACAAATATAATTTCTGTTTACAACTTATAATCATATATAACTTTGTTTCCCTCCTGCAATCCCTTCTTATGCTCTGCTTATTTGATTTCATTTCCTCACAGCAGGTCAGCCTGTTACTCCTTCAGAGAACAGAGAACACAGCCCAGAAATCCAACCTGACCAAGCCACAGATTTGGAAAATGCTGTTAAGCCAAAACTCCAAATAACTTTGAATACATTTACTGTCAAGAATGGCGAAGATCTAAAAGTAGAGATCCCAGTGGTTGGGGATCCCACACCAAAAATGGAATGGAAAAAAGATGGTCAGGCAGTCAAAGAGACATCAAGGCTGGAGATTTCAAATACATCATCATTAACAGTTCTTCATATCAGACATGGTGCCAGAGAGCATTCTGGTCAGTATTCAATCTCTGCAAGCAACATTGCTGGAAAGCATACTGGAGAGATCTCTGTGATTGTTCTTGAAAAGCCAGACCCACCCAGAGGGCCTGTGAGGATTGATGAGGTCAGTTCTGACTATGCTGTCATTTCTTGGGAGCCACCAGAATACACAGGTGGCTGTCAGTTAGACAACTACAGTGTTGAGAAACGGGAAACTACAAGCACAGAATGGCAGACTGTGTCAGCAACAACAGTCAGAAGCACTATCAAAGTCAGCAAACTGAAGACTGGAAGTGAATACCAATTCAGAGTGTTTGCAGAAAATAGGTATGGAAAGAGCACTGCAATCACCTCACCTGTTGTAGCCGCACAATACCCTTTTAGTGTGCCCACTGCTCCTGGCATCCCCTATGTGTCTACAGTGACCAAGTACAGCATGGTGGTGGAATGGGAGCCTCCAGCCAATGATGGAGGGAGTACCGTCATTGGCTATCACCTCGAACGCAAAGAAAAGAACAGTATTTTATGGACCAAGCTAAACAAATTTGTTATAACCGATGCTCGCTTTAAAACAAGTGGACTGGAGGAGGGTATTGAGTATGAATTTAGAGCCTTTGCAGAGAATACTGCAGGACTTAGCCCTTCAAGTAAGACATCTGAATGCTATGTGGCTAGAGACCCCTGTGATTCACCTGGCAAACCTGAAGCTGTTGCTATTACAAGAGAGAACATCACACTTCAGTGGGCAAAACCCAGATATGATGGTGGCAGCACCATTACAGGTTACCTTGTGGAAAAGAGGGACCTCCCAGATGGCAGATGGATGAAGGCAAACTTTACTAATGTTATTGAGAATAACTTCACAATTACAGAACTGACAGGAGGTCAAAGTTATGAGTTTAGAGTAACTGCTAAAAATGGTGCTGGTGTTTGGAGCACACCTTCAGAAAGTATAACCGTGATTGCTCAGGATGTTATTGAAGGACCCACAGCAATCATTGATCCTAAGTTCAAGACTACTACTGTTGTTCAGGCTGGTGAGACATTTGTTATTGATGCTGATTACTTTGGGAAGCCCCTCCCTTCAGTAGTGTGGCTGAAAGAAGGAAAAGAAATTGATAAAGTTACACCAAGAATGGAGGTAAAAAATACCCTCATCCATACGACTTTGACTGTCAGAGACTGTACACGAGAGGATGGGGGGCACTTTGTGTTGAGTCTCGGTAACAGTGGTGGAACAACATCGATCGCAGTTAATGTGAAAGTTCTGGATAGACCTGGTCCTCCAGATGGACCTTTGAAGGTAAAACTTGTCAGTGTAGAGAAATGTAATCTTCACTGGAACCCTCCTTTAAAGGATGGCGGTGCCAGTGTTTCCCACTACATCATTGAGAAAAGGGAGACCAGCCGTGTTACATGGACAGGGGTTGAGTCTCATGTTGAAGCTTTGAGTTACAAAGTGACAAAACTGGTACGTAGTAAAGAATATATTTTCAGAATTGCTGCTGTGAACAAGTTTGGTATTGGTGACTTCCTAGAATCAGAACCCTTCATTGCACAAAACCCCTTTTCAACGCCTGGTGCGCCTTCAACTCCTACAGCCAGCACTGTGACTGGTGACTCTATTCTGCTAACTTGGGAGAGGCCTGAGAATGATGGTGGCTCAGAGATTGATGGTTATATAGTGGAGAAACGTGACAAAGATGCTATCAGGTGGACTAAATGTAACAAAAGAAGACTAAATGAATTGCGTTTCCGATGTACAGGGCTTGCTGAGGGACATTGCTATCAGTTTAGAGTAATGGCAGAAAATGCTGCTGGTGCGGGTACGCCAAGTGAGTCCAGTGATTATATAAAAGTATGTGAAGCAATTTACCCACCCGGCCCCCCTACCAACCCCAAAGTAGCAGACTCTTCCAGCAGTACTGTATCTCTTACATGGTCAAAGCCAATTTATGATGGTGGAGCAGCTGTCAGCGCATTTGTTGTTGAGATGAAAGAAGCTGGAGAGGATATGTGGATGATATGCTCACCTAGCACAGGTGTTGAGGATACAAGTTACACTATTAAGAGGTTGAGAGAAAATGCAGAGTACAATTTTCGGATTCGTGCAATTAACACTGCTGGACTTGGAGAGCATGTGGATGTACCTGGATCTGTGATAGCTTCTGAAAAACTAGAGGCACCTGAGATTGAGTTAGACCTTAGTTTGAGGAAGATAGTAAGTGTTCGAGCCTGTTCCACATTACGTCTCTTCGTCACCCTCAAAGGAAGGCCAGTGCCTGAGATTAAATGGTTAAAAGAGGGTAGCAGCCTCAGTGAGCGTGCACAAATTGAAGTAACAAGCTCATACACAGAGTTACTGATCGAAAATGTCAATAGAAATGACAGTGGAAAATATGTGTTGACTGCTGAGAACCACAGTGGTTCTAAATCAGCATTCATCAATGTCAGGGTGTTGGACTCTCCCAGCGCTCCAACAAACTTAAAAGTCAAGGACGTAAAGAAAGATTCTGTGGTCCTCTCTTGGGAGCCACCTCTCATTGATGGAGGGGCAAAAGTTTCACATTATATTGTAGAAAAGCGAGAGGAGGCCAGGAAGGCATTCACGAGTGTCTCAAGCAACTGTGTCAGAAATTCATACAAGATTGAAAATCTCCAGGAAGGAGCCTTCTATTATTTTCGTGTCTTGGCTGTGAATGACTTTGGTACTGGAGTCCCAGTAGAGACAACTGAGGCTATTAAAGTGTCTGAGGCTCCTCTGCCTCCTGGCAAAATTACACACAGTGATGTTACCTGCAACAGTGTTAAACTGTCTTGGGAGAAGCCCGAACATGATGGAGGAAGCAAAATCACAAGTTACATTATCGAAATGCAGACTAAAGGAGAGGACACATGGACAATTTGTTCACAAAGTAAAATACCAGGAGTGACTATTTGTGGGCTGACTAAAGGAAAACAGTATTTCTTTCGAGTCAGTGCTGTCAATGAAAAGGGAAAAAGTGAACCAAAGTCCCTTTTGGCACCAGTCACAGTAAATTATACGAGTGCTGGGCCCATTATTAATTTGTTGTCCAACACATTCAGTGTCAAAGCAGGAAATGATTTAAAGATTGATGTTCCATTCAAATGTGCACCACCACCAACAGTAGCCTGGAAGAAAGATGGCAACTTGCTAAAAGAGACAAGCAGGGTAAATGTGTACACATCTGACACATCATCTCAGTTAATTATCAGGGATGCAAATAGAACAGATGTTGGCATGTATGAAGTCACTCTAGCCAACTCTGTTGGAACCACATCCTCTGAAATCTTTTTCAATGTCTTTGAAAGACCAGGACCACCAACTGAGCTCAGTGTGGATGAAGTAAGTGCTGATTTTATGTCACTGTCGTGGCAACCCCCACTTTATGCTGGTGGATGTCAAATTAGTAATTATATTGTTGAGAAGAGGGACACAGGCAGCACAATTTGGGAGATGGTATCAGCTACAATAGCGAGAACATCAATCAAAATTTCCCGTCTGACACAGGGCACTGAATATCAGTTACGTGTTGCTGCAGAGAATCGATATGGAAAAAGCCAATTTGTTGAGTCTGAACCTGTTGTTGCACAGTATCCATTCAAGGTCCCTGGTCCGCCAACCAAACTCAGGGTTGTAAATTCCTCCAAGTCTGCCATAGTGGTTGCATGGACCAAGCCAGATACTGATGGTGGCAGCCCTATCACTGGTTACCATATTGAATGCAAAGACCAAAGCAGCATTTTGTGGACAAAGTTAAACAAAAGCCCAGTGACCGAGAACCAGTTTAAAGCAACGAGCATTGAAGAAGGTCTTGTATATGAGTTCCGAGTCTATGCTGAAAATATAGCTGGTGTTGGGCCACGCAGTAAGACATCTGAGCCTGTAGCAGCGAGAGATCAGTGTGACCCCCCACTTAACCTCACAGTCACTAATATAACAAGCAGCTCAGTTTCTCTCTCATGGGACAAACCTGAATATGATGGTGGAGCTAAAATAACTGGGTACATTGTTGAGCGTAAGGAGATGCCAGACAGTTGCTGGCTGAAATGCAACTTCACCAACTTACTAGACACCTTCTTAGAAGTGACTGGCCTCACTGAAGGTGAAGTGTATGACTTTCGCGTGACTGCAAAAAATGCAGCTGAGCTCTACAGTCCACCGTCTGGCACCACAGGTCCTGTTACAGTACAACATGATGTAAAACCACCAACAATTATCATGGAAGACAAATTTAGACAAGCAGTGGTTGTCAAAGCAGGAGAGCTCTTACAAATAGATGCTGACATCTGTGGTCGCCCCAACCCCACAGTGTTTTGGCTGAAGAATGGTAGAAATATTGGCAACAAGGGACGGGTTGATATAACTGCATCAAATACCCATACCTCTTTACTTATCAGACAGAGTGCAAGGAAAGATTCTGGACAGTATACTCTGACTGTACAGAATACAGGTGGCACCACATTTAAGTCTATCACCTGTAAGGTCCTGGACAGGCCAGGTCCCCCTGCTGGACCTCTTGAAGTTTCTGGACTCTCAGCAGAGAAATGTACCTTGTCATGGGGACCTCCTCATGAGACTGGTGGCACTGAGATTATTTGCTACATCGTCGAGAAGTGTGAAACCAGTCGTGTAGCTTGGACCCTTGTGTATGCAGACATGATGGCAACAACTTGTAAAATAACTAAGCTGCTCAAAGGACATGAGTACCTCTTTAGGGTAAAGGCAGTGAATAAGTATGGGGAAGGTGAAAATTTGGAAAGTGAGCCTATCAAGACCATGGATCCCTTTACTATCCCATCACCTCCTTTGGATGTTGAGGTCACAAGTACCACCAGCGATACTATGACTATCTCCTGGAAGAGACCGGCCACTGATGGCGGTAGCAGGATCAGTGGTTACATCATTGAGAAGAGGGAGAAGCAAGGTGTTCGATGGACTCGTGTCAACAAGAAACCAGTCTATGACTTAAGAGTCAAAGCATCTTGCCTGCATGAAGGACTTGAGTATGAATTCAGAGTTTTTGCTGAGAACGCTGCTGGGCTAAGTGAAGCTAGTCTTCCATGCCCACTCACTCTGGCAGAAGATCCAAAGTTTCTGCCTTCTCCTCCCACAAAACCAACAATAATTGATACATCCAGGTCTTCCATCACCCTGTCATGGAGCAAACCACTATTTGATGGTGGAGCAGCAATCACTGGATACAAAGTTCAATTCAGAAAATCAACAAATGAAGAATGGACTGTTGGAGTCAGTAACACAGACAGAACAGAGTTTACAGTGACTGGACTCACATCAGGAACAGAATATATATTTATTGTCAGGTCCATTAACAAGATTGGCATAAGTGAACCCAGCTCTGAAACAGATCCTCAAGTGGTAATGGAGCGAGAAGAGGAGCCCAGATTTGACGTTGCAACAGAGATGAGGAAAACCCTGCTTGTTAAAGATGGCAGCTCCTTCACTTTGGCTGTGCCTTTCACCGGCAAACCTGTCCCCACTGTGACATGGGACAAAACAGATGTAGATTTGAGAATCAGAGGGATGATAGTTACCAGCAGCTCAGCCACCTCTATCACAGTGGAAGGAGCAACACGGGACGACTCCGGCAAATATATCGTCAAACTGCAAAACAGTGTTGGGTCTGCCTCGTTGATGCTGAATGTGAGGGTTTTGGATTCTCCTGGTCCGCCATCTCATGTGGCCGTGAAAGACGTGACCAAAACCTCTGCCACTGTTTTCTGGGACATACCTGAGAATGAGGGAGGAGCTCCTGTCAAGAACTACTTTGTAGATATAAGGGACATCAGCAGACATGGGTGGACAAGACTCACGGATAAATGCCGTAGACTGTCCTACAAGGTGTTTGACCTGGTGGAAGGAGGAATCTACTTCTTTCGAGTCACTGCTGAAAATGAGTACGGGGTTGGTGTTTCAGCTGAGACCAAGGAAGGAACGAAAATGGCAGGTAATGTCCAAAAATCCACAGTTATACATGAAATATATGATAAAATATCCACAAAATTGTGATAGGACTGTTTCCAAAGAATGCAAAATATAAGATTTATTAAGCACCTCATGCTTTTTAATGCTTTGCTCAATATATTTATAATAATAAAAGGAATTATCTCTGTTAATTTCAGATACAACAGACTGGGAGACAAATCCAGGAGCTTAGATTATCTCACGGCTGAATTCATCATCTCCCGATCTTCTTGTCAAGATTCTTGTCTACCACTGATTCTAATCCAAAAGACTTTTGAAACTTTTCTGTGTATTATTATAAAATCAGGTGTGGTTTTGTAGTTTGTTTTTTTTTTAAACTTGTTTTTATACTTATAAGCCCTACTAGACTTAAATTATAGGAGAAATACTGACGTCATGACCTTGTTTGGTTAAAATTATTGTGATTTCTTGTGTTATGTTAGTTGTCACTGATCACTGATAAAATGATTAAAACCATTTTACCTTGATTTTGGGACGTTATTATCACTCATAGTTATTCTTATTGCTATTGTGCAGAATGCCATTAGAGGTAGTTGCTACTCATTGCAAAATTTTATTAGCCACATTGGGACAAGCTCTCACAAAATAAGAGTAGGGCCTTTTAACTGTATGGTTGTACTGCATTATCAATCATCAATCAATCAAGTTTTATTTATATAGAGCTTAATCATGACAGCAGACATTTCAAAGCGCTTTAACAGACAGAGAAAACCAACGGAACCCTCCAGAGCAAGCATAAGCGACAGTGGCGGGGAAAAACTCCCTCGATGAGGAAGAAACTCCGGGCAGGACCCAGACTCTTTTGGGCGGCCATCCGCCTCGACCGGTTGGGTGGAAAAGAAATCAAAGGAAGATAAGAACAGCATCAGAGAGAGAGACAGAGAGAGAGTGACAGGTAGGCCAGATAGAGACAGTGTCAATATGGTTAAGGTTGCTAAAGTCAAGGCACAATTACAGCTGTGTGGATGACTGTATGGCGGCACGGAGGAAGAAAGGAAGCAGGACCCCAGCCGATGGATAGTTGAGGGGTGGTACTGGTGGGCTTGGAGAAGGTCCACAGCACATGGAGAGATGGGAGTGATAGTTGTGGGCTCAGAGGTGCAGGTCCACAGAGGAAGGTCCACAGCGAATGGGCGGATGAGGGGTGGAACCGTAAGATGACACTAAGGAAGAGAGGCAGAAGGACCCCAGTCAATTTTTAGGTGAGGGGTGATACTGGTGGATGGGAGGTGCAGGTCCACAGCAGATGGTCGACAGCGGATGGGTGGATGAAGGGTGGAACAGTATGGTGGCGCGGAGGAAAAAGGAAGCTGGACCCCAGCCGATGATTAGGTTAGGGGTGGTACTGGTGGGATGGGAAGAGCAGGTCCATAGCAGATGGGTGGAGGAGGGGTGAACCTGACAAAAACCTGTGAGGACATAGAGCACAGAGACTCCAGGGAAGAAGTTTAGTAAGTAGGGTGTGATTGGAGACTTGGAGAGTGAGATCAGAGAAGAGGAGGAGTAACAGAGATGGTTGGAGAGAAGGGGGAGGAGAGAGGAACTCAATGAGTCTGGATGTTGAGTCTCCAGCAGTGTAGGTCTATATGAAAATAAACGTAGTAACCTAAGTTGCCATTAATTGTAAAATTTATGAAAAATAATTTTTTTAAGTCTAGTGCATTACAGGCACCACGTTGTCTAGAGCAGATAGTCCTTGTCAACTAATATTTGTGAGATTGATGGGGTGACATTAATCAGACTGGGAGTAAACTGTTCACATAAGAGTCAAAGAGATGTCAAACTGTTCAGAAAATATCACTGTCATTATGTTTAACTGAATACAAATACTTTAACATTAAAAATTGGCATCTAAGTAATGTTCTATTTGGGGTTACAAAAAGACAAATACAGTACAGTAGCTAAAATTAAAGGGAGTAAAGTTTTAATATTTGGTTGGTAACAATGACAATACCATACTGAGGCATAGGCAAAAACACATTTTACAGCAAATACACACATTCATACAGGTTTCTCTGAGAAATTCTCAGACATACTGCAAAATAAAACTTTGATAACGATGAGGGAGGAAAAGGGCACATAAGGTTTGATTGTATTATACTGCTGAGGGACTGAGAAGTATGAAGACATCTTTCCTCCACATTCTTGATATCGTTATCTCTTAAAAAACATGACAATTATGGGAATTGGAAGACAATCGGAATTAATGTATTAACAATGAAATAGCAATTTTATATTCTCATTGCCCAGATAAATTAATTTGACTATTTACCCAAATTAAAACATTGTTCATTCCACCTCTTACAAAATCACCTAAATAATTTGAGCAGTGCAGAAATCATTCCAAATAAATTTGGGAATACAACCATCTGAGTATCATGATGTATGCAGCATGTTGGATTTGCTAGGGAATCTCACACATAAACTGTTTCAGATATGTGCAATAAGATCTGCAGTACAGTACAGACACAAGTCAGTGCTTCAGCAGAGGAGGCAATCTGAGGGTCAAAGGCAGCATTGATAGTGTAAGGCTTTACCTGTCAACTCTCACCAATAACTGTCAACTTCCTTCATACTTGACAAAGCAAGATCAAAAAGAATTTCTAATTAACAATTTATAATGTTTAATGCATAATTTGAGGGAAAGTATCAATTTTATTGTGGACGTTTTAAACCCCATTTCAGTCGAATTGGAAAGTGACAATGCATATACAGTATCAAAAAGTACAGACAGCTGGTGTATTCAATGACATGTACCATGTGTTTTCAGAGATAGGTGTCAACTATGAAACCCTTATGCAGAGATGGATCCAGTTCCCACCAACGTTGGGGTACTGGATAGTGGAATTGCATGAAATGTGTAAATAACAAGACAAACGCTTTGCTCATTCTGAGGCACATTTTGATCTCAAATGTGAGCGTCTCCAAACATGAAAGGGGCTATGGTAGTGTTTAAACTGAAACCACAACAATGCAAACAAAAAAGGGGAACAGTACTTATAAAACAAACCTACTGTATAGTTTTTAGAAATACTACACTTGCGTACGAAAATACATTTTACTTTTTGTAAAATGCATGTAACACACATTTTGGCCATTCCACTATGTCACCAATAGCCCTTCATGCTGCAAGGCACTTGTCTTTTTTGTGGGTAGGACTGTGTGAATTAAGAATTTGTTTAATTGTAAAATCCATTGTTTTTAGCACAACTTATTTTAAATGGACCTTTTAAACTAAAGAAAGCCCACTGATTAAAACATTGTTGATATTCAACTCAAAGGATGAGGGTCACTAAGTGTGCCAACTATGAACACTCAATATTTCTAGAGCTCCTTGTCAAGATTGTTGTATTGAGCAGAAATTACATTATGACTAAATAATAAATAATTTATTTATTGCCCCCCTCCTATTGGCTGCATACACAGACTATTTCTGCCAAATAAAGTGCTGAAATAATGTTGGTTGGCACCAAAAAGGGGGAACGTATCAGACAAAATTGAAAAAAGCTTGTTGGAAAAATGGCTCAGTCCAATCAGGGAAGGTGAAGATGACAATACTTGTGAAATACGAAGTCAGCGAGTCATTTAAAGGGACTGAGGGGAATATCTATTCAAGAGGAATCATTGGCATTTGTAAACTTTATGAAAAACAAGATCTGCACAAAATAGTAAAGTACTGTCCTGGTTTCTTTGGCAGTACTACCCTGCCGAATTTAGAAGGACATCAAAATGAGGTGGATGAGTTTTAGCCCCCCTGAGGTCCTTGGTAGTTCATTGTGTGTGCTGGTGGATATTTTCCTCCAGCCTCACCTTCTGTTTTTAAGGCCATTGGTGGTAGATGCATGTCCGTTTTATTAGATCAACATTTTTTGATGGCTTATACATTATTGGCGGCATCAAGCAGGGGGTGGCCGCAGATTTTTCAGTAAGGACTGGACCACAGGTAATGACAGAAAGGTTCTGCCTAAACTCTTTCCAGCACGGTAGCATGTGTATCCCAGCATTCCCAACACGACACCTTTGATGACTGTGCGGAACACCCAGCCGAATCGTGAGGGAGGAGCAACACTGAGGAAAAGACAGACACTCTGAGCTGCGTATGACAATGTTAAAGTACTATTATTATTTGTGCATTGTGTCAAAACTAGACAAAGATACCTCATGATTTCCTTTATGTTAAGCTGCTTCTCCCAGTTTCTTTCTATTCCAGGAACGTGACCCATACCTACAACTCCCACCACCACAGCAGGAATTTCTACAGAAAAACGTAAAATACTTTGTTACAACAACATGCATACTTGTGAAAAAGGAGCTAAACATGTGAAACTGTGAATTATATGAAAGGATTATACATACTCTGGGCATTATGAGGGGCCTCAACACAGCATGTAGCCTGGCGTAGTGTGTGTGTGAGGTAGATGTCTCTTTCAGCCACGATGGTCTGGTGAAGAGCAGGAAACTCTCCGATCATCTCAGACATTGTCTGCTCCAGCAAGTCCTTCTGTTTGCATTTCTCTACATCCTCTTTACTAAAATATGAAAGATAACCCAATAGTCATGTTGGAAGTGAAAGACATTTCTATTTTATGGTTACACTGCGGTTTTGACAGTTGTATGTTTTTTCTACTTAGCTAAGAGAATAATCAGTAAAAATGCACAGAATTAATTTTTTCAAAATAATGCTACCATTGTATTAATGTTGTTGAACCATTTTACAGTGTCTTCAATCACAGTATTTTCCGCACGATAAGGCGCACCTAAATGCCTTTCAATTTTCTCAAAAACCTTATAATCCAGTGGTCCTTATTTGTGAAAAATGTTTGGAAATAGGCCCTTCATTGAAGGTGCACCTTATAATCAGATGCACTTTATAATCCAGAGCGCCTTTTACATGAAAAAGTTTCAAAATAGGCCATTCATTGAAGGTACGCCTTATAGTCCAGTGCGCCTTATAAAGATTTACAGTATTTTCCACACGATAAGAGGTGCATACAACATTCATGTATTCATATTCATATTTGCATTGCGATTTAAGACAAAAGTAGTACTGAAATTAAACACAAAATATTTAGAGGACCAAGCCACAGAAACTTAGATTTAATGTATGTGATGTGATTTAATGTATGTCTTGAAAATAAATTTTTGGGGATGGGGGAAGGGCCGGAAAACAACCTTTCAAAACATCCTTTCAAAATTTTGCAGTTACTCATATCTCAGTTAGATATTAGCGAGTCAAACCCAGAACCTTGTCGTGAGGCGACAGTGCTACCCACTGTGCCACTCAGACTAAAACATTCAATGTTTGCTACTGATGCCCTCATTTCCCCAAGTTCAACAGTTCTTTAAGAACTCAACTCTTCTTTAAATCTAACTTTTGTTATACAGACTGGAAATCCCTAAAGAAAGAACCTTTCATTTCTAGTCCAAATTGTGGGTACTGTAATAACTCTTGTAAAAACATTTCTAGCTGAATAACATTATTTGAACTATTTACTCTAACATTTGGAAATGTCATTATTTTTGAGATGTACACAACCGGGAATGGGATAAGCCAATCATTTGGTTCATCAGCAAACCATACTAAATTTAAAATGAAAAAAAAAGAGCCATTTTTAATTTAAAAAAAGAAAAAGAAAAATGATCTCACATTCTATATGATATGACAATATGTGAATGTGAGCTTGTACCTGATTGGATCTGACAGAAAGCAAAGACCCCATGCCAGACGTGCCTTCTGCCACAAACTCAGAGCAGCAATGGCCCTCTTGAATGTCACAGGGATCGGCCTGTCCCCAAGGTGAAATTTACAGAACGGTACTCGTCCAGCCTATGTAAAGTGAGAAAGACTTCAAGAATAATAAACGAGAAAAAAAGCTCCTGAAAGTATGATCATCTTCACATCTTTAGTATGTGTTTTACCTCTTTGAAGGCCTCTCTGAACTCTCCTCCAGGAGCCATGCCCAGCTGCTCTGTGATGTGAGCTGAAACTTTGAGCAGGAGAATCTGCATCAGGCCGGACATCAGCCCATTCTAAAGATGGCAAACACAAAATTAACAAAACATGCAGGGGCCAAAATTGGTTTTGATAGTAATAGTAGAATGAATTATTATACTTACACAATATATACTTCTGTCTAGAATACGCACACACACATTAAGAGTAAAAAATTTACTTCCCCATGGGGACAATAATGTGTATTTTTTCTTCTTTTTTCACTTGGTGGTAATGCAGTACTACTGCCAGAGGGTGGTGGTAATACATCTACAGGCTGCAACCAAATAAAGAAGAACACACTACACCTACAAGGCAGCCAGAAGAAGCAGAATGCTAGCCCTTTCTAAGTCGAATATCTGTTTAGCTGACCCAATTGCACAATAATTTGAAATAATGCTTAAAAAATGACTTTATATTCAACTTAGAAATTTTGGCGAGCCAGTTTATTTTGCATGTTGATCTACTATTTTACTTTGTTTACATTCGTAAAATTGTTTGTGGCTAGTAGACCTCTCTACCTTAACCTAGAAACATTTAAGGATAAAAGTTGAATGATTATCTAAAGAATGTTCACAAAAACACATTTCTTGAAGTGATAAGAAATCATTTAAAGTACTCTTCATGTTGCTGTAATGTTTTTCTGAATATAAAACTGATATAACATGATCACTTATATGACTAACTGTTTTCGTCATTCAAAATATCTATAAAGAATGTTCTGTGAATAGACATTAATATTCAACACAGCAATAGCTTTTCTGTTACATTTTTGATAATATACCTTAATGTATACATATCTCAATGGTTTTATTTTAAAATTATGTTTTTTGTAGCTTGTTTTTGTTTTTTAAGACCTTCCACGTGCTGTCCCACTTTTCTGCAGTTAAATAAAACGCTTAATAAAATTGTATCTACATTCATTGACCATTTTTCTGCTGCAATCACTTAAAAAAAAACCTGTAAATTGTTTAAAAGGCTTATCCACTGACCAACAACAACTTCACACAGCTATAGTTTGCCAGGTGCATACGGCAGGAGTAAGCCTCGAACTTCAAACCAAAACAGGAATTCCCACACACTGACTAACTCTCAGAATAACCTTTACAGGAAAATTTGATCTTTTATACTATTTTTCCACAGTTTTTCTCACCATTCTGAAAGCCTGACCTGTTTGATGGCCTGCTGAACCTTATCCAAGTTGATTTCTTTGGCTTCCTTTAAAAGTGTATTCTCATCCATCTTCAACATAGACACTCTGTACTGACACAACTCCACCACCACCACATCTGGCTGCACAGCACGGATTGTCTGTGTGGGGAGACAGAGAGCAATGGGGATGTAAGAAAAAACAGACAAATTCGGAAACAAGTATGTTTGCAAGTATGTGAGTAAGAGAAAGTGAGAGATAGAAAGAACAAAAACAAATGGACTATTAGTATTCTAACAGAAAAACAGCTGATGTGTCAAAAAAAAGAAGACAATTACACTGCTAAGACAAGTCAATACATTACTCTATAGTTTATTCAGCATATTACATTTTAAAAGGGTTGGAGGGGCATTGCCTGCAGTACAATTCCTGCTGTAAATTCTCATTGGCTCACCATGGCCACATCCTTCTTGCTGCTGTCGCTAAAGTGGGCAGTGCCCACTAGATATAAGATGCTTCCATCAGGGGCAGTAAGACAGGTAACCGTCTCTGGAAGCTCAGGGGATGACTGGCGGCGCTGGGCTCGTAACTGCCAAAGTAGTTCCATTGCTTCGCCATCAGCTATTTAGAATCAACAAACAGTTATTAAAATATTAAATAAAAAAAATACATGAGAAAAATATAGTGGATTATCTTAGTATCTCTAATGATAAACTACAGGAGGGTTATATTATTATTTTCCAGCAATTTTGCAATGCTTATATTTTTCTTTAATTCATTAACTACACTTAAATAAAAGGAAAATACAGTAAAAAAAAAAACTGACAGGAAATATATGCATGTCATACAAGAGACATATGTTTTCTGTGGTTAGATAACTGCTTGACTTAGTGGGGACAGTCTTTAACAACATGAATTTGCAGAAGAAAATTACTTTATAGCTGATTTAATCTAACATTAGTCCAGGATTCAGCACTGATGTATATACGTATGTCAATCAAGCATACACAAAAGTGTATTTTCTTTTGTATACATTTTTCAGAAATGCATGGCAAATGCATGGCAAATAGTCTCTTAACGTGATGACATATGTTTGACAAAGCACACACAGTGAATTAAAGGAAAACAGCAACAATGCTTACAGAGGCCTGGAGGGAGAAAAGGCAGCTCCTCTTCTGCACGATCCTCTGCTGCGCCAACTGAGCCATCCTATCACACAATTACAACAAAAAAATATCGATCATGTTTTTCATAAACAACGGATAAACAAATTACTCATGGAGAATCACAGGCAGTTCCATAAACATATGTACACATTTAAATTGAAACAAGCCAAAGACAACTCAATAAAACTCGTGTGTTTTTAAAACACCTGAGAGGTAAAGTTTGTCTTGTTTTACAGTAGGGGTAAGTCAAATATCATTTGAAAAACACACACAAGACAACAAGCATGAAGCAGACCTCTGAGTTGTTGTCTTGATCCATGGTCGAAGGAGCGACAGCTGTGTGACAGGAGGTACGATCAGAACACGCGTTGAACGACGTCCGCAGTAACGACACGACAGCGTTAGGGACTTGCTGACGTCGCTTTTGCGTGGAACGACGGTAAAAACACTCAATGGGTAAATCGATCGATGAGTTTAAAAGAAAAGAATTACTAAACGTAACACAATGTCGGCCGAAGCCGTCATGCTGTCGTTAGCTTAGCTTCACAGTTTAATGTCCGAAGACGGAACTTGCCAGCATCGGGTTTATATACAAGCTAGCGTTACGCTACTTCCAGGTATGGGACTGCTACATCGGGTTGGCTAGCTGACTATCGCCCGATGAAGATAACAGCTAACTAAAGCTAATTAAGAAATTGTCAAATCATAGACATTGATTTATATTAATTTCAAAAACAACAGCTGCACTCTGCACGTACAAAACAAGTAGAAATAACGATAACTGACGAAAATTAAAAGCTACGTACTGAAGAAAGCAGCCGGTGTTTCACTCCTTGACAGTCTAGCAGAACGTGAATTTGTCCTACTATGGCGAAGCCATGTGCCGCCCCATTCCGACTCTGATTGGTTTAATTTAAAAATGACGTTACTAAAACGTAACCCGTCAAAAAGCATCAGAGCGTTGGTGTCTTGTAAATACATAGCAGCATAGTATTAACATAGTTTAGTATTCCCTCTACATTAATTCCATTACAACATGACTGAAACCGCTTCTGGAATTGGATGTCACGGCTATGGTAGGAAAAAAAGTAGTCATTGATGACGTGAATGTCATGACTTATGACTCATGGGTGAATCATGAGACATTTTCATGAATAAATGTTTTGAAAAACAGGCGCGTTGGTCTCGTAAACCGAAGATCGTGGGTTTGAACCCCGCTCCTGAGCGTCTCCCCGAGATAGGCTCCATCAGCCATGTGACCCGTGAAGGCAGAAGAAGCGGCTCGAAAAAATAATGAGTGTGCACACGAGAGTTCTTTAACTGAGACATTTCAGTGCCAAACAGCAAAATACATACATAAATAAATAAATAAATAAATAAAATTCGACACAAGAATGTCATCGTAATGTTAAGCAAATCAGTTGCAAGAGCTGTACAGATTATTGCCATAGTAGGATTTACAAATTCTCCAGCAGCACGTCACATGGCAATAGACAGCAGCAATGCATTCTGGAACATGTAGTCTTGATGGTTGAAGTACACGTTTTTTCATCTATTGTAGGTATATGAAAATGTTTTAATTTCTTTATAGCATTTCATAAAGTACAACCAAACTCGTCTTAATCCCCCTTTTTATTAAGACTGTGAGAGACTCAGTTACAGGCAGAGGTGTTTTGCAACACAAACACACTGGTGCTACAAGTCTTAAAGTGCTTTTGGATCAATTCAGTGGGATTAAGTAGTCTCATATTAAGGGCATTTTGAGCCAACTAATGTCATGACTATGTTATCGATCATTTACTATTTTCATCAGTAAGTATCAGATGTTATGGTCTTCTATCACATCTTGAAGTGGTTGATGATTATGATCAAATGGTTGTAATATAGAAAAGCCTGCCCAAACTTTGGGTAGGCCTTTGTATATTAGAGATATATTAGAGGTCCTTAATCCTTAACAGCATTAAGGACCTCTCAAATAGATGTTACAATGGGTTGACGCTCAGCACTGACAGTGACCTGAGTGAAATTTATGGAATCTTTAATGCAGGTGCAAGAAATGTGTATGGCGAAGTTGGCATCAAACCCCCTTGTCCACTTACTTATTCCCTGTAGAAAGTACTAATATACTTTATATACTTGTATTCCTACAACTAACAGACCATCTATTGTGACTACTTAGTTCTTTATGGTCAATGTGTGTACAATGTATCACAGGGGAGAACTACAGAAATACATGTATTGTGCTATACACAGCTTAGCCGTTGCGCACTGAAGATTTCAGTTAAGAAAGGTTTAACATGTATTCATCACTGCAGTGACTTGACATTACAATATTCCCGCAAGAAGCCAGCACAACACATAAGTCACACACTTTACCAGTGAGTGCAGCTCCATTAATCCTACGAGAGCAGCCAATAAATTCTCCAAAAACATTCATATTACTTGGATGGTGCACATTCCTTGAGAGTTGGTTCTGGATCACTGGACATCAATAAAATTTTCCAAACATTAGGCAAACAAACCATTTGCATCCTAAAAAGCAGTAATGACCCACAAGACAGTAGTGCTGCTGAGTCAACTATAATCATGTGACCTCAGCTGTCATTGTTATAGCAACCTCAGAAGAGTTCAAATTCCTGTACTTCTCAACAGTCAGTCAGAACCAAAGAAGCTTCTTGGTTGAGGTGAAACATTTTTAAACAATTAATAGAAGTCTAGTTGCTTCTGATTCATCCTTTAAGGATCATGTCATTCCCCATTTCTCTAGGTCCCATAGATATCTTGTTCCTAATATCAGAACAATATTGCAGTTATATGACACCTCAAAATGCCACAATTTACTTGCAGGCTGTTCTTTTGCTGTTTCTCTATATACTATTCCAAATCACCTATTAAGACGTGCAAATACAGTTGAGAAATGCTCTGAGAGACCTACACATTTCCTACTCAGTGGTGAAATGGCAATGATAAAGCCATGATACGTGTCACCCCACAAACACTGAGCCATATACAGTGTTGATACATATATAGCATTCAGTGAAATATGATGCTTTGAGCGCATACATTATTGCCACAAATATATTGTGATCATTTGCATATTAATTGTGCAGATCTCAACCACTGTATTGCATGAGCTACCTTTCTACTGGGCTGTTGATGTAAAGGGACTAAGCATTTGTATATGTTTAAACCATAAAACAGTCCTTTTCACAGATATTCATCATTAAGATGTATGTTGTTTTGTTTTTTTAGAAAGTATGTCCATCTCTCAATGCCACACACAGGTCTTTCTGAGAATATCTGTTTGACCTAACACTGTAGCACCCTGTTGAAGTATATAACTGCTGGTTTTGTTGGAGGGTGTTAAACTGTGCAGTCATCCTGAGACACAAATGTGACATCATTTCCCACAGAACTACACTTGTCACCATTAATACATACAAAAATCTTTGTTCCATTTTTTTTCTAACTCACCAAATTCTGTCTCATCCAGTCATCACAACAGTGTGTCAATTACTTTAAGGAGTAGAGGTGTCTGTGGTGACTCATATGGTTGTCATGTGAGCAGAGCGTAGTGTCAGGGAAAGAAATCTAACATTCTCCAGCAGCAATGAGCTCCCCAGGTCTTTCTGACAATCTGTCTCGACAGTTTTCTTCATGCTCTTCTTCCTCAAAGAGAGTGTGATGAATACTCAGCAGCTGGTGCGTGGGGGCTCTGGTTAGGGGGGGCGGTGGACACTCGGGGTTATCTGTCTGGGTGAGAGGCT